>NC_031768.1:60061598-60079537 GCF_001522545.3 Parus major | reverse complement strand
AAAAAAAAAAAAAAAGCCATGACATGAGGGTTGTTACATCAGTAAGAAAAGCAGTAAAAACATTGACTTTATGGAGTCTTCTGCCCTGGGCTGTATGTTTTGTAAAGCATTTTTTCAATCAGAGCCAGGCTGGGATTATGAAGTGTGATAACCAGATGCAGATAATCTGCATGTACAAAGATGAATAGCTGGACAGTGCAAATGGCATTGATTTTTGTCATACTTAATGAAAGTTATTTTTCTGACCTTAATGCTTCCTTAACTTTCAAAGTAGATTTTGGTGTTTTATCTCTATAGCTTCCTGGCCCCATACTGCTTCAGTCCAAGAGAACAGAAATTTTATCAGTGATTTCAAAGGGGACAAGCTCATACCAATGGTGTCAATATCAACTGCTTCAGAAGTCTATTCTCTTGGAAAAATTAGCTGAACAGGAGTTCTCTGAACAGGAAGAACCACAGTACATGTAATGGCACCAAATATTTGCTGTATGACTTCATGTGGATCTGCATGTCCGTCATAGTTTTCACAGCTAATGTGGCAGCAAATAGATGCTCAGCTGGGCTCATTTTCAGGTGTCTGTTTCCTCTAGATTGAAGCCAAAGTCCAGATCTGTTGGCAGTGACTTTGTAATGTCAGTAGAGCTTATGCTTCTGTGGCCAAAGGTAAATTGCGTCATTCTTTCTAATGAAATGTTCCTTAATTGCCTTTATTCCTTTGAACAGCATGTTTAATAAATAGAATATACATTTTATAAAGAGATTACAGAAAAGGAGAGTTGCTAATACCATTATATAATCTTGCAAATCCTAAAACTGAAATTGCCTTTTGCTTGCTGTTCTACAGCACATCTTTTCTTTCTGTCCTCTATAGCTGACAGAACAGTGCTTGTTTAAAAAAATATGTGACAGAAAACACCATGGGAAAAAATGTATTGTGAAATCTCAGCCAACCCGCGGGAAGGCTCAAGCCAGGACTGTCAACACACACAATCCCAATTCAATGTCTGCTCTTTGCAGCAGCAGAACGAAGCAGAAATTAATTAGAAGACCAAAAAAGAAAGAACAGAGCAAATTTTGTTTGTTCCTGATCCTAGCCCAAACATGATTGGCAAATACCTGTCTACTGTATAAGGATATGGTTTCACTTTGTAGTTCCTACCTAGTGAAAGCCATAAACTAGCTCACAGTGCAGTTATCATTTTTTTGAAAGCCCAAACAAAACTCCTACTGATTTCAGTGGAGCTAGGCTTTCACTTGATAAGCTTATCTTCTGCTATTTCAGCACTCTAAGAAACCAATATTAGTTCTTAGGTTTCTTTCAAATCCTGCATTTCTTGGTCTGTGTATTTCAAGTAATTCATCATAAACACTGTGAACATACAGTGTGATGCTATATATTTCTCAGAGTTCTAGGATGTCATTTTACTGCTTGCCCCTTACAGAGACACACTAGATAAAACAGAAAAGGCTTCTGTGTACCTCTCCCCAGTGTAAAACAAGAGCAGCTCTTAAACTGACTTTTCTGATTGGAGATGGATCTTGAGATTGATGAACTGCTCAGGGCTTGAAGGTACCCACAGGCTCTGCATAAAAATACCTCTCTGTTTGGCTTGGTAAAAAAATTGTGCCACACCCCAACAGATTCACTCACATCCGTTTTAGATGCTTTGGACACTCTCCAAATAAAAGTAGTTTTGCTATTGCTAAGGAAAGGTTTTCACCTTTGGTTATGAATTGGAAACATTGCTACAGAAGTAAAGCATTTAAAAAAAACCCAAAAAACTCCCCAGGAACTTAAAGAGGATTTGATAGCTGCCTATGCCCAAGCTGTCACTTAAACTTTCTTTGAAGCATCATGTTAACCATGGGAGTCCAGGCCAGAACTGGTGAGCAGCTGGTTTCTGAGATGCTATTCTGTTTGGTACCCTGATCTTCCCAGATTGCTATTGGACCCCACAGTATCAGGGTTTCACCATGTGCCAACAAACCGTAAAGTTCACAGGACTATTCTTCTATATAAGCTACTAAGGAGCCCTGAACTATTTTTGCAAGCATTTAAGCATACTTTAAAAAAGGTCTGGATGTGGGATGTACAGCCAGTGCCAGGCTTACCTTCCAGGATGAGACTGCCCTTCCCAGATGGCATGACTTGCACGGAGAACTTCCGACAGTGTCATAGCAATGTACACATTGCTTATCAGAGAATTACATTCAGAGCGTTTTGACAGCCTCTGGGATTGTGAGTGACTAGCACTGGCTTTCCACAGAGACATTACAGTGTTGGGGCAGGTGTGGGGCTTGGTGCGTCACCTCCCCACCTACCTTGCGTCAGTATTATAAAATCATCGTCACATATGCTATTGCATTAGTAATGGCTACAGAACCTCCCTCTGCAGCTGCTGCTGCTCAGGGTGGCAAGCTGGTCTGAAGCAGGGCTAGGAGAGCCCCTGGCTCCCTGCAGCTCTGTGTCTGTGAAACTCAGGAGAGCTATGGCTGTTACGCAATGCCTTTTATGCAGTAGGGCTTCTCTCTTTGTTACTTCTTTCTTACTTCTCTCCATCCTCATGTTATATCAGGAGTAAAAGTTCACAGAATTCACCGAATGACTAGGTTGGAAGAGACCTTCATGGAGTCCAACCCATGCCCTAGCACCACAACTGGACTATGGCACCGAGTGCCACAGCCAGTCTATTTTAAACACATCCAGGGATGGTGACTCCACCACCTCCCCAGGCAGACCATTCCAGTACTTTATCACTCTTTCCATGAAAAACTTTTTGCTAATATCCAACCTATATCTCCCTTGGCACAGCTTGAGACTGTGTCCTCTCATTCTGTCAGCTGCTGCCTGGAGAAAGAGACCGACCCCCACCTGAGTACAGCCACCTTTCAGGGAGTTGTAGAGAGTGATAAGGTCACCCCTGAATCTCCTTACACTACAACCTTTCTCCTCTACATCATTAAGCCTGTGCAAACTAAAGATGAACTTCTATCTTTTTATCAAATACATTAAAATTCCCATATTGTTTGGAAATACATGTAATTGCTGGAGTTCAGAGAAAAAAAAAGGGAAAAACATGCACTCACAGATATTTCTATTTCAAATCTTTTGGAAAGTAGGTTAGAAAAATGCTACATGAGATGTAGGGCTTTCATTTTCTACCATGCTGCTTAACAAGATGAATAAAATGGTCTCAGCACATTATTTATAGAAAGGGTGCTAGGACCAGAATCTGGGTGTAGTTATAGTCACCTTTTTAGTTCCCTGAAGGTATTCAAGTGCTTTTATGAAAGATGGGGTTTGCATGAGGCAGAATGGAGTACTGCTGGGATATGATTTCACAGAACCATAGAATGGTTTGGTTTGAAAGGAACCTTTAAGATCCTCTTGTTCCAACCCTGCTACCATGGGCAGGGACACCTTCCATTACACCAGGCTGTTCAAAGCCCCATCTAACCTGGCCTTGAACATTTCCAGGGATGGGGCATCCACAGCTTCTCTGGGAAACCTATGCCAGTGCCTCACCACCCTCACAGTAAAGAAATTCTTCCTAATATCCGATCCAAATCTACATTTCTTCCATTTAAACTCTTTCTGTTACTTTGGATCAGCTGAGGCAGAGGCCCTTAGGCTTCTGGTATTCCAGGAAAATGGAATATTCTTGGATTTGTTGTCCACACCCACTGCTTATACTGTTTCTTCCACTAACTTATCAGGTGAGCAGGTAGTCTGCATAGAGTCTGCTGCCTTTGAACAAGCTCTTATTCAATACAGAATAAGAGCTGGTTTGGGGTTTTTAAAATTTATTTATTTATTTCATAAATATGCACTTTTTTTTGTCCAGCAGCAATTTATGTTGCTGATTATGTGACTTTCTAACAAATCCCTTGCTTAAAGCATATAGAAGGAAATAATAATAGAGTGAAGAACTCTAAGTCCTGTAAGACTTGTGGAAATCTCTGCCAAAGTAGGTCAATGTGTTCGCACATCAGTTTTAGCAGAACTGCTGGAAGAATCCTGAGAGAGGTAAGAATCTGAAACTGCTTTATTTGTTGCTGGCTTTGCAATCTGCTAAGACTTGCTTTAAAAAGTGGTTAAAAATATAGTGAAACAGTTTTTATGGGAACTGAGACAATAGCAGTCATGTTGAGAAAGGAAGCAACATGCTCATATCATTATGCAAAGCTCTCAATGATCCCTTCGGTAGGCTCCAAATGTTTCTGCTTTAATCCCAGATGTTTCTCATATTTATTATAATTTTTAGCCTTAAGAATTAACAAATTATGAGAACTTTCAGAAACCTATGGCAACAATCATTATCTCAGAAAAAAATAGTTTACCTGGGATTTCCTCAAATAGCAGGAGAACAAACAGAAAATTTCTGAGAAGTTTAGTGAAATATCTGCCAATTCAAATCCTGGTGTGTACCTAGAAGCCACAGCACTTTCTGCATCCTAAATATGCATATGACTGGATGTACAGGTTTTGATAAAATACTATTATACTTACACTAATATACCATGGAAGTTCTTTGGTACCCTTACACCTTTGTCTTAAACCAGAAAGTTTTCTACAAAAATGCCCAGATTTTCTTCTCCTTTCCCAGTCTCCAGTTGTTAAATTTAATTCCTGTTTTTTCAACTTTGCTAAACAGCAACAACTGGTAGCCAATTATCATTTTCTGAGCTGTGTTTTCAGCCAAAGAGCTGGATTTAGAGCTCTGAAATGTAGAAAACACAACCAGGGCATTTGTATCACATGCAATTGCCAGCCTTTCCTATAAATAGCTGGGTCAGGAGAGCACCTGTGTTTTTTCCCTCCCAGCATTTGATGGATAGCTTTGCTGGCATCTCTGCAACAGACACTAAACTAAATTCAAAAGAGAGGCTTAGTCAGTTCTAAGTAATGGAAAGTGTCCAAATTCTCTTTGGCTTTGATTCTAACAGGGAAAGACATAATTTTCTTGTCTCTTTCCAGATTAAACTCCATTCCATTTTCTGCTGCCCTCAATGCACACTCCTGAAAATCCCACAGACACATTAACATTCAGTCAATGAAATATTTCTAGAAGCTAGACTACTACAATGTTTAGGTTCTTCTGCAAGGCCTTGATTTTAGCTTGCCCTTACCATGCATAAATTACCTTTAATTTTGACAGCCCTGAACAATACCATCTTGACAACCTGTAATGTCTTGTACCCTTGCTAGCTATACCACCCTGTCTTTAAGGCTGCTGCTTTGATCTTCTGTTGATGGCTGATAAGAGAGAAAAAAACAATAATCACCATCCAAATTATTAAGAACCTGGGTTTTCATGAGTTTCTGTGGAAGTCCATGAGGAAACTTTTCTTTTTCAGCACAGATTGTTTGGAAATTCCTCAGAAAGCGGGTGAAAAAAGCAACGTGCAAATGTCTTTCCCCTGTGCAGGACAAATAAACCACCCCCCAGCTGGTAGAGTATCAACAATTCCACATTCCAGCATTGGGGAAGCAGGATGAAGGGAGGGATAGTATATCAAGGGAAGCATGAGCAGCAGGTTTGGGCTGTGAATATAAACCCTACCTACGGAAAAGACGAGATGTAACCTGCTAATATCCACCTCTTAAACCCTTCCCTTGAAGATGGCATGCTACTGAATGTAGAGGCTATTTTCTTGCCACTAGCAAACTTTGGTTCAGCTCCTTGCAGACTCAGGAGGATTTGCTACCCAAGTTTAGAGCAGATCATGCTTTCAAAGTTTTCTTTGAAACTTCAAAGGGCAGGAGGGTACTTCAGACTGGAAATTAACAGCACACAAGTTCTAGACTGTGCCAAGAATTGGCACTGTCTGGGTAGTCCATTCTGACAGACTGCAGTGTCCTTGACCCAACCTTGTATGAACCTTGCATTTGCCAACATGTACACTAGCTCGGGGCAAGCTCACCAGCCAAGAATACACCCCATTCCTCAAGTGGCTTCAAGTACTTGTGTCAAGCTTCGGATTACTTCACTGATGGAGACTCCGAGATGGCTCAATGGCAGCTTCTGCACATCTCCTGACATCGTTGCTTAGCACACCCACAGCCGAGGTATTGCTGTGGGTGTGCTAAGCAACGTAGTCAAATGCGTTCAAAAAGTGTGTGTCAATTCTCAGTGGCCTTTTTCCACATAAAATTCAGTTCAACTGAAGTAATTTCAGGGGCCTGAGCAAATGTGGAGCTCCAAAAGTGCAGGCTCCCAGGTTACAGCTTGCTTTACCTAAGTCCCATCGAAACTGCCAAGATTGGTGACAGAGCACACTCCACCAGATTGACCAGTTTGTGTTTGGCCACAGCATTTCTAGCCCGATTTCCTTAGGAAAGGTTTGTGATTGCAGCCTTCATGCAAGGGCACATACATGCATAAATGTGTGTGTACATTTGCATGTCTATGAATTCCCCTTCTCATTGCTGTCCATCACCCACCCACTAGTAATGTTGAAGCTCTCAGTCACTTCCAGCCAAATCTGACGGCAGAGCAGTCTAACATGCTTATTTTCTATGGGTCTGTATAAATAGGCAGATGGATAAAAGCTCTGGTAGTGTATCAGTAGTCCAAAGGAAAAGGTGTAACTGATATAGCATATGCCTATATTCCTTTTTTATTTTCCAGGACCATTTTCTGCTATTAAGGGCAGCAGGCTGTGCACAGCCCATGCCACATACTACCAAATGCTCTTGTTTTCCAAAACATGGTGGCCAGCTACTTGATGGAAATGGTGTTGGCCAAAGCTCACTGTGTTCTGGATCCGTTTGGGGGATGGTTACACAGGTCAGCACCATGCCAAGCACCGTTTGGATAATTTGACAGTACAGAGCATTGAATTTGAGTGGCCAGAACTGTTTCCTGGGACTGTTTGATGTCAGCCACTGGCAGAGAAGCTTGAAAGGGATGGGTTTAAAAATGTCCCATCCACAAGAAGAGCTTGGATCAAGGTCACTACCATATTAGACAGAGGAGAATCCAGGTACGAAGTACAAACCTCCAGGAAATAGGCCTCATTAAATCTGACAGAATGACTTGTTTAGCTGATGGCACCTTATTTAGAATTCACTCTCACTAGCAGCCCATTTCTGATAAAATACAGAAACTTTCAGCCCTGGATGCCAGATGCACATGTATTCTCTTTTTAGTATTCATTTAGCTGTTCAGATTTTGTTCTCTCACTGGTTTTGTTTGTAGTAGCTGCCACAATTATTGTTTTTTTAAGACACTGTAATTGTGTGCACCTTTATTGCTTAACATGTGAATCAGATGATTTATCTTAGTTGCTATCAGTAGAGGCAACTGAGAATTCACACCATGACCTCCATGGCTAAAGCAGGAAGATGTTAAAATCTTAGAGTATGAAGTCTGCTAACCAGCAGCTGCAAAGTCTCATCTTCCATGGCACAAAGAGGGACAGGGGACAAATACCAAGTAGCTGCACACTGGATATCTGAAGAACAGGCTTCTGCAAGGATAAACAGCTGAAAATTGTAGCAATGCTGAGAAGATTTAAGACTTGGAGGAGCTGGAAACTTGAATGCCCATGAGGACTCTGAAAATTGCAAGCTGTAGGCTCCATCTCTTGGGTACCAGAGAATGAAATCTCACATTCCTGCAATATTATTAACATCTGTTTATATATCAGTGGCACCTAGTGACCCAAATCCAAGACTAAGCCAACCATCTGAAAAATGAATACGCATGCACCATGAATCCATGATGTGCATACACATGAAGAGAAAGGCTCCAGAGAAGGAAACTCTTTTTGCATGCATCTTTCCTTGTCATAAATGCGCTTGTTCCATGAATAAAAGCAATAGCAATACTTGCTTGCCTACAGACTTTTGCATTACTACAGAGCAGGCCACCATCCTTCCCAAATCACCAACAATTTTCTCCTCACCAAGAAAACTCCTCAGTACTTGCCCCCCTTCAAGCTCTTTTTGCCCCCAGAGAGGGCTGTGTGGTAGGTGGCCAAACCTCGCCGGCTGAACCGTGGTGCTTTAGCACTGCCATCCCAAAAGGCCATGGAGTCACCTGTTGCTCCCTGGAGCCTGTGTTAGGACCTCATCCTTTCCTAGGGTGTAGAAGTGAAGGCTCTTCAGTACTAGCATACCCTTGGGATCTCTATTCCAGTCTGAAATCAACAAACAGGTTCAGAGTTATTAAAGAGGGGCTGACAGACAAGCAGACAGACAGCCAGGCAGAACAGTTGTGTAAGCTTTGTTTCGTTAGGAAAGCAGGCTAAAAAAAGAAACAAAATGCAGTATTCACTCATCATTGTCTACAAAAACACTGAAATCAGCTATTTAACACTTTGCAATGAGTGTAATAGCTCAGCAGAGTTATTTATTCTGCTTGAAAAACCTGTTTCTAGGCCTCAGAGGATTAGTTGAGAAGCAGCATAACCTCTGTGTGACCCTACCCGAGAAGAAGCTGGTCTAACTGGAAGCCTGAAAGCAGTATTTTGAAAGCGGTGGCAGCTATGTGTTGCTGTTCTAGGATTAAAACTAAGGGGAAGTTTTGCAGAGAACGAAAATACTCTGAACATCAGAAAGGAGAAAAAGTCACAGAAAGTAAGTGAGAAGTAGGATAGAAGGCAAACGAAGAAAAACCCCCAGAATCAGCACCTTAACAAATGCATTTAAGTGTACTAAGGAACATGGTACATAATTTAAATGATAGGTTAAAGGTATGTTCAGACAGTTGTTAGAAGCTGTACAGTGAAGAAATTTGTACAATACAGATTTGGTGTTCTTAAACACTTTTTAAATCCACATGAAGCATCACTGCCTCCAAATGCAGTGGATACCAGAGCAGAGAAAAGACGACAACATCAGTAACATGAAGCCAGGGCTGAACCACAAATCTGCTTTCATCTCCCTGCCAGTGTTAGGTTTGGGAGGTCATGTTCACATGGACTGTAGAGACATGTCCAGTTTGGGAAGAAGGAAGACGAGAAATATGGAAGGAGCTGTCAGCTGCACAGGTCAGGCGAAACCAAGCCCAGAGCACCCTTGGCTAATAGCATCTGACAGCAGGAGGAGGCGGAAGTGTCAATTAGCAGACAATGAGAACACCATCAAGCTTCAGTTAGGAAACATACATTAAGATTATACATATAAAATAATACAATGTATATTTTCACATATAAAACAACAGATAAAAATACTTACATTTGTATGCACATGTTTATATACATGCATAGATTTATCTGTATAAAGAATGTGATTTTATTCCCCCGCATAATGTTAAAGAATAAAATCACATTCTTTCCTGCTCTGGATAATCACTTGTCACTTTAATCCTGGTTTCAGGTAAGAGCCTTCAATTATTGATTGTTGTCCTTTGCCAGATAAGAGTATTGTATATATTAATGGTGGGAATAATCTTACAGATTATATGAACCCTCACTTGGTAAGCATAGGATTACTCTGTAATTCTTTAGTAATTTATCTTGGCTAAATTTGAGTGTCACTGTATTGATTTTCTACCCTTTTCTCATGGGGTGTCTTCCACTGTTAGCATCCAGTGTACCTTCCAAACCATTTGTTCTGATTTTCAGTCTAAATATTCCTTTTCTGATGCCATGGGCTCACATACCCCCCACCTTACCCAAGGTCCCTAGTGATAGACACACGCTAAACATGTAATGACCCTGGATTCTCCTAGCAGTTAGTGGAGACAGCTCCAGAGGATGCAGAGCTTGTAGGTGAATGTTCCTGCTGTATGAGCAATGTCATCAGCAACACTTCTAATTCAGGTACCTCACTGGTAGTGAGCTGAATTTGGATTTTGAAATACTACCCCTCCCCTTTAAATAGTCACAGATGATTATCTTGTGATTTAATGCCTCAACCTGAGGACACTCACAAACAAACACACATTATGACTGAAACTCCTGCTTTTTCCAACATCGCTTTTTTGCTGCATTTCTCTGGGCTACTTCATGTTGACCAAAATACTTCTAGTACCACAATGTTCTTAAATTATTACAATTCACAGGGCGTACCAGCAAAACCATCTTCACAAATGTCACCAAACATTAAAAATGCTACTTTGCACCCATTTTATATCCCAAAATCAGATCTAATTTTGTGTTTACTAAGCACATGAACCAAGCAAACACTCCTGGAAATACTAAGCCTGCGTGTTATTTCCTGGACCTGTGTGATTGACACACCACCTCTCATCTGCATGTCTGTGAATTTCATTTGTATCCCATTAACCTCCTCCTTTATGCACCAAGAAAAAAGTACCATCTCCTGCAGCCCACGCCAAGAGGGAGTTGTTAGAAGTCCTCTCACCAAGGATTCCCCTTTGACCATCCTCACTAGGCTGCTGAGGAGGCACCTGTCAATTTGAAAGCAAGTGTTCTGCATGTTACTGAGCTCAATTTAGCATGCATGCTGACCAGGATTTGTCTTTTGCTTCCCACAGATGGTTTAAAAGAGGCAACTGGGAGACACTGGGCAGAGGGTGTTTGCTGCAGGAAGCAATTCCCTCACTTAAAATGTTACCATATTTCGTCTCACAGGACAGACACACTGACATACTGCCCTTTATTCAAGTAGGATGGGCTTCATCAGCACAGTCTGAGGTGTGTTTTGACACTATTTCTGCTTTTCCTCATGGGTTATCTAAGAATTCATTCAGCAGTGAGATGTGGCAAGTAACCCCACTGGGTTTTAAACTCTCATCAGTGTTTCCATGCTGAAACTACTAATAAAGGTATTAAAACTGAGCAGGAATAAAGCCCTTTCCAATCAATAGCAGCATGCATTTTTATTTGATGACCTATTTAAAATAGGGAATTTTCTAATTTCTTATGAACAACAGTTAAAATGCCTTGATAACAGGTAAAACTGGAAATGAGATAATGTAGCTTGATCCTAAAGCCATGAAATATTGCAGGGCTGGCTTTTAAGCTAAGATACAAAGCTCCATCAGAAATAATGTCAGCATCTTTCAAAAAAAATATAGGCAGCACTAGGAGTAACTTTCTTCTTGATAAGACTCAACAGTGTTACCAACTAAAGGTAAACAAAATCCTAAGTCTCCATAAGGCCACACCTTAGCACACACCTCATCTTTTTGTCTTCTGAGCCTACAAATATTTACACATCTAATGTTAAGTTTTTAGGGGTTTGGTGACCAAAAGTTAATAGTCAAAGGGACTATTCACATGACTGAAGTTAAGCCTCTGACTATGTGTTTGAACTGTCAGGACTTTGCACATCTTTTGTTCTACTGAAAGTGATAAAGGCAATTTTTTTCCTCATGCTTGAGTTGGAAATCCTAAACCTGTTTCCCACTGAATTTTGTCACAAGGGCATTTTTAATATGACTTTCAAGGCTTGTCAGCATATGTGTGCAGAAGCAAAAGTGACATACAGTATTTAGAATGCATGGATAATCGGAGACAAGACGCCTGAAAAATCATAACGTAGGAAAACCAACCAAAGACCTCACAAATGTAGAAGAATTAAATTATTAAATTTACTGTTATTGTGAATGACTTTGTAAGTCCCTTAGCAGAGAAATAGTGTAGAATATATAACTTTTATTATTGGAGTTATCAGGAAACATATCAAGTGACTGTTGATAAAAATTGTGTTTACTTCTGCTGTGCCCATGACCAGACTGTGCTTGCTTTCAGTAAGCACTTCAGTTACACTACAACTAATGCATGTAAAAAGCAAAGCTGAAGTTTGCTCAAGTACTAGAAATAGTAATAGAAAAATCTGGATTTCTGCAAACAAATACTTGCTTCCACAGAATATGTTTTAAATGTCCAGAAATACTGTTGACACAGCCAAAAGGGAGATGAAAATTAGATACACAAGCTTCAGACAATTAAATGAGTTCAAGAAGAATTTCTCTGTACCCTCCACAATCAGAACATTCAAGCTGCCTCCAGTTACCATGTAATAATATGACAAAAATTGTGTGGCTGTACTGAATACTAACTAACTATACATTCTATTTTTTCAAAGAATTCAGCATCGAAGAAACCGGTCTCTTCAGGGGAAAACCAAAATTTAATTCTAGGCTGACATTTTAAAAATTTTTGCCTTATCTCAACAGATACATTGACTCCAGACCATTCAAGAAAATCACACATAAATCACAGAAGTTTTAGACATCACAAAATTCCCAGTGTAGTGAGGCAACACAAAGTACATTCCTAAACAAAGCATTTTCCTAAGTGCTTTCCTCTATCAGGGTTAGGATCAGTCAAAAGAGAACAATTCTGCACAATCTTTGCAACCAAGAACTAGAAACTAAGAGCTCACATTTTCGTAATTTTTAAACAGTCCTATGCAAATGTTTATGATTAATTCATATAAACTAAAACGAATCTAAAAAATATGGTTGACTTTCTGCTTTGCTCATTGATTTACCAGACCAAAAATAAAAAAGAGGGGGAGGGGGGATGGGGGAGGCTCTGTTTAACTGTTGGACCATTTTCCATTGATTTGATCATCTATTTTATTTAATCTTCAGCTTAATTATATATACCATTTGGCTGACTAATCAAAGATCAAACAGTTAGCAATCTAAGACCTGTACTCTACAAACACTTAATTAAATAAATGATCTCACACTACAGTGGTACTGCATTCATTACAGTTGCATGTTGAGGTATCTGGGAAATACTTTCCATAACTTGGCACTTCTGTAAGATGCATGTTCATCAGTTGACTACAAATTCAAGAGAAAATGGAGGAATAAAGGAGATCAAGATGAATACAGTGATAAAATCGTGGTGATCTTTTGGCTGTTAATTCATTAGTCATGGGCTGGTGGAGGATTTACTTTTAACCCTCGCTCCCACAATAAAGTCTATATAGTCCTGTATGTAGTCTACACACCTATAAAGTTTAAAGCAATGCTAAAGTTTCTAAACATCTTTCATTAAATCTGAATTTGAATGCAATCCCCATTAAAAAAAGACTACCTACTTGGCCACATTCCCCAAGTGCAGGTATAATGAATATTTTAAAACAACTTTTCCAGGTGATCTAGAAAGATGATTTTGTGTATATTGGCATTGGAATATACCTTACTAGTCTAAAGAGAACTGCTTTTCTTTTTTTTTTTTTTTTCAAGACTTCAGAATTGTTGATTTCTGCAAGCATTTATTTAAAAAAAAACTTGTGAGAAAACTTCCCTTTCCCAAATGTTCAACATTACTTAATAAGAATTAAAATAAGGGATGAAAAATGTCTCAGTAGGCGTTTTGGAATCAGTAAACTCAATCAACCAACTAACCGGCCAACTGAAAACAAAACAAGAAAGGAAGATCAAGACTTGACTTGAACTTTCTAAGAAAATGCAGAAGCAGAATTACCACTTTTTCAGGGCTGAAAGGTGAGAATTTTCTTATGACTACTTAGAAGGAAGAAAAAATTGCATACATCTTTGCAAATCAACTTAGAGACTGCAGTCAGCAATACTAATGAACAGAGAAGCTTTCTGCCTAAACCAACAATGGCAGCTTCATGGGGAAAAAAATTCTTTTCATTAAATTTTAAAAAAAATTATTTATGAAGCAGTCACACAGGATTTAAAGCACGCATCAGACTGATTTGTCATTATTCTGACTGTTTTGAGTAAAAACCCTATAGTATTCCTGCTTGTTGGCTTTGTAATTACTCAGTACAAAGACATAAACTACTGCATACGCTAGGATGAATGCACACAACTGTGTCAAACAGTTAAGGAGCCAAAGAAAGAAAATATTAAAATATTGCTTCTTTTGGTATCCTTGGAGAATCTGTGGTGGTAACAAGGCTTGTTGTTTCCTGTCTGAGAAACATTACATATACAGGAGACAGATCTCTAAATATTTACACTGTGAAGATCTTGTTCTCTTGCACTAGCCTGAATCATAAGATTTTAAAGTTGAAATAAGGTTTATTCCAGACATTTACTCTCCCTGCCTGACAGCAAGGACCGCATCAAGATAATCTGTGCTTGTTCATTTGGAAAGCATGTATGTAGGAGATGCAATCCAAAGGGATTCCTCTATCCTGGCAGCCCTCCAGCAGTCTTTGGTGTGCGGCTGAGGTAATGATGGGACTGCAGGACTGTCTGCCCTGTAGTCATCAGCAGTGACCATGCTCATGCTCACAAGCTGCTGAATTCATCCAGTGATGACACAAGTAACTCTGGTTCCAGCTGGCTGATCAATACAGTTAATTTAAAAAAAAAGCAGGTAGACTTGTTTGGAATAACTACTGTGTAATTTCACTTACTTTCTACACATGGTGTGGTGACTGCATTTTTAAATGTCTGGTGTTTTGTAAATTAGGTATATGATGAAATTTCTTTTCCCACCTTGAAAAACTAAAGAACTCAATCCGTAACAATTATAAATTTCAGTAGTTTAATTTTAATTTCATATAGTTTAATGGATATGAAAAGAAATTAAAATTGTTAATCCGACAATCCCATTTTTATGCTTAGACTAATGTTTACCAAAAGAATGAAAGAAAGAGAAGTAAGCTTATACCTGAAGAAAATAGATAAGGAAAGAAAAAGGGTGTAGCATGAAAATGTTCATATTTACAAACAGCTTAAAAAAATTAATTTTAAATGTGCCACTTCCGATGTGCTTTGTCTAGTCTAGACCATTATTTTGATTGTTAACAGATCTGTGACCACATTATACAGATAAATTAACACTGTTATCTAAATTTCATTTTTTCTTCCGTTTTTTTATAAGAAGAGAATTATATAGACCAAATTTAAAAAAAAAATAAATTTTTCACACTGTACTGTGAAGCAACCCAGCTACTCAAAATGAATATAACTTAATTAGCATAAGCAAAGCAAACATTTAATCAATAACAGTACTGTTCTTTTAATTATTTTTCAGCCTTGCTGATACTGATTAGGTGCATACAAACTTTACAGCTCAATCCTTTTTATGCTGCTTTCACACAAAATTTTAAGTCTAGAAACCAACTCATCTGTATTCATAGCCTATGTGCTTTAAAAGTTGTTGGACTTTGTTCAAACATTCAAAAAAATCATCTTTGAGCTGCAACTCATCATAGAAGACTCAATTCCTCAAAGGAAATTGTTCTGGAAAAGTTATAAGCAGACAGAACAAGGATTTTTAATGGCAGTTGACTTGCAGTGTCGAGCTCTCATCTCAGAAATGTTTACACATGTGAGTATCTCATTAAAGACAATCTAAGATTTCAGTGTTGCACCAAGGATCAAGATGTGGACAGATTTGGGCACCTTTGTGATGATGTCCTGAAATCTGCGAAGGTTACATGTAGGCAGCTAACTCTCAGGTAGTGTGGTCTGCAAGTAGGGGCTTCTATCTGATTATCAGTTTTCAAAAAAATAATATTGTCTTGCCCATAGGAAAAGAAGAATATTATTTAACTATGTGTCAATTGTTCATTAGTGTCTATATAAGGGCAGTACAGCCATGGAAGGAGCAAGGGTTGCAAATCTACCTTTCAGGTACCTGGAGACCTGAGCTGAATGCCTGCATTCCAGATAAAAGGAATTAAACTGCAAAAACCTTCAAAAGGCAGGGTTTTCTCAAAAGCCACCTCTATCCCCACACCAAATGAGAGCCAGACAAGCCAGGTTAGCAGGGAGAAGCAAGATGGAACGGTGAAATTCAGGAACAGGCAGCAAAAGCTCTCACTGTGTGTGACCTTAAATCCTTGCCCTTTTCACAAAATGGAGCAAGAAAAGCAGCTTTTTTGTTCCTCTGTGATTAAACGCCACACACTAAACATGGGAGACTCAAATCTGCCTGAAGGAACTAACATTTACATCTCCCATAAGAACTCTCTAATGACTCAGCTATATGATATAATACCTTGGACTCTCACAACCTTTTTTCCCATTAAAGCTCTACTACTCTTCCTTATGTGCTTAAATATTCACTGCAGCAAGAGCCAAGCCCTGTTTTTTCACTATGCTCTGTTGATTGTCCTGACCAGTGGGCTCCACGGTCGGGTTACATTAGCTTGAGCCCTTCAAGTCCTGCAAACACTTCACCGTTCCAGGCAAGCCAGACCAATTTCAAAGCAGGGATTTGAGACACCTCCTGCCTGCTCATGGATGCCTCTGTTTGGAGACAAGGCCATGCTGCCAGGGGTTGGGAACACCAGCAGCTCTCCAGGCACAATGCACACCCTAAGTACCACCAGGCTGCTGGAGACACAGGGCAGAGGGTGTGAACCTGTCCCTATCTCTGCAGGAATGCAGGACACCCCACCTATGGAGCTCTGAAAGTCTGCCTGGAGAGGGCTTTTCTGCCAGGAGGGGTAGAGCAACGCCAATGGTGGGGATCCATTGGGCTGGATCCATTGATCATGGTGGGGCCATGAGATACCTGCCAGGCAGCTCTGTGCAAGCCAACAGGCACAAGGATGCAAAGGAAAATCTCCTGGCAGGTATTTGTGCTTCGAGTGTCTCTGGAGATCCGGTGGCTGCTGCTCACCGAAGGGACGAAGGGCGGTGGGCGTGTTGAGCTTTGCCGCCAGGCTCTGAGGATGCCGGCACTGGAACAGTGAAGGGTCGTCGGTTGATTTCACCTCAATCCCGTTTAGTAAATTTGTTGTGGTTTTTTGGGTTGTTTTGTTTTTGTTTTTTTTTTTTTTCCTGATCAGTGCTTCGGTACGGTTCGTCTGGAGCTTTCAAGAGAAGCTCCTCCACATACACACACACACACACACACACACACGCGTTGGCACGCCGCATGTGAATGCAGGTGGTCGATTCGATCGACTGCCCCTGACCTCCGGCCATCGCTGCCCGGCACCGGCGATGCTGAGGGCGCCTGCGGGGTGGGCGGCCACCCCCGCCGGGGATGGGATGGAGCGGGGCACCGGGGCGAGCCGCCCGCCCCGGGCACAAAGGGAAAGGCGGGCCCGAGCAAGCGGGATGCGCGCACACTCCGCTTTCCTCCCCATGCGCGGGGGAAGGAGCGGGCAGGAATATTCTGGACCGAGGGAGGGGAGGAAAGAGAGAAGGTGATGAATAACTTGAATAAATCTGCAGCGGAGCTGAGGAGAGGGGGAGGGAGGCGGCGGCGGCAGGTCATGTGAGGCACAGTCATGCTGCGGGCAGAGAGGGGGCACCTGGCGGGTACACGTCGCGGCCGGGGACGGGACCGGCCGCCCGCCATGGCAGCGGCCTCGCCCCCTCCCCAGCCAGGACACCCCCACCCGCCGCGGGCTCGGCGGCGCTCGGCCATTTCCGCCACGCGAGCCGAGCCCCATTTCCGCCGGCCCCGGCCAGACGGGCTTTATGTCTGCCGGCGGGGCGCGCGTGCGCAGCGGCCGCCGCCATCTTACGTTGTCTCTCGCCCGCCCTCCCCTTTGGCGAGCTCTCCCCTCCTCCCCCCCGCGGCGCCTCCTCCAGCGCTCCGTGAGGAGACGGGGCAGGCACTGGGAGGGAGAGACCCGCGGCGGCGGGGAAGCCGGGAGTAGACCCTGAGGGAAGAAAGGACGGGGCGGACGCACACGCGGGAGGAGGAGGACGGATTCCAGGCGCGGTTCTGCGGAGGACGAGCGGGTGCCGCCTGTTATAAAGGGGGAGGAGGCGGCGGAGGGGGAAGGAAGAGCGTGCGGAGCGGAGCCTCCTCCAGAGACAGCCAGACACAGGGAGGAGAGAGAGGCTGCCTGGCTGGCTCCCCCTTCCTCCCTTCCTCCCTCACTCCTTTTCATGGACTCTCTTGTCGGGTTGCTGCTGCTGCTTTTCTTCTGTCCTTATTCCGTCTCTATAATACCCAAAATGATTCAGCTCCATGGCTGCCACTGACGGGGATGTCCCTGCCCGGCTCAGCCTGCCGCTGCCGCCCTGCTGTGCGCCAGTCCTGTACGTATCCGCGCCTTCCTCCTCCTCCTACTAGTAGAAGCGGTGATGGCGAGGGGCGCCGGCCGCCTCGCC
>NC_031768.1:59842967-60061033 GCF_001522545.3 Parus major | reverse complement strand
TGTCTGTCTCTTTCCATACCGGGGGATTGCACTCTTAAAATACACCCGATACAATGCACCAGCCTGACTCAGCCGCAGACATTAGTGCTAGGAAGATGGCGCACCCGGCGATGTTTCCTAGAAGGGGCAGCAGCAGTAGCAGCGGCAGCAGCTGCGTTACTGCTCCCACTGCACCAGGTACCGGCGTTGGGAGCGCTGCCCTCTCCGCCGAGGATTATCAGCCGCCTTTGCTGGTCCAGCCGCCGCCTCCATCTCCTGCAGCAGCTTCAACAGCGGGTCCACAGCCG
The DNA here is from genome assembly GCF_001522545.3 of Parus major. NCBI lineage: Eukaryota > Metazoa > Chordata > Aves > Passeriformes > Paridae > Parus > Parus major. The sequence continues at coordinate 60,060,746 of NC_031768.1, read as the reverse complement.
ACACCCCCTCATCCACAAAGCCTGAACCTCCTCTCGCAGTCTCAGCTCCAGCCACAGCCCCTTGCACAGACTGGAGCTCAAATGAAAAAGAAAAGTGGCTTTCAAATTACCAGTGTGACCCCTGCCCAAATATCAGCTAGTATGAGCTCTAATAACAGCATAGCCGAGGATACAGAAAGCTACGATGACCTGGATGAGTCTCACACTGAAGACCTGTCATCTTCAGAAATCCTGGATGTGTCATTATCCAGAGCCACTGACTTGGGAGAACCTGAGAGGAGTTCTTCTGAAGAAACTCTAAATAACTTCCAAGAGGCAGAGACTCCTGGGGCTGTTTCTCCAAACCAGCCTCATCTTCCTCAGCAGCATGCTCCTCTGTCTCATCACCCACAGCAGAGTGTTGTGATCAATGGAAGTGTTCATCCCCATCATGTTCATCATCACCACCATCTTCACCACCACCATCATGGACACCATCATCCATCGCATCCTGGGGTGGGTAGTGCCCCAATTTCTGGAGGACCACCACCCAGTCCATCGTTTAGAAAACTATCAACAACTGGAAGCTCTGACAATGTTATATCAACTGCACCAGTTTCTGCTGCATCATCCACTGGTTCCCCGGCATCTGCCGTGTCTAATATCCGCACTACAAGTACTCCTGGCAATTTAGGTATAAGTCCTGCTGCTGGAGCTAGTACCTTAAGTAATATTGGTGGTGGTAGTTCTAGTGTGGCAAGCAATGTGCTTGGTGCTATCAACTTAAGCAACATCATGAGTACTGGTAATGTAAATGCTTTGTCTGGAGCTAGCAGCAATGCTAATGTGAATATCTTGAGTGGTGTTGGCAATGGTACGAGTGCTTCCTCTAGTGTCATTAACAATGTTACTAATCCAACTGCAGGAATGGCAGTGGGATCAAGCCAGCAGCAGCCTGCATCTGGCACATCAAGGTTTAGAGTTGTAAAATTAGATTCTAGTTCTGAACCTTTCAAAAAAGGTAGATGGACATGCACTGAATTCTATGATAAAGAAAACACTGTTGCAGTTTCAGAGGGAGTAGCAGTAAACAAAGCAGTAGAGACGATAAAACAAAACCCGCTTGAAGTGACTTCTGAAAGGGAGAGCACCAGTGGGAGTTCTGTTAGCAGCAATGTAAGCACACTGAGTCACTATACAGAAAGTGTGGGAAGTGGAGAAATGGGAGCACCTACTGTGGTACAGCAGCAAGCATTTCAAGGTGTGGGTCCGCAGCAGATGGATTTTAGCAGTGCTGCTCCTCCAGCAATTCCAGCATCTAGTATACCACAGAGTGTTTCTCAATCACAGCTTGCACAAGTCCAGCTGCATTCTCAAGAAGGAAACTATCCACAGCAGAAGCCAGGGGTCCAACCTCCTGCACAGGCCAGTCTAACCACTGTTACTGGGGTTCAGCCAGCCCCAGTTAATATACTAGGTGTATCCCCATCTCTGGGCCACCAGCAACCTGCTCTTCAGAGTATGGCTCAACAGCAGCTGCCGTATTCGCAGCCAGCACAGCCTGTGCAGACTTTGCCAGTGGTGCAGCAGCAGCAGTTGCAGTACGGACAACAGCAGCAGCAGCCAGTTCCTACGCAGATGGCCGCGGGTCACGTTAAGCCGGTGAACCAGAACTCTGTCACAGGGGCTATGCCAGACTACATTCAACATCAGCAGATCCTTCAGACTCCAGCCCCTGCCATGCAACCAAGTTCTACAGGAGTAGGAGCTGGGCAACCGGTTCCTGTTGCCCAGGCACAGGGCATGCAGCCTTCAGTGCAAGCACATCCAGCTGCTGCCCCAGCTCAGCCTGTTGCACATGCTCCAGCAGCAATACCAGGTGTAGCTGCCGGTGGTCAGATACTAAATGTTGGGCAGCAAGGAAGCGTATCTGCTGTGGTGCAACCACCATCTGCTACAAACCAAATTCCACCTCCAGTTATGCCATCAACGGCTGCTCCTCCATCTTCCCAAGTAGTGCAGCCTGTGCAGACAGGAATAATGCAGCAGGGATTACAGGCTAGCGCTGCAGGCCTTCCTCAACAAATGGTCATTGCTCAGCAAAACACCTTGTTACCTGTACAGCCACAGGCACAAGGAGTAGAATCTGTAGTCCAAGGGATGACTGGCCAGCAGCTGCCTGCGGTAAGCCCTATACCCTCTGCCAGTACTGTTCCTGCACCGAGTCAAGCCGGTTCAGCTGTGCCTCCTGGCATACCTTCTGCTTCTGTAGGTTTGGGACAGCCACAGAACATAGCACAGGCTTCAGCTGTGCAGAACGGCAATTTGGCTCAAAGTGTTAGTCAGCCTCCCTTGATATCAACAAGTATAGGTATGCCAGTGGCACAGAGTGTGCCGCAACAGATGCCACTAAGCTCTGCCCAGTTCCCTGCACAATCACTAGCTCAGTCCATTGTAAGCCAAATCGAAGATGGTAGACGGCCTACAGAACCTTCCTTGGTGGGTTTACCTCAAGCTGCCAGCGTTGAGAGCGGTGGTGGAACATCGGCCGCTTCAGACGGCAGTAGCAGCAACATGCCATCCTCGGCGTCCCTCTTCCCGCTGAAGGTGCTGCCGTTGACAACGCCTCTTGTAGATGGTGAGGATGAGAGGTAAGACTGCCTGTAACTTTATTAAAAGATGGACTCTCTGATAGTTTGATTTGCACTAACTTGCCGGTCTTGTTACAGCCATTCTGTGAAATGAAGCAGTGTGATGTTTAGGTCTAATTAAAATGTTATTTCTCAGGTCTCAGCACATGCAGATATTGTATTAAAGAACTTACTTTTCTCCTTAAAGGGTGGGTTGTATTGATTATGGTTTGAAACTACTGTGTGCATAAATTGTGCTTAATAGTCTGTTCAGTGTGTATATTCCCATTGTGTTGAGGAAGACAAGAATACTGTAGAGTGTGAAAATACTAGTGGTGGTTGCAGTTTAGATTATTAATTATACAGAAATAATTAATATTTATTCTTTGGTATATATTTTTTATAGGATTAAGTCTAGACTTCGTCCTGCCTTAGATTCTCTTTTTACAAGTATTGACTTTTCTAAGGTTGAACCTGTTGTGATTCTGTGGTGTATTCAAAAATCTCTTTGACAGCCAAAAGACACTTAAGGCAGATGAGTATGGTGGGATAAGGGATGTTCACCAACATTGTTGTGGCTCTTTGAATTGAACATGGGGTACTTTTGGTCTTGATGGCTTTGCTTTAAAGCATTAATGCATGATGAGATCGGCACAGGCCTGCCTGAAGGGTGGTGAACCTTTGAATCTGGTGCACCAATTCCGTGCAGTTAGAGTAAGAAAACTGCATATTTTGGTCCCATTTTCACTAGTTCGAAGTACATGTATTCTCTCACCTTTACCTTTTCAAGTAAATGACCCATGCATATGAATATTCTCGTTTCTCTCACAGTGTGTGCAGGGAAGTTGAGACTGTTGTGTGTGCAGACTGAATTGATTAAAACATCAGTTTTAAATTATGATGGTTTGATATTAATTATGCGTGGAAGTCCTCAATGCGTTGAGGACCTTTTGTGATACGGGTTTGCGAGTGGCCAGGAAGACCATTGCTTCTTCCCAAGAACAACTTCTCTAGGAAGCTACATTAATGGGAGAAATAACTTTTAAGATAAATCTTCCCATCTTGGGAATGTGGAGCAGGACAGAAAACCCTAGAAAAACTGAGACTAGGGTGAGGAAACAAGGCACTAAACACAAGTTGAGAAAAATGCCATAGCAATGGGAGGTGAAGCACTTTTTAAATACCTTCATGGTGCCATAACTTAAATCAGGAGTAATACCAGTGGCTAGATTTTACTTATTTTATTTTTTTTTAATGAAATGGGTTGCTGGGAGAGGCTGGATTCTTTTCTTAATATTGAAAGTCCTAACTCTATCAGCAGTCTCTGATTATGTTGATCATAAGGTGTTGACTGCTGTAGTGTCTTTCATCACTTCTTTCTAAGATGCCAGAGAACTATAATGAGTAGCAGCTTGTCTTCCAGGAGTGCTAGAAGACAAGTTCCAACACTGTTGCATTCTGATTATGTTTTTTTAGTCAATAAGTGCATGAAGGTGGTAGAAGACAGATTGAGGTGTTAAAGCCAACAGTGTCACCATTATGCTGCTACCATAACATTTCAGAAATGTTTTTTGGTTTTCTTTGATTTGAATTTTGTAAACCAAGACACTAATCCTTCTCTTCACAGGCCTCACTGGTGTTTGGTGGTGTTACTTGTTTTTTGTTGTTGTGTGGTTGTTGTTTTTTGGTTTTACTTTCTTTTATCAACCAGAAAATCCCCCTAAGCTTTCAGGGGATCCTAGCCCAATAGGAGAATCATAATCTTATTGATACTCAGTGTTTTGGAAAATGACACCTAGAATATGTCTGTACCCTGATTTTAAGAGCATATGGTAGTTTTTCCAGAATGTTTAAATCCCTCAGGGTAACAATAGCCAGAAATACCTTCTTCCTCTGTTGTTTGGCTAGACAAAGATCATATCCTTTCTTCTTCCATGCACGTTGTGTCTTTGTTCAATCTGTCATCTCCAGGTAGACTACACTTTTGTTTAGCTGCAGTTGGAAAACCATTTACATTCTTTACACAAAGCAGGATATGACTCTATTAAATGGAGACCAAAAATAATTGGGTTTTTTTGGCATGGCAGTAGTGGCCAGGTCATTTTTGTGTACAGTCGGACAATTTACAGCAGCACGTTTCCGTGTATATATGTATGTGACATTAAAAACCTAGTGATATTGCTTCTGTTTCTGCTTCCAGGGGATCTCAGGGCAGGGTACTTCTATTGTCATCTTCACTGGAATTCTGGGCTGGAGCTTAAAGTTTGTTACTCACTAAAGGCAGTGCAAGATATGTTGTTACTCTGCTTGTCTCCCCACTTTTCTGGCCGTGGGATCTCTCTAGTTAATTTTTTTGCTGGTTTGTTAGATTATCCCCTCTTTTACAGGAGGTAAAGTGAAGTATATTGTAAAAGGATGTAGGGATTTCAGAAGCAGGTGTATTGTAAATATATGTATTTGAAATCCCCATTTCTCTCGGTCTTATGTGCACACACATATATCACTCAAGATTTCTATCAATACATCCTAAGTGATTCTAAACCTGGCAAAGGAAAAGGTAGGAGAAAAGGAGTGAGTGATGACATAATTGGGCCAGCGAAGTAGCTGTAAAATTCCATTTAGCGTGCCTTTGAAAAAGCATCTGACCCATGTAATACCTTGTATAGATTAACTCCCAGCTTTCCTTAAACCTGTATATAACTGCGTGTAAGGCCATGCCAGTATCTCTAAGTCTGTTCAGTTTTTAGAACACCATTTGCAGCTCTCCCTATGCCTGTTATCAGGGCATGGCCTTTTAAATATAGACAGTGTGGCGTGTATCTCCTTTGAGAACTGTAACCTTTATTTCCCCAGTATGAATGACTTTTATTTCAAGTCGTAGTGAAGATTAGATATTAAAAATGAGCTACTTGGCAGAATGCCATATGGAAAATTAATTTTCAAATGTTACTAAATAAACAGAGAATTTGAATACTACTCTCTGTACATTTTGTATTAGAAAAATAATAATCAAACTGCCGAACAAAAAACCCAAAACCCCAACAAAATCATCAAACACACAGTTCTTATGACTACTCTTTCTTAAGCCTGTTGGGTATGCCATAGATGTTTGTGTGTGTTGGTAGATTCATCATCTCTTAGTGTTTTGGTTTACAAAAATGCAGGTCAGTTTTTTGGCTGTTAAATACTTTTTTTTTTCTTTTCTTAGCTTGAGCCATGGTATGGTCTCAGTGCATAGTTCTTACATAGTTTCTTGGATTTGGAGTGGTTATCTTGATTTATTTCACTACAGTTTTTAAATCTTGCTAATTTTAGACAGGGTCTTTTGAGTTTAGTATTTCATCTTTAGAACTGTAGAACTTCTATTTTCACATGTTTGATATTTAAGCATGGAAGAATGCATGTTTATATCACAGTAAATTTTTTTGTGTACTTAGTGTTGCAAAATGAGTTTTACATATTTTTAGACAATGCTTTGTTGTACAGGCATGCAGTAAAATTTTGTATGGACTTACATAATTTTTAATTTACCTGTAAAGTGAGGACTTTAAAAGTTAATGTGTTTTACAGCATTTACAAAGGCTGCTGTAAGTGAATTTAAAAATAACTTAATCTGAAATGTTGTTTGCCATTACTCAAAAGCAGATTTTGTGAATGAAGGATAAGAGAACTAACAACTGCCTCCCTGTCCTTGACATTTCCTGTATAATTCTTTGCATTCTTAGGCTGGTGCAAGTTTTGTTCACCTGTTTGTGCATGTCATTCAGTGAAGCTGAAGAGACAGGAGAAAAAGATGATGGACGATAAATGCAAAACAGGCATAGAGATTTAAAAGTTTTTTTTTAATTGTCTGACAATCTCATTATTTTTTAAGAGAAACTTTTATTAAAAGATCCATTTAGAAATGGTTTTTTGTGTAGGATGTGTGTTTTTAGTTTTTGCTAAGGTTGTAGAGCAGCTGGAAGATTAAAGCTGAATATGAGAATCAAAAGACTTGTGAGCAGCCTTTGAGAAATCTCTAGCAGTAGTAACTAGTACTAGATTGTAAAGTGAAGTACAGTCAGGAAGCTGGATTAATGTTCATCATGTATGCAGCTACATAATGGAAAGGTTGACCAGGTAGAAGTGAGATTTTTACAGTTTTACAAGTGAAATTTTTACATTTACAATATGGACTAATTCAATACTTTCTTGAAGATTTTAGTAAGCAGTAGTGAATGAAGTAAGGTAGAACTGTATGCATCAATTATATTTTTGGTGAAGTTTTGCATACTTATTTTGATTTTGTAAGTGGTTTTAACGTTTATACAGGCTTTTTTGTTTTCTGGAAGTTTTACTGCTCTATATTTGGTGACAAAGGGAATAGGTACTTTACAACAAAGGATTTCTGGTAGATTAGCATAGATTTGTAATGATTCTGTTTTTTTTTTGTTCCATCTTAGGGGCTTTGGTGTTATTTTATGTTTTACAGATTTTAAACTTGCTTCATAGTCTTGCTACCATTTTGAAAATCACGTGATTTGAGTTCTAGGAGATGAACTGTTAAAAATATCTGTTCATATCTTCAATTGAGCTTTCTGAGGAACTTGAAAAAATTAACCTCACTAATGGCAAGTCAAGTGAGTAGAAAGAGAGAACTTTGATGAAGAAAATGTGTTTGCTGTTGTGTCATGCTGACGAGTCCAGTGTCTCACTTTGTCTGATGGAGTAAAAGATCTGTTGTTGGTGGAATTTGTTAGCTCTGCTCTAAGTAAAGAACAATGCGGAATTTAGAGTCTGCACCTTGTATGTCTGCTGACCAGCTGGGGGTAGCAATACCGTTTTTGATGGAGCTTTTCCTAGCGTCTTTTACAGATGCATTTTCTGTGTGCCATGATACACTTAGAATTAAGGTTTACTGCAGTGCTTGCTATTGCATTGTCTTTCAAGATAGGAAGAACCAACAGATACCAGGTTACAGGTTGTAAAAGCAGTAATTTAGCATTTCAGGCAGATGCTGAGAAATTAATCTCTTCAACTGATTTCTAGAAACCATTCCTTAGCACTGCAGTTTTGGTTGCTCTTTGGAGCAGTGCAATAAATATGAAACCATCTGCGTATGTGAAAATGAGAAAACAAGATTTTAAAGTATTTAATGTTGAAAAACAATCTTTGTTACCGTCTCAGGATTTGCATTCTTTACAGGCTAATCTGAAAATGAAAATTAAACCCACTGACAAATGGATTGGTAGTGAAGTGTTCCAGTCTTTACAAGTTACTGTGATCTAGATAATGGGGAAGAGAGTAATGACACTGTCAGTGGTAAGCTAGCAAAGTTAGCAGAGTGGGAGGGGAAAATAATTAAAAAACAAACACCACCATCTCCTCCAAAAAAACCTAAACAAACAACCCCAGCCCAACCTAGCAACCCCCAATATGCTAATGTATCTTGCTTAGGCATAAATATGGTTATGCTTAGGCTTATGGTTAGCACACCTGTGCTAAAGAAAGACCCCTTATAACCTGTTCATCTTACAGATAGTAATAAAGTAAATAAGCCTTTTCAGGCCTGTTTCCTAACAGCTTAGGAAGTACATCTAATTGTAAACAGTAGTATTGCTACTATGGTCTTTTAAACAAAAAACTGCACACAGCTGAATATCAGTGCAATTATAGCAAGTGTATTCTTGCTATGACCTTTCTGGTAATAACTTGTGATCTGGGTTTGCAGTGTGATGTAGATGAAACATAAAAATTACTAGAAAGGAGTAGTGTGTCTTTGTTCTCATTGACTTAATGCACTGGTTCTTTTTCTATTCTTTTGATTAATTTATAAGACTAAAATGTACTATGTGTAATATGTATTATACTTTAACAAATGACTGAAAACTCCTGTAAGTGGGCCTATACTTTTTATTTACTGCATTTACACCACCAAAAGCAGTGCTATTAATATGGACTAGGGGTACGATTATTCAGTAAATTATTTCATGGTAATGATCACTGTAAATAAGAAACCAGTTTGTTCTTAGCATGGTTGAACAGGAAACCATAGCCTAAAGCTAAGATGGAAAGAGTTCCTGAGTGACTGGAGATACAGCACTTTATTTATTTTAGCCTGTTCTAAAGCATTCAGACTTAGGAATTGCATGATGGAAGTGCAGCATAATTATGGTATCAAATTGGAGCACCTGATCATCCTTCTGGCTTTAATGTCTGGGAGCACATTAACTCTTTGTCTGCCTTTGGAATTTGCTAACAAAGATAGTAATTGTGCTACAGTCAGTGGTGTTGAAATCCTTATCAGCTCATTTTGTGCAAGCCTCCAAACACCCATTGTACATTGTGAGTGTTGGAAGTAGGATTTGGTTTGTGGCTGCAGTTATATGCAAAAATCTCCATCTTCCACTGGAGCTGACTTTCCCTAGAGAGATATTGAGAAGTTATGAATGTTTGGCAGGCAGGGATTATAATGATGCCATACATGCAAGTGGTAGAGCCTGTGGTAGTTTAGGTGTTGTATCACTGTTGGTTACCTTATGGACGAAGTGACTTGCTAGTACCTACTGAATGAGGAATTCTGTTATTGGTGCTGTGCAGAGATGAAGAATGATACTCATCATGTTCAAGCACATCATTATGCTTTACTAATGGGAACTTGTTCAAATTTATGAAGTTTTTTATAATTGCAGAAGTAAGATCTTTAACATACTTTGGTAAAACAAAAAAACACAGTGAACTTTTTCACTGTTTTCTTTGAGCAAACAATTACTTTGATTATAAATTATTTTGGCATTATTGTGTACCAGAAATGACTCCCGAGTTGTTTTTTTTCTACTCTTCTCAACTGGGTTTTGTTAGATGTTTGTCCCTCATGTTTAATGGTTTATTACACTGTTTTGAAATGTTAGTGAGGCTTCCTATATTGATGGATGACCTTTGACAATCAGGATGTAAATTTAAGAATTGTGGGCATTCAGGCTTGAAGTTCTTGTCCCAGTTACTGTTTCTTTCTGCAGCACAGGGTTAGTGATGGTCCGGAACAGTAAAAGTAACTTTTCTTTTTTCAACAGAGAATAGCTACCAAAGCAAACTATTCCTTGTAATTAGCCTTCCTTGCTGGGGCTTGTAGGTATTGTACAGACTGAAATGGGTGTACAATTTTGAAAATATGCTAGAAGAGCAGAGTAAGAAGTAGTTTTGTTTATCCTTATGGCTTGGAAATTTAAGAGTTTTGGAGCTTACTGTAGTTCTCAAAGAGCAACAAATGTACCTACCACTAATGCTTTTTTTTTCCCTCAAGAAAATTCTCAGAAAATGTTTTTGTAGTTGTTTTAATTAAATTTAAGGGATATCTTGTTCATCTCTTTACATGCTTTTGAATAATCCATTCTTTTGAGTGTAGAGAAGTACCATTTTATAAATTGCTAAAACAGGCAGCAGAAGGACTTTCTCTAAGTTTAGACTTAGAGATGAACTTACTACTAGGTGAATGGGACCACAGTCTGTTAAAAAGTACAGGCAGTACTTCTAGTAAGGTATAGATTTGATAGCAACTGGAAGCTAGTTGTAGAGTTTTCTGTAACTTTTTGCATAAGTTTGTTAAATGACTCAGCCAGGCATCTTGTTTGAGCTTCTGTGAAATTTAAGTATTTTCCAACCTTGTTAGGATGTCTTGTCTTTTTTCCATTTTTTGGTCTTGTTTTGTTTTTGTTTGTTTTCTGTTTGTATGTATTTGGCTGTTTTAATTAGCATGGATATCAGCAGGAAATTTTCAGGACTCTGATTTCTTGGTGTGTTACTGAGTTTTGAACTTCTCCAGCCGCTGTTTAAGCAACAGTGTCAAAGTACTGTGCTAAGTACTAGGGATAGTACTGAAAGCTGCTGAAAATGTGGATACACATTCAACAATAGCCTTAGCATCTTAATGCATTTAATAATAGGGTTCTTTTTTCTTACGGTACTGCAGTGTAGCTCTTAATGATGAGTTACACAGGTAACATAATTTCAACATGCAGTGCTATTACTGTATGGTTGTTTCTTTATGCGCTTTGTTACACTTGGTGGATTCCTTCTGTAAGATCACAAGGTGTGGATCAAGTGCAAGTTACATCATATTTTTGCAGATGTTGTTAGTCTTTTTTATTTGTAATCCATTGTGTTGTGGGTCCTAGTTATTAATAACTGAATGTTAATTGTCTTTGGTGCTTATATTTTTAGTCAGTAGTCCTTCTAGTTGACTAAGTGTTAAGTTCTGAATTTGGTATCTATTAAGTGTTGCTTATGCTGGTTTATAAATGGTGTTTGCCTTTAAATCCTTGTAAACAAATACAATAATAGAAATAGCTCTTAAAGTTTCTCCAGTCATTTTGAAGTCTGTGCAATGTAGAGGGATGAAATCCCTGTCATGATGGGAGAAAACTTAAATGCTTCTTAAGCTTCCTCTGACCTTCATTTCACCCAATTCCATCACAGTCATGGATAGATGACAGACATGATGACTGGCAGTCAGCTTTTATATATAAGAAACCGTAGAAATCAAAAAGTCAGAATGTAACTGTATTAAATTTATGTTTCTATATATTTAGTGCTCTTATAGCTATTAAGGAAGCTTGTGATTAAAAATTAACCCAGTAATTCATGTATGATTGCTTTGATGTCTGTTGTGACTGCAGTTTTGAAATAATTTTCTTTATAAGAAAAGCAAGCAAAAATTTCTCAGACAGAATCTGAATAATGAGTGACTTGTTTGGCATATATTGCCACTGAGCTGGGATAAGCAAAAGGAAAAAAAAGCTTCTGTAGATTTCCTGGAAGATTATTTAAGCTTCATAATTTTACTGGATGTATGTGTGTTGAAATATCATAATGTGTTTTTGTACCATATGAAAGATTCCATATTTTTCTGAGGAAGTCTGTCTGTGGACTATAAACAGCATTTTAATTTGTACTTCCAGATTGAGCCTGACAGAAGTGGAATGCTTTTCTTTCCCTTTAGGATTTCGTGAGGGTTCATGCTGTAATGCTTGCCATACAGAAAAGGGATGTAAAGGGAAGGAGAAAAATTTAGGATGTTTCGTGATTATTGTGTGTGTGTGTGAACTTGTGCATGGTATTAGTTGTAATTCTCCCTTGATGTCACTTTCAGTAGAGGATTATCAGACTATAAGCATCTCTGAAATCTGTTAAGGAAGGATTTTATGGTAATAATTAGTTTATATTTAGCATTATTGTTTGTTTATGTTATAAGCTATTCAGTGAAAAATCCTGACCTGGCCTTAACTTGAAATGTCTCCTGAACATCTTGATTTATTTGTTTTTGAAATTCTTTGGTCTGGAATTCTTAATATTCCTTATCTGTATGTATGCATATGGGAATATATAAAGATTTTTTTTAAATAAAACAATCTGATGTAAACCTACTGGTGAAAGAATTGCTGCTTTTACAGTCTCATTTCTTGCAGTCTTACAAAGTAAGACCAAGTGAAAATAAAAGGGACCATGAGTTAATGAGTACGTACTTTAAGTACTTGTTAAATAATTTACTGTAGCACCCAAATGAATTCAAGGTATAAATGTACCTCTTTAATCTGCTGAATGAGGTTATTATGTTAAGAATGGATCAGCATATTGCACTGCCAAGTGTTTCTTTAGTAGGCCTAATATCCCAAATTGGGTGAAATGTCGAATTGCTCATAAATGTTCAGGGATTGGTGTAGGATGTGCATGTGCCTCCATGTTGTTTTTTTTTTTCTTTCCAAGTGTATGAGTCCTTCCAGTTCTGTAATTGCTTGTGAAAAAGAGGAGTTTCTTAGCCTGTATTTGATTGGAGAGAGAGAAGGGAGGGTAGAAGGTGTGAAAGAAATGTTCATGATGCTGGCTTTGGTTTTCTTCTTTCTTTCTGGTGGGGAAAGGCATTTCAATTTTTGAAATACTGTCAGACATGCAGTGTGTCAGTCAAGTATATGCAGTTGTTGGCAGTACAGCCTCTTCCTATTTGTGGCATATTAGCTAAAAGGCCGTGTTGTGAATTGGTGCTCTGTTTTGCTGTCTGCTTTATAAGAAAGAGCAGAAAATATGTCGAAGGACTTGGTGTCTGATTTCCATACAGCTTCTGAAGTGATGCTTTAAGACGTGCAAAATCCTAAATGTTTTCAGTGGTTTATGTAGAAACAGAGCAGCAAAGCAGGATTAGTAATCTCTGTGTTCCTGTGGAGTTGTACCCTGTTAATGAAGTGCATCATCTCTGGAATAGCACTGCACTGAAAATTGAGCTGCCATTTTGCCACAGGCATGGGTCAGCCTCTTCAGGGGGTCTCACCAATTGCCCTTGGGGTGTGTAGATCTGTAGTGCATCGTAGTATTGGAGGTGGAGAAGAAACTGAGCAGTCTTTTATTATTTTTATTCCATTTATTTCACTGGAATTTAACATGTGAATGGAAGATAATGATTTGCATAAAGATACCTTCAGCTTCTAGAGCACTGTGATCTGTGGAAGGAGAAAAAGAAATACTAGCATGTTATAGCAGACAGATGTAGTTATCTTCACTTCCTGCATTTGTCTGACCATCAGAAACCAATATGGAATCTTTATTATGTATGTTTACTGTCCAAATTTTTAAAATATTTAGAACAGGTTGTTGTTTTTTTTAAATTCATCTGAAGTTACTGAATAAAAATATTTTCTCTGAAAAAGTTCTCCAAAGACTTTTGTAAAGGACATTGAAATTGTATGAAGTATTCATATGTATTTTCAGATAGAGGCTTGTCTTGATACTTACATATTTAAGCATGCCTCCTTCTTAATACTTTTTATCTGGAGAGATGTTTAAGGAAACCTGTTTGCTTTTTTTTTTCTTTTTCTAAATTTTATTTTAAAAAAGTTTCCTCCTATTCCAAGCTCTGAACATAATACGCTAAACCATTCTTAATGGTTTTGAAACATATACATTTTGTAACTATCTAAAATGTTCTAATTGTTTTTATATTAATATTTTATATTGCAAGAACAACAATAAAGAACAAAAATGCACCCAAGCCCTTCGATATCTTTTTGTTAAATGATGTTTATGTAATATGTTAGCGAGAAGATAAGTCAGATCAATATAAGACCCATGAAATTACCTAAATTCCTGACATCCATCCTTCTAGTTTGGCTTTAAAATCCTGTGATTTTGTGAATTTACTCTTTAAAAATCCTTTCTTGAAGTTGCTGTCAGGTTGCTCTGGATTAGGCCTTGTAGCCCTTGGGAGTGCAGGCAAATCTTGTGCTTTTGTTAGTGTGATCGCTAGAGTCACACATACTGTATTCATCAAATGATATAGCCGTGTAGCTGTGTGCAGCTTGGCAGTGTGAGGTCTGTGCTCACAGTTGGTCAAATATAAGTTTTGGTTGTCTGTAGCAGATTGTAATATGAATACGTAGGGTTTCTGTAAATTATATGCTAGAAATTCTTAATGCATTTTCTACTAAAAACTTCTGTTCTGGATACCATTCTCAAAAAATTCAATTACAATATGAAAAATCATTAAATGAAATAAATATTTTCTGTAGCATTTTATAACTTAAGTTATATACTCTAACCCAAGATGTGCATTTAAAGTGATGTTGTTAAAATGGTTTGTTTCATTGCAGAATTGTTCAAGCATATGGGTAACCCTTTTTAAATTATTTTTTTTTTCCCTCATCTGTTACATGTTTTTCACAACTGATTTATGTTGTCTGCTTCTGATGAAGAGGCAAGATTTAGAAACAAAGCCGTTTCAGAAAGCATGAGATTGCTGAAAAGATTTTAATTTTCTTTCAGAAATATGAGTTAAAAGAAGTAACTAGCATTGGTATTCTCATCTTCCTAATGTGACCACAAGAAAACTGTACCAAAAATAATTGCAGGGAAAGTAGCCTTTTTTCTTCATGAAAGAAGATCCAGCCATGTCTGAATACTCTTTAATTATAGTGTCTGTCAGTGAATGTGACTAGTTTCTGTGAGATTGTTCTTAAGTGGTAAACAAGGGTTGTTTTTAATCTCAAACTGGTAAGAAATGGTTTGAAATACTGTGTCTGAAGAGATGTGCATTTTTTTCTGGTGAAGTAAGCAGTTTTTTCTCTAAGTATTGATGTGGATTTGACGAAGATGGCACAGATAGGAAACATGAAAATTAGAACATTTTGCTTCTGGCTGTTTTGAAAATGAAAACTGAATAGAAGGTGTGTTTGAAACATAGCAATGAACACCAGAAATGTCACTATGGATGCTGTTGACTTGGCAGATAGATTTTCCTTGAAGGATGATAAAGTTAATTCACCCAACTGAGTAACTGATAATAGAAAAAAGACGTGCTGAAGAGAAGACTCAATAAGAACCCTGTGAAGTGAAGGACTTGGAAATCCTGGATTGAGGTCTGCCTTTTGAAGCACTTTGCTGTATGGATTCCAAGTCTTTAACTACTAAAACCTTTTTGAACCTTTACCTAGAAGAAAGGTGTGTAGAAATGTATGTATGTCTGTTAGCTTCAGTATAATTTCTTGGGAGGGGGTGGAAGAATATATTATCTTAATAGTTCATGGCTGGAGGCCCAATGCCATGGGGAGAAGTGGCTAGTGGAGAAGCATTTGGCCAGCTGGAGTGGGTTTTGTGGAGTCTGGCTGGTATGACAGTGTTGTAGGGATGCCATATGTCCTTGAAAGTGACTGCTTTAATCAATGCTTAACTGCTGAGGCCAAGACAATACAGATTTATAAGCAATAGAAGCAATTGTTTGATGTTAATTGTAGGTTTCTTAGGTTAGTGTGTTTTCTATGTACAAATTGTATTGCAAGATTTTATGTAGTGTATTTTCTTTGCTTGGTGTGAACTGTTGGTATTTTAACTTCATTACATGGCTCTGCTTACTTGCTGAAGTACATGCTTCAGAACTTTGTTCTGCTTCTTTCCTGATAATGTTGGCAAAATGCAAAACTTGCTGAGCTAGGTTATGCTGCATGAGCTAATGCATCCCATTTCTAAGCCTGGGATGATGTTTTAGAGTTTTTCTGCTTCACCTTTGTGTTGTGTGCTTTTTCCATTTTGTTCAGTTTGGTTCAGCATCTGCTGTTCTTTACTTGAAGACTGCTGATAAATAGTAAATACTTGGGTTCAGGAAAGTGACCCTTCTGTTGTTGAGTATGAAGAGTAGAAGCAATAAAAGGGAGTAAGGAAAAGAAAGATATGAGGGATTAACTAAAGTTGGTGCGCTGCTAATTCTTTGTCAGATTGTGAGACCTCCATTTGTATTATTTTCACTTCTTTGTATTCTCAGAAAGTCTTCTGAGAAATTCTTACTGAACCAGAAGGCCTTTGTATTGTCCTTGTAGACTAGGTTTGCTTGCTCCAAACATTTGGTGTCTGTATGAAGTGGAGCCCATGTCAGGGTCACTGGTTTTGCTTTTCTCTTACATCACTCATATATTCTCCAAGTTCAGTGGAGTGTCCTACCCTGGTCGTTTTTGCCTTCCTGAGGATTTTCTCACCCACTATCACTATGGTGAATTAGTATGTTTGAGAGTTCAGATCTCTTGTCAAATGTGTCAGAAGGATCATTTGGTTTTGGACAGATAAAAAGCACAGAATGTCCATGTTGTAAATGAAGAAGGTAATATAATTTCTTGGAAAACAAAAAGCTGCTGTTGCTGAGGCCTGTCCTACAACATCTCAAAATAGAGTTGTGGTGTATTTTTCTTAAATGACGAAAGATAATCTACGTTATCTTTTGGAATTCAAAATGAACCAATCAAGTAATATCTAAACCAAGGAGTAAATCTCTGAAGTTGAATGATAAACCTACATCAGACTTTTGACTGAGACATTGACTCATAAGGAGCCTTAAAGCTGTGATGGCACATTCACCTTTTTTTTGTGCTTTAAATTATAAATGAGGACTAGCTTATATTATGATCTAGGCTGTGTGTGCCTATGTTCCCTCCAACAATTTGGGAACAAGAGGCCACGGGTAAAATTGCCTTGGCTAATATTAAGATTTTGTCTGTAGAGCTCATTGCCCCAAGATCTTGTGGAGACCTACAGGGAGAAAAAAAAAGTTTAGAGGTTGTTGCACCTTTAAAGTTTGCCCTACTCTTTCAAAGCAGGGACCAGAAATTAAGATGTTGTGTAAGTAGAAGCAAGATATTTGTGGTTTCATTAAGAACAAAAACACTTATTCACAATTATTACTTTTCAGGAAGCTGTTCTTGTGCTTGAAAAATGTAATGGTCAGCACAGCAATGGCTCAAAATAGCATTTTGGATGCTATAGCACTGGCATTAGAGCCTCATTGGCAAACATCCAAGAGGCCTGTAAAAGAAGAAAGTGCCTTAAATGTTAAAGCTTCAAAAGTGTCTGTTTAAATTTTATTTTAATTTCTGTTTAAGTTTAAATTCTGAAATTTTCCAATTATATGCCTATTTAGTAAAATATTTGAAAGTGAGCTTAAAATCCTGTGGAAACATGAAAGAATTCTTATTTGCAGCACAAAATAACTATATTGATTATAGGAGTGCATGTAGGTAGATAGCTGCAAAGAATTACTCAACTGTACAGAGTCAAGTGGTCACTGTACCAGTGAGATAAAAAGAAATAATTTCAGTAGCTGGATTTTTCTGTTCTCCCTGCTTGTGTATTTTTCAAATTCTTAGTTGCATGTTAGGTTACAGTGTAGGCCTTTCTAGGTCAGTTCTTCTTTCTAAACATACAAGTAGGTTTATTGGTTGCCTGATGCAATTGAGGTGTGTTTGTCCTTTTGCAGGACACTGCTGGTACCAGAGGGAGGGGTGGCCTTTAGCAGCCTCCTTCTCTGCTTTTCCCTAATCTTGGTACTTATATCCTGACTTGGGGTAGGAAAGATGCTTCTGTTGTAAAAACCCCTCTTAGGTCTTCTTGGATATCTCCTAGCTGTTGCTAATGAATGAATAGGCAACTAGCAAGCATTTAATGTTACAGGGTTCTCAATTTTATTGCTGCGTAGGAAGGACTTGGAATAAAAGATGGTAAATGTTTCCTGTGCTTCCATGTGTAATTGCATTGGGTAAATGCTATTACCAAAGTTGTTGTGAGTGGTCTTCACAGTAAAAAAAAACAAAAACAAGACAAAACAAGAAAAAAAAAGAGAATTGGACATTTTAGGTTGATTAGTCTCTCTGTGGTCATTTTTGCAACCAGGACACCAGGAGTTACTTTTTTAAAATTAGTTAACTAGGACTCTGAGATCTGGCATAAGTTTTAAAAATACGTCCTCATCACAGTGCTCCTTTTTCAAATGTTTTAAGTAATTAACATAGAGTAGGAATTTGACTTTATGCTGCTAATAAATACTGGAGCATATATTCCAGGACTTCTGAGTTGCTGGCATATCTGATTCTCTGCAGATCAGGAAGCACGTCACAGGTCACCTAAACCCTAAAGGAGAAAAGTAATCTACTTAGGCATGGTTTTTTTTTTTTCTGACTTTATTTATAACTTCTAGTTTGAAATATATTGAAAATAGCTTTCTTTTCATTGTGTTGTATTTTTGTTTTAATCCATCCAACAGTGGAGGAGGAGGTTTGTATCTTGTCCAGTTGTGGGTACGAGTGTTGTGCTTAGACAAGACCTGAATGTGATCCCCCAAAGGGTACCACTGTGGGAAAAACTTGTGTCCAAACCTGGGTTAAGACAAGTTCCAGGTAATGGATCTACCATTTCTCTCCAGCTAAATATTAGTATTGTGTTTGATCCCCACCACCTGTTCCAGACCCCCACTTCAGAGGCTGGAGGACTCTGCAGACTTTTCAGGTGTTATACTTGGTGTTTGGAGAGGATGTTTGGTTAGGTTTTAAAGTGGAGTGTACTGTGGATTATATAGAAATAATGCACGGTGTTGCAAGTTAACAGTAAAAAGAGTAATAAATTTAGAAATGCAGGAAGCCTGTTGATCTTGTTTTAAAGATAAAAAATTTGGTAGAACTAAAGTTTTTTTAAAAAATTTATTGCAGTTATTAAAGTCATTAAGTAACTGTAGTATGTATTTACTATATAGAAAATGTTACTTTAAATGTTTGCTGCCACATAAGGTAACATTTGAGGGCATTACTCTGAAAATACGAAATTCAAAATTCAGTGTAATACATTCCAAGTCTTTTCATGGCATATAGCTAATGTATGAAGCCAGTTAGCAAATGTGTTTTTACTTAGTGTCTTGGCATGAATTTCTAGTCTTCGTGCATGTTTTTTTGTCTGTAACCTATTTTATGTAATAAGTTGATCTGTAGTACCTTTCCGTAGCCTTAGTAAAGTGTCCTGAATATGAAATTAGAATATGCTAATTAACATGTCTAAAATAGGATTAGCCAAGTGTTTTATTTATGCCTTAACTACTATTCAGGAAATTTTTCTTCCTCATGCTGGGTAGTCATTTACACCATGTTATTGTTTGGGTGGTACTGTAATATGCTGTGTTTGTTGGGAACACTAAGGTGATGGATTACTTGTTCAGTAGGTTTTTAATATGTTAAACTTTTCAGAAAATATGTGCAGAATTACTGAAAGTGGAATAAAATATTCATAAAGGAATAATGACTAAAACTATGTTAGTCCTTACCATGTGACACATCTTTCTAATGTCTACTGGAAGAGGCACAGACATGAACATATTATATTCTTGGAAGAAAAACTGCTAAAGATTGAGGAGGGTGATGCAATTACATGTGTAAACTACTAGTGCAGCTCTACTCTTAAGAAAATGTACCTGATCCTCTCTGACATAGCTTCGTTGATACATCTGTAAAGCATCTGAAGAAAAAAGGGGCCTGTGGAAGTTGTGGCTTCATTGACTTGTAATTTTTGGATTTGTTTTGTATCCTGAAAGAGACAGCAATTTATATATTGCTGAGCAATATGGCCTCTGAAGATCAGGAGCAGAAGCTTGACTGCATGGGAGGACTGTGCACATGAAGGTGGTTAGGTACCCAACATACAGGATAAAGAAAGGGTGCTGATAATTATCACTAAAAGGAGTATGTTCTTTAGAAATAAACATTCCCCACATGAATATTTCTAAACACTGGTGGGTGAGAAGGGGCAGGTAGGAAGATAAAGCCAAGGCTGCAAGTATATCCCGTTCCTCCAGATACTGCTTTCTAACAGTATGTGTTTCAGCCTGTTATTTTAAGCTGCTATACTGAGTATGTTTAGGTATATGTAATTAGACTGGCTAGCATATTTCAGAAATATTTTCCATACTGTCATTGACTAGAGCATCGCACTGAACTTACAAGTGTTAATCTTGTCTTTTTGTCTTCCATATTTATGGTACTGTATGATGTTTAAGATGTGCATATAAGAAATGTCTGTGTATGTGCTGCTTCCTAGATGCAGCAGGATATGTTTGTGATGAACACTCCAACAGTAAGAGACTAAACTACTCTGAACTAGCCATGTAGTTCCATAGAACAGTGGCTGCTGGGTTGGAGAAGTTTATAAATCTAATTAGTCTAATAACTTAGTGCCAGAAATTTTAATAGGTGCCTTTTGCAAAACCTTCTATTATGCAATCAGTTTGTTATTTCGGCATTAGTGTTTGAAGTGTGCAATATTGGTTAATAGGCTTTGGAGATGGATGGAATTTTATTTCTGCTGGATGAGGACTTTAAGCAAAGGTGTTCCTGATGCTCTTCCTTTTAATTACTTAGAACCAAGAATTGTATTGACTCTCTTTTGCCTTTGAAAAGAATTGTCACTGCTATTTGTGCTTTGCAAACATTCATGCTCTTGTAATTAGGGGTTTGAGACTAATGGAAGGAAATTATGAAAGGGATTGCTGAGTTTTTAGTATTGCCAAGTTTAGATATTTAGGTTTGGTTAATTGATGTGGATTAAATACTTTTAAAAACCGTACCAAGATGGTACTGAAGTTTTTTTCACTACAAAAAATTAATATGTAAGTGTAGAGTAAGGATGAACACAAAACTCAGAGAAAAAAATAAGCCAGAACAGCTCAGTGCATAATTTATGCAATGTAAATTGCTTTGAAATTGGTGACCCCTGATGTCATTGCCCTTAAAAAATGCAAAAGGGAATAGAAAAGCTTGCATGTTATGTAGATCTTGACTGTAAAGCTTGTCATTCATTCTAGTGTCTCTTGAAAAAATTATAACCTGCTAAAATCTAGCAGCTTAAGGAGTCATCAGATGGAATAGAATAGGTGTAGAAATTGGAATATGAGACTGAAAAGCAAATATTTTTGCACTGTTTGAAATTAATATGGAATATGTGACCAGTTGTTAGGGCTTTGGGACCTGATTCTGATATTTGTGTAATGCTAATTTTTCTGTTCTGGTTTGGATGATTCCCCCATGTAATTTTAGGTTTTCAAATGATGCACAAATGAACCTAACATTGCATTTTATTTGTACTAATACATTTTGTCCTTTAAAGGTTAATGTAATCAGTTCAAATAATTAGCTATGTAATAGAAAGCATACTTAGTAATTAATAAAATCCCATTGAACCTCAGATTTAATGCATGGAAGTCCAGCTGTAGGAAGATGAACAAGTACTTTCCTTTTTAATTGATATTTAATGATTCTTGCAGTCCTAGATAGATCTAGAAAAAGCATTCTTAAGATATTTGTATGTGATTATTTTTGTGCTGTATCTAGGCAGCATGAATTTCAAAGCCTTTGACAAATGCCTATTATTTCTAGATATTTGGAGCCCATTTTTCCCTGGAGGAAGAGTGATGTATCCAGGGAAGAATTTTCTATTGGAGTTTACTCATAGCTGTCTAAAAATTCATTGAGATTTTTGCATTACAACTGCTTATCAATGCTTTGGTGTTTTGATTATTTTTTTTTGTCAGAATGGCTCTCTAAGGAACATTTGCAAGACAGAGGAAAATGTGAATTGCTGTGATATTTGAATTTCTGACATAGAGCTGATTATATTAGTTCTTTGAACTTCATCTATCTCTAGTAACTGTGAAACTCAAAAATAGGAATCCAGATACATTCCTTGAAGATTTTGATTTCTCATAACTTCGACATTTGAGTAGTTTTTGAAGCTATTATGTATTTAAGGTTTTTATTAATGTAACTTCAGTTGAAAACATGTTCAAGAGACTACTGAAGTCACTGGAATTGCACATCTTGTGTTACACTTGTCCTAGTGTGTTTGCAGTATAATGTGTTCTTTATTATTAATGTGGCCATTAGCTTATGAAAGCTAGGAGATAGCTTAAAATAAGTTGTTGATTTTTAAAATCTTATTTTATAATAAATAATATAGAAGTGTGATATGGAATGTCCATGACAATTTCAGTCTTGGGTCCAGTTTAAATAAGTCGATGTCTTTAGTGGTGCCAAGAAACTGTCAGTGTTTACTTGACGGCTAGGGAGGAACAACTTTGTCTCCTTAATTCTTCTTATGGATTTAATACAACTCAGTGTTTGAATGCTGCAATAACAAATGAATTCAAACAACCAAAAAAATCCCTCGTGCTAATATTCATGCTTCCACAGTGGATATCTTACTTGCTTTCTTGCTCTTTTGGTTTATTTAGTAGTCTTGCCATGTACTCTCTTCAAACCCATGTGTCCCAAAGCATCCTGATGAAAATCTCTTGAGGTCAATCAAAATCTTGAATGAATTACAAGCTTTACAGTCAAGATCTACATAACATGCATGCTTTTCTAATCCCTTTTGCATTTTTTAAGGGCAATGACATCAGGGGTCACCAATTTCAAAATGAAAATAGTGTCCCTGAACATTACTTACTGTCTTTGCACTTTTTGGAACTTGCTCTTTGAATCTTCTATGTCTGTTCACACTTTTTTTTTTTTTCATGCCTTTTGGTGTTCCCTAGGTCTTGCAGATAGAAGAAAATTTACACATTTCCTGTAACTGTCTCTTTGCTCTTCAGTTTCAAAACAAGTAGTTTAAATAAGAAATACAGATATTGGACTGTATCAGTTGGAAAATAATTTAACATCTTCACTAATTGTTTTACACTCTTGAAATTAGGACTTTAAGAGAGCAAGCTTTTTATGTGATACCCTAAATCTGCTGTATATAACTCTTTAGTGACAAATTAGTTATAGACAGTTTGTGACAGTGCAGGCATGGTATATGGCCTGGAAGAAATGGTTGACAAATAAAGAAGGACTTCCCCTAAATTGGGAAATACCAAATTGTGACATGTGTAAACAAGAAAGTTTACCAATTTGATAATCAGGTGTCAGAATGATATCTTAAATATAACTACCTTGTGGGCTGGTGGCACGTTGTGCATCACTGAATGTTTGATAGTTCCTGTAAAGAAAAAGCCTGTTTTTCCAGAAAGTAGTACCTAGGACTCAAAAATGAAGCTTCTGTTTCTTACCAGGAAGTACCATTATTACACACTCCTAAAAAATGGGCAGGAGTTGAGGAAGGTGGTCTGTTAGTTGCTAGCCCTGTTTGTTCCTGCATCTCAGAAGCTGGCGCACTGGGACATCTTGCAGCATATTCTTTTGTAGCTTCTTACTGCTTTCTGCTAGTTAACCCTGCTGTGAGCAGTGGGGTTTGGACCAGGTGGTCTCCAGAGATCGCTTCAGCTAGTTGGTGATCCTGTGAGAAATTCCGTCTACGTCCATAAATTTTTCTTTTAAACTCTATTAATTAAAATGTGGGGAGATAAGATACTTGTTTGGTGATTCTATTTTATTTTTTTTAAAAAATGAACATAGAAATTGGGACCAATGATTGTAAAACCAGAACTGAAGGTGGTGCTTCACTAAAACAAATAATGTTCTTCCTCAATCACAGAACTGAAACCAGAAACCTTAAATGTCTTAGGTTGATGTATGGACTGCAAGCCAGTGTTTTATTAATCCTCTTAAGCTTGCAGTTAATTACTGGTTCTCTAGAACACACCTTTAACTTACTCCTGACACACACCTGTAGTTTTTTTTTTTATTATTTTTTTTCCCCCCAGGAACATTTTTCATGAAACTTTATATACATACTGGCTGCAAATTCCATTGGCTGCTTTTTTTCAAACAGATTGCTTCCTTCCTGAAGTCCCTTTACCTTTCTGTTTTCTGTCTGTACCTTTGCCTTTCTCCCTAAACTGTTGGTTTGTTTTATTTAAAGGCTTCAGATAGGATGTTTTGGAAAGATGTAAGCAAATGTGGTGAATTCACTGTAGCATTTTGTCTCTCTTAAGCCCATGGTTGTGGCACTGTTTACTATCCATATTTAGTTTATTCTAATACATTATACAATCGTAAGTTTAACTTAAAACTAGCGAGTTTTAGGAAGTGACAGAATTTGTGTTTTATATAACATATCATAAAAATGAGTGTTTGCCATCAGTATGTAAAACTATGTTATGATGGTGAAAATACATTTTAAATTAATTTAATTTACTACACTGTAGTTTGAAAGAGAGAGAGAGCATCTATCTTTCTTTAAAGCTTATGGAAGGACCATGAAAAAACTTGTTGTTCCTTCTGCAGTCTGTAACTAGTGCTTGCCTATTTTACCCTCTGGTTATAGCCATATCATGTTCCTTTTTCTGGCTCTTAGAGTCTTGGAATCTACAGTGAAATTGGCAATGCTGCTATGAGCTCAAACGTTTGTGACTGAAGGATTATGAATTATGTTATGCATATTTTTGGGGAGATACCTAAGGAATGAGAGTCTTGGTTTTGTTCCTGTGTTTGAATTCCTTTTCACTGGTGTTCATAGAAGGGAACAGAAACTTGAAGTAAAGAATTGTAAAGTTTGACAGAGAATTTGCAGCTGTCTGTCAGCAGTTCCACTTTTTGTGGTACACTGTTAACCTATTTCTTTGGGAAGCAGCCTGCAAGCTTCTGGACAGCTGACAACCTGTGCAGGTGCAATACTCTTTCCAGAGTGAGCCGCAGCTGGATAGGCAGGATTGTCACAGGAGGGGAGAGACATCCATTGTATGCATCTCTAACTCTCAAGGGTTCACTAGGCCTACAGAGGTACTTCAGACTTGCTGTTTCTGGATATTCCAGAACTGGAAGGTTTCTGTTCATTGCTTTCTTATTTTGTGTCTTCTGATCTGGTAGAGAATGTGGTGTAAATGCATGTGGAGTGAAAATAACATGCTCAGACTATCGTTAGACCAGTAATTCAGAACTTGTTAGGTCTTCGTGTGGGTTTGCTTTGGCCAGTAAGCAGACCAGAGTGAGTGTGTTGGAGCCTAGGAAATGGAATATGCTTTTGAACTGCTGTTCATGTTTATTCCAACTATTCTTTTTCCTGTTTGCTGAATTGCTAAATGGCTTTGGTAAATAACTTGAGGGAAAACAAAGGTGGAGGAATTGGCAGCTGCATGTTTCTCTTCAAACACCCTATCGTGAGCCTGTTGATGACCTTTTCATGAACTTCTGTGAAACTTTTTCAAAAACCTTGGATGTTGGGAGTCAAAAGAAACAGGAGAGGGAGGTGTCTAGAAATCTGTCTTCCCTTTGCCAGGTTCTGTATTTTGGGGGACCGATGATTTCATCATGACAACCGTAGTTTTACAAATGCTGAACGTGTTTTCCCATGGTGCGTCTTCAAGATATATATTGAAAGATAGCAGTTTCATGGCTGACAAACTGCTAGTCTTGCAAATATCCTGAATGTGCCTTGATGAAAAGGAAAGCAAGTCTAAGGATCAAGTCAGCATGAGAAACAAACCAATGATTCGAGCTTCCTAATTGAGTTAAATTACCTGAAAAATCAGACTCCAAGATGTTTTCTGAGATTGTAAACTATCTGAAAATTGTAGGAAGGCATTCTTTGGGTACACAGCATAGGATTCTGTTGCCTTTCTGCTGTAGTCTTAGATTGAGAATTGCCAAATTCTTTTCAACTAGTCTTTTAGGATGAGCTTTTTTTAACGTTGAGCTCTTTCTGAGAGGATATGGCACTACCTTTCATAAATATTTTTTAAGCGTGATTTTGCTTCTTTGGAAATACTTTGAACTTTGTTTTGTGTAGGTGGAACAAAAATACGGTCATGTGTAGTTCTGTTGTACTTTTGACTTAACTATTGCATACCTTTTTTTTTTCCCCCACAGGTTTGTTTTTCTAATAAAACTATTTGAGTTATAGTTGATTCTCAGTTACATGGTTTTTTTTGGATGCTACTAATTCTAGAACAGACAAGTCTCACTTAATTTTTTCTAAAATGCTCTTGTACTGGTGGTCTCAAAAGAAGAATGCTCCTGAAACTGGGACAAGGATTCTTCACTCAAAACCATTTGAAATTGGAGAAGACATTCAAAACATTTTTTCCCTGCTTTGGTTGATGGAGGAAGAGATTTCTAAAATGTTGGGTACATAAAAACTGGGAACTTAATGTTCTTCTCTCCCAATATGAGCAATTAAAACAAATGTTGAGAAGAAAAATTGTATCTATTGCAAAATATTCTTGACAGGGCCTAATTTCTTCAAGTACTTGATTGCCAGCTCTGGTAAGTGCTGATGTGTTCATTGATCATCCAAAAAAAAGTGTGTGTAGAAATTCAGAATTAAAAATACACTTAAAATTATGAGTTGTAAATTCAACTGATCGGGCTCTTTGAAGTACAACACAAATAGATGTGTACTGGTTGGAAATTTTAAAGACTGAAAGCTATCTTCCTGTGAATCCCCTGCGTTGCTTGTTTAAAACTTAATACAGTCTGATTTCTCAAACGTCCACTGTAAATTTTAGGGCCCTTTTTTATTTGTTTTTATTGTGTGCCTCTGCTAGAAAAGTTTCAGTTGCAGGGTACCTGTGATGCCTTTTAAATTTTTTGCACAGCGATGCCAGATGTCTTTATACTATCCTTCATTCAGCCTAAAGTAGTAAGATGGAACTAATAACAAAAAAAGGTTTTGCCAGCTTTATGTGTTACTTAGAAGGATAGCTTTTAATATTAGCTCTCTTGTCAAGCATAGCAACCACTTCTATTAATAAATATTTTTGCCAGTAAATACTGTTGTGTGATATTAGAATGGTTCTTAAATATTTGGCAAATAAGATGGCATTGAGCAACTTGCATTGGAACAGTGTCTAAAAAACAAAAACCATATAGACTTGCATCAGCTAATAAAAGAATCTGAACTGTACTTAAAAATTAGTGTGGTTGATGCAGTAGTCAGGCTAACATTGAAGCCTAAGTGTTGTACCCATAGCACTGGCTCTAGTCCTGCCACGGCTTCATAAATGAATAAAGTTAATATTTCAGGAGCATTGAATTCAGTGGAGTTCAATCCAGTCAGTGGTTCTGCTACAGGGGTTAGTGTAGGATGTAGGAACCAGCCTTGAAAGATCTTATTCAATTATGTTTGCCCCTCTAGGTATTTTTGTTTAAAACTGAGAAACAAACAAAAAGATCCATGAGTACTGGAGTTAAAAAAAAGAAAGTGTATGCATGGCTTTCAGGGGTTTCTGTCAAAAGTCTTGTTGACTGTGGCACTTCAATTATGCTTTTTGTATTGCCATGCTGCTCTTCCCTTTCTCCCAGTATTTCAAACTTTTTTGTATCTCTTTCCCGTGTTCCCCATTGTAGTTTCCCTTTTGTTTTGTGTATTTTGGCTTGCTGACTGTCTGAAAAGAAACCCTGGCTGTGCTGCTGCTGTTCTCTCCACTTGGGGTGTACTACCTAGATAGTTGGTGGTTGTCCATCAGAATGAATAATGTGGGGGGGATGCCTCTTGTTATTCCTTGCCGGGTACTTGTGGAGGCAAAAATAGGGCCATGTTCACCTACTCCATTGGTCCATTCTTCTGTTCTTTGAGGTTATTCACTGGATATAAAATTTACAGTGGCTTCAAAAGTGGTTTTGTGGGGAATGTGCCGCAGAAATACTAGTTTTCTTTTGTTATTCTGGGTTTGTTTTGCTTTTGAAGACACAGTCAGAATTGTGATCGATTTGTGTGTAGTAGGCAGTAGTCTTGTTGAGTATGAGAGGTTTATGATTGCAAAGTATTCAAATGTAGTAAGTAGAAATTTGCAAGTTTATGGAGTTACAGACTGTGTGTGTAAACTAAATTTCTATTAACTTTGTCAATTTCTGAACAAAGTTGATGATTCTAAACAAACATGAAGATGACTTAGTGGTTGCACTAGCTTTGAGCCCCCTTTTCCTAAAACTTGTATGTTTCTGTGTTTAGTGCTAGCTCCAATTCTAAAACAGATTGTGAAGCTTGTTTGAATTTGGCTTTCTCATAGTAACTCTGGTTCTTCCCTTTGTATAGTGTACTTTGCCTGGGCCACAGGGAGATGGATTACCAATGTCCTTGTCCATAGTATCATGTTTTTACACCATACTAACTTTGGATTCACTACATATTCATTATGCAGATGAGTGTGTAGTGGTAGTTTGAATCTGCCTTATGGTAATTGGAGAATGGCGTAATTAGATGATACTGGCTTTTCTGATTGTGAGCTGCTGCACAGACATAATTTTTTTACATTATTTGGGACACTACTCAGAATAACCATTTGTTCAGATGTAAGTGATGAAGAAGATGAAAGGAAGATGTGTTTATGCATACTGGGGAATGGAGTGGGTAAAAAAAATGGATTGATAGTGTGTAAGAAGAATGTTAATATTTACATTTTATCTCTTAACATTCCCTTTAAAATACTTAAGCTTTATTATTGTCAATAATGTCTGTTAGCACTGTTACTAAGTTGCTATTAGATTGAAAAAACTGTAGAATGGTTTGTGTTGCAAGAGACCTTACAGATAATATAGTTCCAATGCCTGTCATATATTTGCATACATTTTATTTTAGTCTGTACTCAGTATTGTTTTGCTGCAGTTAAAGAACTCTAGATACAGTGGAGTTCAAAAATCTGTGCTATCCAGTTAATGATTCATTTCCTTAAAGGCCAAGGTTATCATGGTGAAATTATTAGCTCTTTGAGAACAGTCTGCCACATGCTCCTAACAGGTCATCAAGTGATTCCACTGGAGTTGTGGAATTACACCCTTCCTCATGTCCTCCTCTGCCTCAGTGCTCTATTTCTGACCTTTGGAGATGGGAAGCATCTTCCAAGTAACTTTTTAAATGCAGAATATATTTTATTCCACATTATTGGAATGAATTGTAGTAAAAAAAGCAATGAAAGCAAATTATTACTTGATTGTGAACAAATTTCTAGTTTTTCTGTGGCACCCCTTTTTTCTATGTATTTTACATGTACAAGAGAGAAAATAACAAAAATACTGAGTCATGATATCGTGATACATTGCTGGAAAAGCGGATTTTTAGCATAGGTTGAATATGCCATATTTCTGAAACCTGCATTCAATTCATCTGGGGAAAAAAGTTTAATGCTGTGTTGCAGTGTGACATTATGAGCTTGCCCAAATACTTCCCATAGCTTCTCTTTAACAAAGTTGTGCAGTTGCCTATGCAAATACTGTTAGAGTGCATATTTTTGGGTAGCATATATGATTCTTCTGTCAGGTAAGATTCTGAGATAGATATCTATTCTTTATTTTTAAAAATAAAATGAAAGAAATTGACTGGTAAATAGAAATTATCTGACTTGGAAAAAGACTGTTCAAATATGGGCCAGCTAGATTGTTATACTAAGTTGCATCTTGAAGTATGAAGTTGACAGTTGTGTTCCTGTTGGACTGAAGTCTACGACGAAAACAGTTAAGAAATAAAAAAATAGAAATTCCTCGATGGTTCACATGTAATATGCATGAAGTAGTAGTATAATGCTTGGCCATCAAAAAAAGGAGGAGGAAAAGAGCAGTTATGCAATATTAAACTCTGGTCTAGTTTGAAAAATGCTTATGGGGATTTCAGTTATGCAGATACTTAACTATAAATTAAGAACAATTTGAAACTTGGGGACATAGCTGTTTGGAAGAATAACTATACTTAAGAAATACAGACTAATTCTTGGTTGCGTTTTGTAGAATATAATTCTTAACTGCATCCTCTAGAGATTCAAAGAAGTAGAGGCTTTTGAACACATGCCAACAGTTAGGGACTATCACTTTCTTAGGGAACTCTGCATTTTTCTTTGTTGACTGTGCCAAGCTTTGTCACATGCATTGTACTTTCCTGTTGGTACATATTGGTAAACTAGAAGATGGAGTTTGGCTTAAGAGTATGTAGAAGTAGCAGCTGCATGGAACGCTTGGGAGGTTTTTTTTTAGGTGGCTAAAAAGCTGTTGAGTAGAAAATACTATACTTTGCATGTAGTATACAGCTAAAACCTGGTAACTTGAAATGCAGATGGCTTTTCAGTCCTGCTGCAAACCTATCTTAGAATCTTGCCTTAAAAAGAAAACAGAAGGAAAGGAGATGTGTTGGACTTCCATAGAATTGTTCTTAGGATCTGCCTAATCTTAGGATTAGGCAAAGGAATTTTATTAAATATAACATCTCTTTCTGAGGAAACATTTTACGTATATTTGGTACAGAAATCAGAGATCAAGCAACTAATTTAATGCTAAAAGAGTCGTGCCAAGAATATCTCTGTTGTATGTTATTGTGAGATTTGCTTCAAAATAAACGTGTGTGTTGTAAATATTAATCATATACAGAAATGTTAGGTAGTGATTCAAAAGATAGTGTTGTTTTCAAGAGGGTTCATAAATTTTCCAACCAAAATGACTCTGTGATTCCATCTTGCGTGTGTGCCGAGTACGTGAGAAGCTCTTTTTTATCTGACCTGGATTGTGGTTATTTTTGTCAATGAAATCTCAAATGAAGGAAAGAGGGCCCTGTGAGATTCAGTGTATGGTTAAACACTCTCCAGCCCCGATCAGTCAGTGGGGTAAGTTGCTATTTTGGTTTGGTTATTTGATGTCTGTCTTTTTCCCTGTTCTGAATAATTTTTGTGAAGACAGTATGCCTAGCCTAGAAATAGATCTCAGTGTTTTTGTATATATTCTTTTAATGTATGACTTGATACTGTTTTTTTCCTTGTATACAACCTAAACCAAGTGCTAATATTTCAACAGATACAGAATGACAGTCAAACACTACATACTGGTATGCCTATGAAGAGGCACTGCCAAAGTTAATTGTGTCTAGTGCAAAAGCTTGGAGTTCTGGCTGATCAAAGCAGGTAGGTGTGAAGGTGCTTGCATGGAGAGAAGATAAGGGGACAACTCAATGCAAATAGCTTTACATAAGCAGAACAAAATTATACATTTCAAATGGTCTTTACCTCAGCTGACTGAAACATTTTTACAATAAAACTTGTGATGGCCTTATTCCAAGTGGTTTGGGAAAAATGACACCATTTTAATTTAACACTGAAATTTGAGTGAATTGAGGCACTAGTCCAATAAGGAAAGTTAAGTCAGCAAATCTGCAGAAAACATTTAATTAGCTACTTAAAGACAGCATATTTTGTATGGTGGTAGCAGTACAAGACAATTTGGAATGCTTTTTTCATGTACTGATACCACATACTAGGTAAAAATACAAAAAAGCAATTCTGATCTAAAACATCACTGACTGCACATGAGACTTTTTAACTTGTATTTTGAACCTGAGAGTCAGACTGTATTACAGAGGTATTATAGTGTGCTTGCACATCATTTGCAAATCATGACAATCAGCTTGTCTCCACTGTCAACTGCTCATGTTAGACAATAATAAGCCCCAATAATAAGCCTCTGTTGCATCACAGACCTATCAATGCAGAAGAACTGTGCTTACAGTAGCATTTGACATCACTTGCTGTCTGAGTTCCTAGAAAATTCAGTCCAGTTTTGCCTGTAGAGTTCTTACTGCTTCTGAAAATGAAGAAGGAATCAAGCCTGTTGCTCTGAGTGCATGCTAAATTTATAAACTCTAAAAGTAAGGAAACCCTTTGTAGAAATCAGGATTTGATATGGAAAGTAACATTAATGCTCAAATACGAAATACAAGTTTTGAGTGCTTTCCACAAGAAAACCTTGTGAAATTTATGACTGAATGAAAACCCAGGTAATTTGTTTAGCTTTTATTTATCAGTGCATCGATGTTGCCCTTTCCTAACATTAGTCTATTAAATATTTATATTGGCGTAAATATTGCATTAAAAGGGCATTTCTCTGCTGTGTTTGAGTTCTCCAGAGATCCCAGACACCAGAGGGAAGTAATAAAGGGTCAAAACTTGTAGAGAAAAGCCTTGAGCT
The DNA here is from genome assembly GCF_001522545.3 of Parus major. Classification (NCBI taxonomy): domain Eukaryota; kingdom Metazoa; phylum Chordata; class Aves; order Passeriformes; family Paridae; genus Parus; species Parus major. Next base: position 60,028,999 of record NC_031768.1, on the reverse strand, counting down.
ATTCTTACCTGGAAATTCAGATGGGACCTCACCCCACCTCCAAAAAGCCCAACAAAAGGCCACAAAATCCACCCAAACCCCCACAAAATCAAAGTATCCAGTCTGATGTGGCTGTTTAAACAGCACTAAAATCACTCCTTCTAGCATGGCTTGTATGTGGTATTTCAGCTTCCAGGTTCTACAGAGAGCCAGTCTAGAAGACTCTGGCCAGGGAAGTGTAGGAATTATGTGAAGACTGAAAAGTCAGTAAGAGAAATGGTGCTTTAAAAAAAAAAAAGTGTAAGAAATTTGTTACCTAATTGTATGTAAATAGAATCAAATTATTTTAAGCAAGCCATGCATCAAGAATGACAAAGCAAAGTACAAAAACCATTGTTAACATTAAGAAATTAAAAGTTTTATGTCATTTTTTTCAAGTAAATTCAAGATATGCAGAAATACTGTAACCTTTATATCTGTAGCTGGCTTTCTTAAACAGAAAAAAGCAAACAAATTGTCATCATATGATGTCTTAAAAAAACCAATTTGTTGTTTTTTTTTGAATATTGGCTCATGCACTCTGCCCAGAAGCAAAGAATTTCCCTGAGACTGAAAGAAGGTCTGTTTTTATGACAGAAATGTATGTTAGTGCCAATAAAGTCTGTTAATCTGATTAAAATGTGGTTTAGTTAGGCCAAAAAAGGTTTGCTCTCAACTGTACTTGGCATGAAAGCTGAGAAGAAGTAAAAAGCATGTTAATGAAGACATTTAAAAATATTCTTGCAATGTAAACAGTTTTAAAAAGGAAAAAATAATTATAACATTGTGTAGCAAATACCCATTTCTTTAATTGTATAAAATTGATGCATCTATTAATGGGAATTGTTTTTACAAGGTTGTATTTTCTATAATCAACCAATCATTCAATTTTATACCTCTAGTGTTTTCCTGTTGTTGTATATGTGCCAAGAAATACTGGCTATGTTTCTCAAATGCGTGGTGTTGTGATAGCTGTATATAATTTCAGAATTCTGTGTCATGCTGGGTTCAGAAAAGCCAGGGCTTTTTGCCACTCCTAAACTAGGAGTTTATGGAGGGTCTTTCAGGGATTGGTACCCATACCAGTCTTAAGTAGGTATTGTCTGATGCCTTGTCTGATAATCTAGACAGTGCCGTGACCCTATGGGTTTTAGTAGGCCTTTAAAGAAGTTTAGCACAAAACATTTCTGGAGAGAGGCCAAATGCTTTTAAACCACCTTCTGAAATTTAGAAAGTCAAGATTTGTTACCATTTTATTTGTTGGCATATTTTACTTTTAATGACAGGTTGCATGATAATCTTAAAAATAACACTTTAACCAGGATTTTTGATGCATTTTCTCTCCATCTTGGGACTACATAACATTATCTCATGTAGCTATTATAATGTTCAGTGATTTCTACCCTTTTCTCCAGTCAAATCTCCTCCTGTTCCTCCCAAAAAAAGCCCTAAAGTAAAGTTTTGGAAACTTGTTTTTTTTTTTGTAGCTTGGAATCTAAACAGCTTGTATCACTCCTGTTGATACTTCAGTACACGTGCCATGTTGGTGCTGGTTTCCGGAAAAAAGATGTTTTACTAAAATTTGCTGTTCTTGTAATGTTTATTTTGAATAACAGTTCAGCTGGATGCTGGTGTGTAGATCCCGTGGTGGGTTTGCAGCCTGCACGTACTTCTGGATGTGTGATTAATGGCAGCAGGGCAACAACTATAGGAGCTACAAAAGCTCTGCAGGGATAGTTGCGCCTTGCATCTAAAATAATTTCATAACGCTTTAAAATTTCAGTTTGAGAGTTGAGAAGTACTTCACCTGGCTGCAGGTAACTTGGATGAGGTATGGCAATTGTCCTGTTTTTTATGTTCTTCCACTTGGATCCTGCAGTTGTTGGAGCTGCAGTATTAGAGATATGAAAAGTATTGTTGCTTATATTCTATACCATTAACCAAATATGGAGATTCAATTTTTTTGCTTATTTTGCAGATGGTATCCTGTACAATTTACTCACAATTGTTCAGACTTTCAATTCCTTGGCTGTTGAGCTTCTGCTCACTGATGCAGAAAAATGGAGACCATTCCTCACTGTGGAACATGCCTTATAGAGAAGGAAGAAAACACTGAAGGGAGTTTTCCTCCCAGTGTATTTATCAACAGTCAGGGCACTGTGGAAAGACATTGCAGAGATTCCTCTCTTTGCCCAAAGATGATGAGGGTATTGGTTATAGGATTCCTTACCATCTTTTGTATGCTCACAAACAGAATTACTGGTGCTTTCCTGACTTCATCTATATTTGCATGATCTGATCACCATCGTGCTTTTCTTGTGTCATCATGGCCATAATTTCTTTCTGCTTCAGCTTGAAGGATCCGATCAGAGCCTGCCCTTGTGGTAAATAAAAAACTACAGACTGCGAAGAGCTGTTGTTGTTGCTTAAGCTTACTTAACATCCCAGCTAGGCAGTACAAATCACTTCTGGTGATTGATGTGAGGCAACAAAAAGAACTTCTCCCAAAATTCCTCTAAGAGGGATTCAGGTACTTTGGATGGTCTCTTCTAGACTTCTTTTTCATTCTTTTGAATCTTCATAAGGGCAATGGAGTATTCATTGACATTTCTCATCTCAAAATGCAGAAAGATTTAGTTGTTTCAGCCTGGAATACATATCTCTGTGTAGGAATCAATCAGACTAGGGTTTTTGATAGCTAGACCACAAAAATTACCAACCTTGTTTATTCTTTACAGTTCAAGACAAGTCTGCTCAAGGGAAGAATTATGCATGAAAGGATAAAAATAAGAGTTTTGCCTAGATTGTGTAAAAGGAGAGATAGCATCACTTTGATGTAAGAAAAAGAATTTAAAAACAAATCATTCCTAACAGCTTATTTCAGATTGATCTTTCAGAAATTGTTTAGCTGTTTCCATGAGAGCGTCAATGGACATAATCCTCACAATGTCTTTTATTTTCCCCTTAAATTTGATGTTGGATCTTTGTGCCTTCTGCTGAAGAAAAGACATGGATCAAATAAGACCAAGTACTCCTCTCTCCTATGGTCCTGAAGCTGCAATAGATGATGTCGGACTGTGTGTTGAAAGTGATCTGGAGTTTTTTTCCATTGAATAGAGTCTTTCATGTGAAAGGCTGTTTCTTACAGAGGCCCTGGACAGATTCCTATTTGAAAGGAACTTGAAGTAAGCTGGGTCATGCTGCTTCGTCTGAGCTGATCTGCTCTGATACCTTCTGTTGTTTTAAATATCTGGATACATTCTGTTGCTGGAAAATAATACTGACTTTGGAAGTCAGTAGTGTTTGTAGGCTTCAATGCATCACCTGAAATGAAGTCTGTGGTACTGTGTATGACATTGTGGTTATGAATGATAACTAGTATTAGAGCAATTTGCAATGCCTTGAATCTCAGGAACTTACCAAATTATCTGGTTAAAAAGAACCTTCTGTTCACAAGGAAGTCTTTAAGAGGAAATAATGCTTTCAACTGCTACTGTCCTTTTGTAGTATTTTTCTTAGCCAGCAGGTACAGAGCAGTAGAAACTTGCATTGAACTCATTATTTTTATTGTATTTTATCTTCTTTCATTTTTCTTCTGTCTTCTCTACTGGAAGATGAGAGTATAAACATCAGCCTGGAGACATCTCTTGGCCAAGTGCATTTATGTATTTCTGTTGGTCACACTCTTTCTGGATAGGAAGACCTCCTTTCACAAGAACATACACGTGGTCTGAAGAGACAGAGCTTCGCTTTCTAATCTTTGAAAGTTTGAAATAATGAGAAAGACAATGTTTTGTCCAGTTGAAGGGCATAGGAACATGTCTTGATCTTAACCTGATGAAAAGCAATGAAATTACAATAAAAAAGAGCCCTATTTTTGTGAACCACTCCTTCTGTTTAGACTACAACCTCTTACTTTAGCTTGAGATACTGTAACCATATTCAGGAACAAAGAAGCAGAGTATCCTTCTGCATTCCCCAGCAGCTTCTCTGAAAAGAACTTGCTGATTTTTCTGTTTTAATTACTTTAAAATACCAGGGTAATTACTTAAAAATACAGGGCTTTATCTGTCACTTGTTTAAAGAACAAAAATGTTTCTTGTATGCTACTCTAACTGCAAAATTGCCGTGGTTTTAATGACAAAGCTTCCCCCACCCCTCCCTATTTTCTTGTATTACGCACAATGAAAAAAAAAGCAAGCTTTTTTTGAACAGAGGAAAGCTTGTAATTGAAGAACATATTAGGTATGTAATCATATGAAGCTATTTTGTTTATTTTGTCTAGAAGAGAGGATGAAGAAACACCACCAATTGCCCCAAAATGAATTAAGCAAAATTCTTCAAACATAATGAGTAATGTACCTTCTTAGTTAACTGTTGGATCATGCTCTACCTGATGTCTTGAGAGCAAAGAAGAGCCTCCTGGTAAAACTATGATGCCTCATGTGCTTCAGCACAATGACTGCCCCACATGCAAATGCCTTGCACTGCTGCTGTGCAGAAGGTACTGCAGTGGATAATAACTAGTAAATGCATTTGTGAGCAGCTATCCCTGTAGCTGTTGGAAGTCCAGTGACTTCTGGTTCTGTTTTATGTGGGCTCCATGCTACTGACAGAATTTCACAGGAGTCTTAACTGGCTTTCAGGCTTTATGAAGAAGGAAATTTCAGCTCTCTTACACATTATTTTTGTTTGTTGTTCATGTAATGACAGCTACTAGGGCTTTTGGATTTTCAGGAATAAAAAGAGGAGTATTTTAGAAATCCAGAAACATGATGTAGGAATTTGAGTAGGTTCTTAGCTTCCAGAGCAATCGTAATCTGCTTAGGCTAAATCAAAGGTTGTCACAATAGCATTGAACTGCGGCTAGTATTCAATCAGTCTGATTTTGACAAATAAAATAGAAGACTTGAGATTGGACTAAGTCCTTTGCAGAGGAGTTAGGAGTGGTGTTAGGAATCCTTTGAGGGAAACGTTCAGGTAAGTATGACCATTTATTCTTAAAAGAGATTATGGGGAGATGTTCACTGCATTGCAATAGATGCCATTTTTAATTCACTTGAGAAAAAGTGAACAGAAGAGAGATTTGGATTATTTTTCCAAGAAATGAGCACTTTAATTCTCCCCTCCCCTCTACCTACATCTACTTGTAGACTGAGAGAACTTTCTGGACCAAACATCTTATGATTGATCTCATCTGTTGATAGATGTCTTAATAGTCTTGAAAGTTCACAATTCAACACTTTGGGGTTGGTTTTTTTTGGCATCAGAGCATGAAAAAACTGCATGTCTAGTACTCATCTCTTGTCATCCTCCCCTATTGCAGTGACTATGTGTATGTCTCTGTGTGGCAGAAAATGAGGGAATACAGATCATTATTCAAGAAGTTACCAACTAGCACTTTTCCTTCCCCTCCAGTCTTTCTGCCTCCCTATCCTGGAAGTATGGAGTCCCTGCCTCAGCCTACGGCTTCATTCTTTTTCCAGCTGCCCACAAAAGTAAAGAAACCAGTGTGAGAGTTTGAAGAAAGAATCCACTCAGAGGACTGAGTCTCAAGCAAAAGCTCCAGGTTGCAGACTCAGAAAGAAACTTCCTTTGGGGAAGGATCTGCTTCCAGGATTTGCTCGTCTCTTTTTCCTTGGGCAAACAGTTCTTGAAGCAAACAACAGGGTTGCAGGTAGGTAGGGCCCCTTTGAACTGCCATCCACTCAGGTGTGAAGGATGACTTTATGCTGTTTCTCTGTGCGTTTTTATTTTGTTGATGTTGTCTTCCACTTCTCTAGGCTGAGAGAGGGAAAGAGCGTGAACATTGTAAAGAAAAAGTGTTGGGGAGAGAGAGAGGAGAAAAATGTTCTGGGCACATGGAAATAATACCTCTGTGTAAACTTCCTGTCCATGGGTCATATTTGAACTTCAGTTCTGTGAAGCACTAATGATGTTCTTGGTGTGACCCTTCTCCTGACAGGAAAGTAAGTCAAGAGCAGAAACTGGTGGCTGGAGCCAAGATAAGGCCAGTGATTGGGTATGTTCCATAGCCACACAGTTTTCATCTCCTCCCTTTCTCTTTACACTAGTGCTAGGTTTGAATGTGCAGTAAGGTGGAGATCATCAAATGGGTTTGAAGTCTGACTTGATTCCCAGCACTGACAGAGTTTCCCAGTCCTAAACATGTAAATACATTTCTTCCTTTAGAGGAGCCCATGGCTGCTGGGTTTGTAAAGTCCTGTTCTTTTGTCCATGTGAAGGAAATGGACTGGAACACTAATTAGGGGGATGTGCTGCTAACCCACACAATCAGCAATCCCTCAGGCCCAGAGAAAGGGAATCAGCTCAGGTAAATTCTGCCTTTCATGCTTCATGTTGTGCAGAGCATCAGCCTCTTCCTTGCAAACATCGGTAGCCCACAGTCAGACCTTTCTTTTTCCAGCTATGTCACTGCTGGCATGGGAAGTTTTTTCTAAATTCCTTTTTGATTTTTAGCAAAAGAAATCACTTGAAAACTGGCAATGAAATTCTAAGGAGATTTTATCAGTTCCTCTTTCGTGCTGAGTTGAAGTCATTTGGAACTGTGTTACATGCATTATTACTTTGGTGCATCTTGTGACTCTCTCTCCTCTTCATTCCCTCCAAATTGCTTCAGGACACCTTCTAACCTTTATACTGCATCACAAGCCTTCGGCAGAAGATCTTATGTTGATGGAAGATGACTGGGTTTGGATCTTGGCCTTCCCTAAGCAGGATCTCCTGGCAAAAAATGGGATTGGGAAAGAAATGACTCCTTTTTCCATCACACAGAACCACCCTAGAAATGGAGGCCTAGGCAGAAAATTGCTCCTAATGCATCGTTCTGTAGGAAATGTATTTAGCCTCCCACGGTCCTTTTGTTACAATGTCATATAGATATCCTTTATAAAATCTAAACCTGGCATCTTCCTATCTGAAGATCAAGTCAATGAATCCAACATTAAGATTTTACAGATTTAATAATGTGGTCGGGTCTTGCTGTCCCTTGCATAGGAGATGCCACGTGAATCTGTGAAAGAGGGTTCTGCTGTGGTTCAGACTGTTATATTTGTAACACCTTTTCTACTTACATTAAAGTAATTAGAAATAATAAAGGTTCTTGTGAAAATGGTATTTAGACTTCTACCTTGCCGGGTTTACTTAAAAATAAATTTGAGCCAAAATGTCTTAATGAGCAATATGGAAAATACTGCATCTTTTGAGGTTTCCTGTGGCTTTGTGTCACAAAAAAGTGTGTTGGAACTGTTGAGAGCTGTAAAAGTGGAAATCTTAGATTTTTCTTTAAGAGTGAGAAGTTGTTTGTTAGAAAGTAGAAAGCTTTTAATTGTTTTCCCCTTAAGGGATTCTGTAGTCAAACTTAATTAAATGTCTTGCAAGATCTCAAATAAAAACTTTTTTTTAGAGGTAGTGAGCAACACACACATGCCTGTGTACTTGTGTTGTTCTCACTATAGGAAATTAGTTTTGAAGAATGGGACCTACTTCTAATGTTCAGATTGGGAAAGGGGAAAGTTCTGTTCTGAAGCCAAGTGTGAGAATAGGAGGCAGGAAGGTGTACCAGACCCCCTGGCAGTAGGTGAAGAGCGCTTTCATTTTTCTGTTTTCTGCTTCTGGCAGTTGAAGTAAACTAGCCAGATGCTTGTACTTGAATCCAATTAATTTCTTAAATCAGTTACCACAAAACATTGTTTTTTAACTAATGTCTAGATCTTTAGTTAAATTTGCCATCTTATTTAAATTATTTAATAGCCTTAACATAGACCTGAGGCTACTGCTTCATGGCAATTGTGACTTCTTACTATTCTGGAATGCATTGCAGTCCTAGTACATTCTAAAAATAATTGTTCAGATGGTGCTGTTTAAGTACATACTTATGTAGTGAGCCATTTTCACTGGACTTTCTGAAATTGGCTTTCTGTTGGATGGCTTTTTAATATCTTATTTTGCTGTCATTATCAAACTTGTTTATCTTGCTGCTTCTGTGGTTATTGAGTAGAGTGCTGAATTTATAACCTGGTATTTTTAGAGAACTGATAAGTCACATGCCTGTGTTAAACTATGCAAGCACAGTAACGCTTGTTAACTTTGAAGTTTAAAAAGAAATCTTTTTAATGTATCAAATTCAATCATATTATAATACGTGGAAATATGTGTGTGATGAACTTAAAAAGGAGCAGTTGTTACAGGTATAGACATTAATTGTGTACTGAACAGAAGTAATCTAGACATGAATAGCTGAAGATGTGTGGGTCTCAGAAATTAATTCTAACATCTGTGACTAGAGTTCTGTGCCAGCAGTGCTTTTAGTTGAAAATACCCATTTTTCAAATTTCTAGTCCATTTAAGGTCTGATATCCTTTGTGCCTTAATAGGTATACTGACACTTGCCTCAGACAGAATTTTTGGTCATTTTGTTCTGTAGTAGGTAAATTTAGGACTGTCAAATACTTATGAAACAGGCACTGAGAACTGTTTATGTTACTGTCTCAGTTCCTAAAATGGCTTAACTTCTCCCCATCACAATTAGGAAACAAAACCACTAAAACAAAAGCAAAAACCAAACTAAAAAGCCTGTTGTGATTCTACCGTCAGTATTTTGATACTTGTCTATCACCGTTGCGTTAGTCTGTTTCTGTCATGCTCTGGGTTTTACAGCTGGAATCTTGGGTTCTTGATACCTCCTTAGAACAATAACTCCTGCCTTTGTGTTATTAAATAATAAAGTTATCTGAAACAATTTTCTTCTTGTTTATATTGTACTTGCTATAAGTGTATGTATCAAGTGACTCTTCTGACAAACTCCAGAATGCCAGGAAACATGGAAAAACACTGTATGATTTCAGAAGTTTTTAATGCCTGGTACTAACAGAATTCCAGAAAACAGGCATATAATGTGTCTATTTTTCCTCTTTCTATTCTCTTAAAGATTTCTTTGAGCATTTGAGCTACCTAACTCACTTCATATAATCCTTAATGTCTTCTTGACCAGATACCAGTTCCTCCTAATTGTTTCATAGCCGGTCAGTAAAATCCTGGCTTTTGTACTGTTTTTCCTGTCCCAGAAGAGCTATCTTGTTTAACTTGAAAGTTTTGCTTTCTTCTTTTCACCTTCTGTCCACCCTCTGTGGCTTATGCTGCAGCTCTCTCTCTATTACAGGATGCTTTGAGGAAATACCCTGTAAAGATCAGGAAATTTGGGGGAAGTTCTTGCTGATGTTGCTACTTCAGCCAGAGCTAAACTTGTCATTTGTGTGAGTGATGCATTGTCAGTTTAGTTTCAGGAAGGGCGATGTATCAAAAAGTGTTATTTTTGTAAACCAGAAAATTACTTTGATTTTATAAACAAGAAAGTGAGACTAAAGAGCACAGGTTCTGGGGTGTTTGTATCCCTTACTTTACACTGTGGAGGTGGGCAACAAAACAGGAACAATTTCCTGTGATTTTCTGCAAGCCAGACTCGTTCCTTCAGCAATAGCTTACTTTAAGTTGGATTTCAGTCCTGTTTGCAGGACAGGGGGATTTGAGCAGTGTCAAAAATATTTTTTCAGATCTTTTTTTAATTGGAGAAAGTCTGCTCATACCTTGGTTTATCAGATGTGAAAGCATCCCTGAGTCTTGAAAGAAATGAATGTGATTTAGGGGTAGGTTTAGAAAAAGTGGTCTTAACTAAAATCTAGAAAAAGGCATTTTCTGAAAGCTGTGGTGACAAATGGTTGAGCCATTCCAGTTTTGTTTGTTGCATGGACTTGGTGAAGAATTGGCGGCTGCACGGCTCCTAGGACAGGTCCGTAAGTTGATGTCAGCAACATGAGGTGAGTTGGTGGGTTATTGCAGGAATTGCTATGTTTTGCTATTTAAGTTGGGTTGTCAGTTAAAAACCATATGAAGTTTGTGATTCTTTTGCTGATGATGGTGTCTTGCTAATTTTTTTAAAGAATATAAACTTACTCTTCTCATAAACTGTTTTGTATTGTTTTGTTTCCTTGGTTGCTCTCCCATGAGTGGCTTTGCTTTCTCCCTGGTAGAAACTGACATTTCTTGTTTTCTCTGTGTACTAAAGAAGTGGAGATCAGGAAAATGTGTCAGTTTTAGCCTGGTGTTAAAGAACAGTAAGTGAAGAAATTATACCTTGCACAAATGGGTGTCACTTTCATGGGGGCAAGATAATATTTTATCTTGAGAGAGGGTTGTAGGAGGTTACACAGTTAAGGAGGCGTATGGCTTTTGGTGGTTTTCTTCTGGATAACTGCTCCAGCAATTGTAACCATACTAGTATCTGACCTCCTCTTGCCAGATTCAGGTTAAGGTATCACCTGTAATTCTGAAGAAAATAACTTTTGAATAAATAACAACTTGTATGGTTATAAATGGATTTAATGAGCTCATAATTGGCCTTTGAAGATAGAAATGTGATTTATATAGATTTTCCCTAACTATAACTTTGTCCTGACTTGAACTGCGGTTTCTTCATTGGTGGGAATTACTTTAGAGCTCACATTAAAGCGTCCTTATCCATTTGAATGTTTCAGAGGAACTTCCACATAACCTGCTGCTGATGTGTTTAGAACTTCTCGGAATAGTAAAATTTGTAATATTTCTTTTCATGGTTTCCTGGTCTCTGGTAGTACTTTGTATTAGATGAGAAAGCATGAAAAATTGATTTGCAGTATCTTTGTGTGCATATATAAACAATGGAGAGATGAAATCAGAGGGAAGTATGTAAGAGTAAATGAAGAACAGCTGACATCAGCACAGCTGCTGTGTACAGATGGAATGTTCCTGGGTGACTTCAGGATTACAGTGAAATTGAAGCTTAGTTGGATACTGAAGCAGCACAGGAACTGGACTAAGCAGCCAGCTTATGTAGGAAGTCTCCCTTAACAGGCAGAAGATGTGACAGAAAATAGCTTGAAACCTTTTTTCCCCTCTAGAAGCAATGACAGAGAAATCCAGACTCATAGATTTACAGCTTGTGTGGTTAGGTTCTCTGGTGTATAATAGAATGTAAGTGCTGATTTGAAGCTTTATTATGCCTCAGGTACTAGTTGTGTTTCTCACCTAGCGGTGTCTAAAACTTGTGTTAACAATGCAGCTTTTTTAAGGGGAAGAAAGGGACAAGTTAGAAGGGCTTCTGGACTTGTACATTTATTCTTACGTAATTTTTTTAGACCTTTTATATCTTTGGTAGCTGCAACACTTGTAGCTGCTTGAAATTAGAAACAGGTTAAAAAATTAATAAGAGCATAAGAGGATATTCAAAGAAAGAGCTTACCTTAGTTTCCTAATAAATTAAGAGTGGTGATAAAAAAAAGGATACACTATACATCAAAAGGTAAAACTTTTGTTGTAGCACATTGTCATCAAACTTTTTAGCTTTTCATGTGTTAATCTCTGCCCAGTTTTACCTTTACAGTATCCTAGAATACAACTAATGTTTTTCATAAATTGCTTAATTGGTTTCTGAACTTTGTAAGCAGTATTTACTATACACACAAAGTAACTAATTTCTTAAGAGTTCAAGGAAGAATTGTGATTTCTTCTGTTATATATTATACTGTGCATGTTCCCAGAAGTAATTTTTTGTATTGATTTTTTTTTCTCTTTACACTTGTACAGGTGATACCTTATAAGTATCTGTTCCCTTGTATTAGTGCTATATTTTATAAAATTTTTTTAGCTATTCTTCCCTATACTTGCATCTACTCTGGAGGTTTCTCCCATTTATTCCTTTTGAATGAGTACAATGGTCTGGTCTTTGATACTTCCTTTTTAACTGGGTCAGAACTGTTGGGTTTTTTTATAAAGCAGCTTTGCAAATGAGAATATTCAGTAATGTTACATTTGTTCAGGGAATAGAAACTTCTGTTCCTATGTCAGTCTTCACATCATTCTCCAAAAGTACATGCTACTTGGAAGGCCTGACTGTATCTCCACTTCTAGCAGTCAAACCAGTGCTTCCAGTGTGGCAGTACTGAAGCTACAGGGCATTTTGCTTGTCTCTCCAGGCAACATTAACACCCAAATTCTTGCTTGTAGTTGAACTCAGGTTACAGTTTCACATTAATTTTCTGCCTCCTTCAAAGACTTTTTAAAAACTGTGATTTTGATGACAGTGTAATAATGGTGCAGAATGCTATCTCTGCTCTTTGGTCATCCTATACAAATTTGCCTATTTACCATTTTCTTGGCTTTAGCGCCATGTATGAATGGATGAGATAAATCTCGAATCTTCACTTGCCATTGCACTTAAGCAGTGAATGGTTTGTATTGCCACATTTTGTCACCCTGAACTGCCATCTGTTTTGTGTCCCTCCTTAAGTGTCTGCTGTTGCAAAATCTGGCTTGCTTTTTGATTCTATGTACATTTTCCTAATGAAATTCTCCTTTTTGCCTTTCTATAAATACCAACGTATATGCAAGCTGTTATGGCTTGACTAGCTGTTCTGTTTGGTTCTTAGCACAAAATGCAGAATTAGACTAGGTATTTGAGAACCACTTTGTGTAATCCTTTGGTTTAATGAATAGTCTCATCAGTTTGATCGATGTGTAACATTCACTTATTCTCAGGTCGCTACTTTTTGGAGCTTTGTTTTTATGTGGACTTCACTGGCATAAAATCACGTAGTGACTGTCTCTCTGAGGGGCAGGTGTTGTTGTTGCCTGAAGGAATTTTTTTCTGCACTACCTAAAAGAAAATACAATAGAACTGCTAAAGCCCTGTATTTGTCCCCCACTTCTTTGCTCCTTTGCTCATTAATTTCTGATACAATTAAGAGGTTTATTTACTTAGCAGACTCCATCCACCGTTTAGAGAATCTGTGCTGGTTAGATAAGCCTAGAAAATTAATTAATTTCAATATGATCCATTACTTAATTTATAAAATACATTAATATCAATAAAGCCTCACCCTGTACCAAAATACAGGAATTTACCTTTCAACCTAAAATTACAGTGACTGTAATGTGCTATAAATGCACCTTATAGCTATAAATGTGTTATAAATTCCACCTACTCCCTCAAATCTTCAGCTTAGTCTATATAAAATTCAGGATGTAATTATTTTCTCCTTTTTCTCTCCATCCCAAGAAAGGGACTTTGCTTATTACATGAGACCATCGGATGGTGTTTCAGTACAAACATAACTGATTTATTTTATAAGGCAAGGGATTTTATTTACAGCCCAAATTAATTCAAATTCCTCATATGCACCTAAAGTTGAATATTGTTCCCTCAAAATTCTGACTTAAACATAGTCTGTCATACAAGGATTTTGCTTTGACAGAAATACTCCTAAGGTAGAGTTTTGGGACCTGTAGTATAAAGTATGGTGTAATATGTGATGCACCGTCTCTTTTTAACATGACACAAAACTAATTGTCTTCAGAGACTGGAGATTGTACCTTGTTGGGTTTTTTCCTCACAGCTTGAGGTGTTTTTTAGAAAGGAATAATTTGTACCTGCAAACAGTGTGAAGCTTTGTTAGTGAAGACCACCAATTTTTAATAAGCCCTCTGCCCTTGTTGCCTAGTTGCTGTCTTAGCACACTGACCTTACTTTTTACTGTGTTTGTATTAGTGTCTTCTTCATCTAAAGACAGTAAATTTTTTTTTGTCAAATATTTGAATGTTTGTATGTTGTTTTTTACTGTGCTGTTAGTGACAGCTTCAGCTGTTTGTTATCCTTTTGCTAAATTAAACCATTCTTAGAGATATAGGAACTAGGTGTGTATTTTTAGTGTTTTTTATAAACATTGTGCTCTTGTATATAGAAGCAGTAAAGAACTGTTTCATGGCACTAGGCACTCATATGACCTTTAAAATGAAAGCTAAACCCCAAATAAGCTCAAACTATAGCAACTAACATGACTGCCTGCCTGCAAAAAAAAAAACAGACCAGGATTATGAGTTCTGTGAGGATTCTGTGAGAAGCAATTCCAGTGGTTGTAATGAGATTGGGTTAAGGATGCAGATGACTACTTTTAAAGTGAGGTCATTCAGTGAGAGAGGATAGTGTTCTTTTCAGCTTCAGACCCATTACTTTTGGTATCTTTTAAGTGCTTAGTAAGTTAAAAAAGCAAATTTTTCAACTCCAAGCTCCTGCAGCTTGTAAGAGTAAGTGGAGTATTGGATCTATTTTGTCTGTGGAAATAGGATTATGTGTCTGTAAATAAACAGATCCATAGCTTGTTCATCTATTTCTACAGCTAGATACAGTAAGCTGGTGTGGAATATAATTTTTGTAAACAGCTTTGGAAATTCAGAGCTTCTGTTTCTTCCATTTGACTTTAAAGACTGTCAAGACCAGCCTCTAATAGTTATGTAGTAAGGGCTTTAAAATAACTTTCCCCAGCTTTTCTAAACAGTGTTATTATACTACATTTATCTAATTTTTGATGATTCTGCACTAATGTGTAATCAAAGGGGCTTGTCCCCACAAGGAGTAGTGATCAGCCTCTGCAGCAGTGATGTCCCTCTGTCACTAAGACTGTTGAAGCTTTTTTTGCCATCTGTAACTCGTATGTGCTGCTTTTTTGACTTGTCCTGAATGTTCTTGCCCTGTAAGGGCACTGCGGTTTAAATGCTGAGCACAGACTGATTAACGAGGCATTAAGTCAGTTAATTCTTTCATTTTTAAACAAAGTATTAACATGGTTTTGGTGGTCAGTGATGTGCATTACAAGTTAAAGAGATGGCTTATGTAAGCAGTGTGGATTTCTAAACCATTTGGAGTTTTTTGGTATTTTTAGTTCTCAGTCTTAAACTGCAGAATTCACAGAAATAAAGCTGCTGAATCTACTTGCTCATGGTAGCTGTTGCAGTAATGAACAACAGGTATGTTACTAATTTGTTTAAAGGTGAAGGTTTTAAATGACTTTGAGTGTGTAAGCTTCGTTCTGTAGATGTTTTTAGGATAAATCTTCCTGTTTTGTAAAACAGTGCTAGACTTACTAGACAAGAGGTGGCTTAGCCACTCCTATGGCTTAATACCTGAGTGTTAGTTCAGTGAAACTTAAAATAAAGTGGGCTAAGGCTTGAGGAAGGTGATAATCATGTCCTGTAGATAGTACTGAAATAACATAACCTACAACCTAATTTTTCCGTGCTTTCTAAATTTCAGATGTGGTGGACTTTGAGTATTTCTCCGTTACAGCCATGACAGTGTTTAAGATGAAGAATAAAGGTCCCACTGGAAGGGAAAATAATTTTAAATCCTTATGTTTCAGAAGTAGATTCAAATGCTGAAGAGCATGAACTAAAGATTTCTGTTTTGAGAAGGTGCTTTTTAGTCCTGAGTTCATTCGTAAAAAGATTTTTCATAAAAAGATCTTACATTCATCTAAGAATTCAAGAGGAGTCATTAATGCCATTCTTAATTTCATGGAATGGTAGACTATTGAAAGTTGAAAGTGAGGCAGGACAGTCTCCTTGAGAGGTGGCTGCTGAATTTTTGTGGAGATGTTACGGTGTTCATGGATAGACAGGTACTATCCAACACTGTTACCAAGTTGTGGAATCTTAACCTCTTTGTACTCATTGTTTTGATTTATGCTGTTGTGAGTTGATGTACCCTTGAAGGGCAGGCTGGTGTTTCTGGTTGACATAGTCACCTGCGGTACATCCTGCAAATTATATGGTACCTTCTGACTCTGAACATGCGCTTAATTAGTGTTGCTCTTACTTGGAAGGATGGCAGTACATAGGGCAGTGCTTTTCCCCCAAATGCTTCATTTGTCCCCCAAATTAAACAGTCCTTCTGGTGCTGTTAATTGCGTCTGTTCTAGCATCTCACCTGGAAATCTGGAGCATATTAACAGGTTTTGGATTATAATAAACCTGTTTGTTACAGCATGTTAGAGTAGATGTTGTCATTGGGGCATGTGTAGGGAGAAGGAAGACACTTCAGGAGAGGCAAAGAGTTCCTGGGAACTCTTAATAATTGTGTAAGATGTGGTACAATAAACACAAGTACTCCAGGTTTATCTTGGCACCTTCTCCAGCTGCATATCTTTTGTGTGAAAGGCCATTAGTCATGTTTCTGGATGCCAGAATAAGATAGAGAAGTTTATTGCTTGCAGATGGTGCTTCACAAGCTGAAATAAATTATTTCTGCTTATGCAGATGCGTGACAATGTTACACAGCTTGGTTGTAACTTTTGAGTTGTGCTAGCACACATCTGAGGCTGGAGTTCTTGTGTTTGACAAAAAACTTTCTTTCTAAAGCTTATTTTGACGTTACGTAGACCGACTAAAAGTTCTTAACAGGTTAGTTGTTAAAACAAATCACAATTTACTGAAGAAGTCTACTGCTGTCTTGTGGACTGCCTTTTAAAGTAGGATTGAAAGTGTAATTCAGTACAGGAAATGATCTCTGAGCCATTTTGACTTTTTTTCCTTCCATCATAGGTATACTTTGAACCAAGTAGCAGACTCATGTTTTTATATGAAAGTCTGCACAAACAGTAATGAAAATGGTGTTGATATAACAGGTTCTTGGTGGTCAGTCATTCTTCTGAGTGCTGAAATCTCAGCAGTTTGAAAATATTAAATTTTGTGTTTCTCTGATCATGATCATCATCACAGAAATTGATAACATTCTTTTTTTTCAGTAATACTTCCCTCTGAGTATTTTAGGCCATGCATAACTACTACATGTATCTAAAGATAATTTTTTGAAAGGCCTCTTTTTATGCCTTCATGTTATCATGGTGATATCCAAGTTCTAGCATAATTGGATATGTCAGGACTTGTCATTAATTTTGGTCCAATTTGTTACTTTGATAATGGCATTAAACTGTTACAAATTTGATGCTATCACATTCAAATTCTAAAGTAATCCTAGTTTATCAATATGTGAGTAGTTCTCCATTGACACTGATGGTGGGAGCTTTGTTTCCATTCTCTTTTATTGTTATATTGAAATATAATGTTGGTTTATGATAGGATTTAAAAACCCATGGCTGTTAATCTGATTAAGCATATATAATGTACTTAAAAGCTTCTGTCTTTTATCACTTCCTTCTGATTCTCCCTGGAAAAATTCAGAGACGTAGTCTCTAGAAGAGCTTACATTTTGACTTAGAGACAGAATTGATGTATAGTTCATTATCCACAGAGACTTTAGGCCTCTTGTGATGCCAGATTTCATATATGTATTAATATTAATTAATATTAATTAATATATAATCTAATACACGTGTATTGTTTTATAGAAGTATTTAACCTGGAAGAAGCTGTTCATCTGCTTGGAATGTCTTTTTGCTAATGCGCAGTGCATGTTAAGTAGACACTGTAGGGCTGGAGAGGTAGGGGGTTGTCCTTTTCTTCAGCCTTACTCTTTCTACTTCTGATTCTTGCTGATGGACAAGATTTTAAGAGCACTGCCCTGGAAGTTTTTTTTTTTCCTTTTTTAAAGAGTAGCAATATTCTGTTTAGGCAGCCCACTTCCACTTGGTGGGTAGGACATTGTTCTTGCCAGTTCTTCCTCCAGCTGCCCCAGCTGTTGTAATGTTGACTTTGCAAGCAAACTGAAACTTCCTCTCTTATGTTTAATATAGAAAAGAAGTTCTCTGTCCTAGGACATTCCCAAACTATGCTAAGAGGTCAATGTGTTTTGCAAAAGCAGCTTAAATCCTCTTGTGTGAGGTTTTTGTGCTTATATCTGTGTTGAGCTTTAGGCTGCAAACACTGATGCCGCAGCTTCTCTGGTAATAGTACAGGTGGGAAATGAATAATGATGAGGGATCAAACCAAAAAAATAAGGCAGGTTGTTAGGAATGTCTGGTGTAACCTAAACATATGGCTGTGTGGGTGGCCATAGACTTTTTGGAGCTCCATGTTTAGAAAACCTGCCTAACTAATATTTGGATGATTCTCTAGCTAGTAGAGCATTCAATTCCAGACACTTGGTAATCAGAATTTTTGTAGTCACACCCACTGCTCCAAATTCCTGTCATTCATCTATTTTAATATGTCTCTTGTGGAGTAGTTCTAAAATTACCCACTGTTTTGACCTCACAAATGGGAATATGTGAGCTCCTCCTGCTGCTGTTCAGCTGGTGTATGGCTGCTTACACCACTGAAGTGAGATGATGCTTCTGCATGGAGGAATGGGGCATTTAAAACCATATG
Source organism: Parus major (assembly GCF_001522545.3). Lineage (NCBI taxonomy): Eukaryota > Metazoa > Chordata > Aves > Passeriformes > Paridae > Parus > Parus major. Next base: position 60,010,828 of record NC_031768.1, on the reverse strand, counting down.
CTGACTCTTGCTGTATGTTTGACCTTTCCATAGCAGTGACACAGGGTTTCAGCTCATCACTGCAGTGTTGAGAGTGTGTTTTGTTTATTAAGTCAGATTTTCAAAGCCCCTCACTGATGTTCAGCCTTTACAAACTTGCTCCCATACAAAAGCCTGTTTTGCTTGCCCTTAGTGGTCTTGTCCAGCCATGCTTCCTCCCTCAGCTTGTCTGGCCAAGCTCATTGCTCCCTCAGAATATGAATTTCTGCATAATGTTTTGTACAAGGCAATGAGCCATTTAAGAGTGAGACTTGGGAAGGGGGAGTGTCAAAAGTAATTCAGTAACAGTAGTTCTTTTGCTAGGTTGTACATTATGTCATTGGGATCAAATAGTTTGAAAATAGTGAGGTTTTGATTCAAATAAAACCTGTTTTAGAGGCTTTTCAGAGAAAATAGCAAGGAAGAAGGATCAGTTATCACATGTACTTGTGAAGGAGAGCACAGGCTTACTGGAGAAGGCCATATGTAGGAGGCAGTGGAACAGCTTTTAATTTGTAACATAAAAACCCAGCCCTGCTTCCTCTTTGTCTGTTCCTCTTCCATTTTCTAATTAATTCTTTTTCTCCTGACTGTTTTTCTGTACATTAACATATTTGCATTTTGCAGCTACTGTAACCGCTACGTAAGGAGTGATGAGTTCTCTCACCTTCTAAGTATAAAATGGTGTTTCCTGAATTCCAGATTATGTCTGTGGTTCTAGTTCTGCCTTGCTGAGCTGCTGTCTAATTAAACTTCAGCTTTCCTCTTATCTCCTATATAACCCAAACCTCCCATATTTTTTAATCTCAGTTCAAATTTCTTAAATACTAGTAGTGAATAAGTTCTTGTCATCCAGACATTTGGATAATTTATCAAAAGTTTAAAAAAAACTGTTCAGTGTTAGTTAGGTGTGTAGTTCTGTGAATTGTGAACTAAAAGAGTTCAAAGTCATTTATTTGCTGATAGACAGTGCTATGCAAATACTGTATGGTAGATCATCCAGTTACTTAGCAATAACATTAACAGTCATGAGTGTTTATAAAGCAAATATAATACGATATGGTCAACAAGGTATGTGGTACTTTTTGTATTACTTAAGTGTCCTGATAACCGTTGCAAAACGTTTATTGGGATTACACATGAGCCAGCACCTGACACTTAAGAGCAACAACTTGAATAAGTAAATGTGATAAATTATATGCCTCTGTTTTTTAATCTAAACCCCCACAACTTGAAGCAAGTGGTGAACATGATGGTTTTCCAAATACACTAGCTTTGAACTTTGAAATGTTATTTTCATGGCTTTGATAAATACTCTCATAATGGCTTTGGATGTTCAGCCTGGAAATATTAAGGGTGATAGGTTATGTGATTAAAAGGCTTGTCTCCGTGCGCACAGCAAAGCCCTGAGGCACAGCAGCAGGCGGGGGGAGCCTGGTAACCTCGTCAGATAAGTGAGCCTCATGACCTGGCTCCTGCCACTGCCTGTCACTGGAGATTATCAGCCCTTGGGGACCTGGCTGACAGACACTTCAGTTAACAGAGGTTAGCTGCAGACTGGAAAGGGGCGAGATGCAGGTAAGAACATTTTGGAATTGTACACAGCTCAGAATGGGATGTTTGGGGAAGGGACGAGGTTGGAGAAAGGAGGGATCGGTGGCGTTGTGGGAATGAATCATGGGTAAAATAGAGGAGCAAAGGGAGATGCTTGTGTGTAAGCAGGTGGCTGGTCAGTATGTTTGTGAGGCCGTGCCCTGGCTTCATCAGTGCAGTCTCATTAAACTCTTAATTGTTTTATTGTGTAAGGGGCTCAAGACTGTGCGCCTATAGGGGTCTCAGTGCCAGCAGCTCGAGTCTGACCATGGGTCACAAGGACCCACATGGCGGGGTCAGGTGAGGGGATGTGTGTGGGGTGCAATGACTGAGGACAATGAAGGGAAGAGGGAGTAGGAGGAGAGACGTGGGAGTGGCCATGAAGTCCAGAAAAGAACCTATATGCGTCTGTATGATACGGCTGGAGGAGCTGGGAGTCCAGGCCAAGTGCTGCAGAGACTCTGGCCTGAGAGCCCCGTTAGTATGTGTATCTGTGCATGAAGGAACGGGAGGCTGTGGGCTAGAGGGTCCAAGGCCACATCCCAGAGGGCTCTGTAATGAGTGTCTGCATGTTCGTGAGGGGGCCTGAGTACCAGCACCCAGAGTGGGGCCATGAGGGCTGGTGTGCCCTGTGCTGCTAGCTGGGCAGACCCCAGCGCTGGGCAAACTGCGAGCGAGCCCAAGGCCAGTTACAGGGCCGGTTATACCCTGTGTGAGAGCAGGCGCACATCTGTGCGTTCTCTTCCAATGGACTTTCACCCCAGGCAGCGGGAAGAGGATGTTGGTGCTGGCTGTATTTACCGAAGTGCTGAGTTTGCAGTGACCTGTGCTGCCAGACGTGTGTGTGCTGTGCACGTGTTTTGTGTGTGCCTGTGGGGAACTGTGCTCAGCCTCCCTGCCAGGCCAGACCCTGGGGCTGTGGCGCCTCTGTTGGGCTGCTGGATTCGGCAGCTACTACTAAAGGGTTGTGGGTCTGAGAAAAATCTCCCCTTAGTCAAAACTCAAAATGATTATCTGAGATAATTTACTTCAGGAGATACTGATTCCGGTTTATAAATGTACTGCACTGGTGAAACACGTAAGAGAAATTGTAGTATAATGGGAAATAATTTCAGTGTAAAGACTTACAGATGCTGGGGCTTACAGAAAGTCAGAAGTCTGAGTGTACACCATTTGTAACTAATTTAGAACATATATACAATTCAGAATATAAAATCTGGTTTAAAATACAGCTATGAAGTACGGCACATGGTGTTGGACAGCATTGTTCCCCTGCTAGAACTCTACTAAGTCCATTTTCAGACTGTTAATGAAATTTTTTTGGTAGTACATTGTGATTTATTACTGGTGCTCTTTGTTTTGAGGCAACTTAGGGAAATTCAGGGTCCTAGATCTGACCTTGAAACCTTTTCCATGTATGTGTATCCTCAAGCAATATCCATACAAGCAGCATATATTTAAGTGTCTCCATTTTGTGGGATAGTTCTCTATTTTGATTTAGTGAAGATTGCAAATTGTATTAAGTCTGTAATAAGTTTCTCTGCAATGATATAAGAAACTTCATCTGAAGAAAAGCCATCATTCATATAACCTTCTAGATATTTAAACTGTTACTTAGTAATATTGTCTAAACTTATACAAGTTGACAAGTTTTTTAAAAAATACTTTGGTGACTTCTCCCAGCCACCTGTTTGGCTGGAGGAAATACCTATCAGTCAAAAAAAAAAAAAAAAAAAAAAATCTCAACAGCCTTGATACAGGAAACCAGGAAAAGTGGAAAGCTACTTGAAGCAATCATGAATAAATGTTTGATGCTGTTGTGCTCTGTGAAGCTTCAGATACTGTGCTGCAAGGCTCTTTCAAAATGTCACAGGCACTATAGGTTGCTAGTATATTCAGCCATATTCTTGTACCCAGTAGAGAGACACCTGTCCCCTTTTTTATTTTTTATTTTTTTTTAAATCAGGTCAGACCTCTGAAGAAGCTCACGTTAGACATTTGGCATCATTCTAATGTCTCATCTATTTTAAAGCAACTGATGTAGGGGGAAAATGAGGAATGGTTTGCTTCATACAAAGTAATATATGACACACTGGTAAAAATACTGGTATTTTAAAATACTGGTAAAAAATCGGAAGGGCTTGTGCTGCTTGGGGAGCAGTATGTGGCCCAGTGGCTGAAGACTGATTTAACACAGTAGAAAAGAGAGATAAAGGTCTCTGATATCTTAATGTGGGGTAAATTAATGCAATATTTAAAGGTTGAGAGGGTTACTGAATCTGGAAAGAATGAGTTCATTCAAAATACGTAGGTTGGAATGCCTACATCATGAAGATGGAAGGAAGGGGTCCTCTGCTGAACTTAAAGAATTTAGATGAGTTTTTGAAAACTAGAAGTGCCTTATCTGTAAGTAAAAAAGCCAAACAAACAGATACTAATTTCAGCAGAAGAATCTCTTGGAAAGAACATGTATGCAAACCAGGTTTCTAAGGAGTCTTTAGGCAAAACAGAGTTTTAAGACCTGAAACGCAAAATGATTTGTGTTCTTAATTTGTGCAACTAACTATTGGGGGGGTGTATATTATCAGTTACCTAGTGTAAATGATTATATTTATCCTTGAACAGATCCTTGTGTGAGAGTTTAGAAAGACTGACAGTCAACCTTGTGTGACACCAGTGTATTGGAAAAAAGATTTTGAAGTTCAGATGATGTGTAATGTTCTGGCTCTGGCTGTTAAACATGGGTCAGATCTTTGAGAGCTGTGAGAAGGTCTGAGTTCTGGACAACAATGAACTGATGAAGTAATTGTGGTGCCTCATTCTGGTTTTTGTGTGTTTGCTGAGGATCGTAATGGGCACGTGTTCTTTCACCCTTTGTACATTCTTCAACTATGGGTACACAGTGCTTTTAATTTGTTTTGTTTCCTGGCCCACTTCGCAGGTGACTTCCTGAGAAGTCTCCTGCTCATCATTGGCAGCTGAATACTGTGGCTCCATTATAGGATTAAAACTTTGATTCTGAAGTCATTAGCTTCATCCTCTTTGACCACTAAGTACTAAAATAAGTTTTCCATTTTATATTCTGTGAGTTTCTACAAGATACAGCTTGACTTGTAATGTGTGTTAGAATTTAATCATGATTAAAAAAGGGCAGGTCACTTACCTGAATACTTAGATAAGGACTTTTTTCTTGTCTATGTAGTGTCTGCTTTCTGATTAGTCACTTTAAAATGCAAAACACTGGGGTATGGGAACATGTCTGCAGTGATTCTGGATTCAGTTTCATGATAATATTTTCCCTTCTAGTTGTTAACATAGCTGCATGTCTACTCCTGCCTTCACTGATCTTATAAAGCTATTGGTTCTTTCCTATTCTTGTTTGCCAAAAAGTCTTAGGCTAAATTAGTTGATGAAAATGTCTCTATTTTGCTGATGCTGAGTCAGAAGTGTTTATTTAAAGATGATGAATTTAGTAATCATCAAACCATGTTTAAATCATCAGGAATGCTAATTATAGATCATCCAGCCTATATTTCTGAAATCGTTAATGACTTGAAGTCCAAATCCTCCTCGCTTAAGTTAATAATAAATGCATTGGTTTCAGCTGGAAATAGGTGACTGTACTTCTGGAAAGATAAAAGTAGTAATTATGAAGATGGAAACAAAACTTCTTTCCCATGATACAGAGGGGAGAGAAGCTGAAGTTCTTTTTTCCATGTCCTTTAGGGTAAGAAAGGAATAAAATATTTTGAGATTCTTTCAAGCTATATGTATAGTTTTGATTATTTTGTGTTTATGATGCTTTCCTGTGTTTTAGTATAGTTTGAATATTTATTCTGCCTTTCTGATTGGTAAGTTTTTCTTAATTCTCATGGCTTCTGTTAGCATTTTTATTAGCTAATATTTGAGGATCACACTGATTATGTTATAGTTAATTATGACTAGTTTGAGAGTCAATCTGAGGAAGAAGGCAAGTCTTCTATTAAGCCTTCACAATTTATTTAACACTTTATGTCCAGTAAGTATTTATAGTGGTGGTATCTTTTAATGGGGGAACATTCCATTGAAAGCTAATTCTGGGACAAAGCTATTTTAGAAAAGAATGAAAAGCTGTCTTCTGTGCACAGACAAGGGGACAGTTTTACTCATGTGAAGTTTGAGTCTAAATTGTTATCATATAATTTTTGTACATTACATGTGATGAGGAAATAGCATATTGTTGTGCCCGCCCTTTTTTTAATCTGGAAATTCCAATTTCTTAATAATTGTGAAATGTAATGACATTGCAGTGGTCCTGCATGCTGTTGTGAAGCAGCATTGTTTTACTGAATGTAGAAGCCTCTTAGATTTTCAGTGACCAAAATACCATTGTTTATGATTTTGCTTTTAAAATGGATGGAAACCTGGATACTTCTAGTAAGAATCTATGATGAAAAGAAAGAATATGAAATATTTTAATGTCTGACTAATCTAGATGAAGAATCTGTCCATAATTGTGCCTTATCAGCTCTCAGAAACTGATTCTAGGGAAAAGTTTTGTTCAGTTAAAATGGGCTGAAAAATGATTTGGTGGAGCTTCCTAATAGGGAATCATTTGAACTTAGTGGACCCTTACATATTATGCTAACTGATGTTAAATAAAATTAATCCAGAGCAGGCAGGTACAATTACTGTTACTTAAGTTACTGTTAGTGTCTGAATTCAGAGTGTTTATGAGTGTTACTTCATCAAATTTTAAATAGAAATAATGAGTCTGATGAACTCTACTGGTATAAAACAAGGCATTCAGTATTCTTTATTTTCCAAAGTGGAATGTTAAAAAAAATTCACCCAAAACTAAAAAACATGTTTTACTGTAGACAAGATGACAAGATGGATGTGTTTTAGGGGCTGGGATAATTATTGCTGCTAAGACTTTTATTTTTTCAGTATAAGACAGTGGTTTCAAGAGAAATGGTACAGGATGCATGCGAGATTAAATAATGCTAAATTTGCAATTATATTTCTGATAAATATGGGAAATTCTATGCTGTTAATGAAGGCAGATTTAATATGACAGTATTGCTGATGAAAGGCAGGCTTAATTGCCTTGGATAACATTACATGTTTTGCTAAAACTCTTCTTTCTGCACTAGCCTACTCCTTCAAGTTTAGTTTTACATGGATGCATATAAAGAAAGGTAAGACTACTTTAAGATGTTTCAGATTTCTGAAAGCTTTGGGAAAGAAATGACTGAGAGTCCCCTGTCAAGAATGTGTATTATCAGAAGTTTTCTTTAAATTCTACCCAAGATTCAGAGATCAAATATATACACATTTTCTGATACCAAGTGTAAGCTTCTCATTTAGTGTTGGGAAGAAAATAAGATTTTTATCTTGATGATGGGAAAAACCCAAGTCCCAGCACCTATTATCTAATTCTCGTCAGTGCGTTCCTGTTGTGTCAAATTACCCATGGTTTGTTACTTTTTTTTTTTCCCCCTGTGACCTGAATCTCTCAAAACTTTGTGACAGCAGGGGATTGTCACCTCATTAAACTTTTGTATGGCTTTGGAGCCAGGACAGTCAGTGTTTGAGAACAAATGAGTCTGAGCATCAGAAGAATGTTTTGTGCCTGTGTAGAGTCCCAGTTCATAACTGCCAAGTTTAGGCAACTGCTTATCTTTGGGCTATTCTTAACCTCAGCAAACATGTATTGCAAACATTTCCAGCATGTCTAACCTTGCTGTTACAGCTCAGTCTAGAGTACAACTTCTTTTTTTTTTTTTTAAAAAAAAAAAAAAAAAAAGGAAAATTCCATCACAACTTTGTGACCATCAAATTTTTGGAACATTAGAAATAATCAGCCTTTAACTGTTAGAAGCTGTAGTATGGAAAGGTGTGTTTAGTATTGGCAGTAAGTGTAGAAAAAAAGTAACTGGTCTTGATAGACGTCAAAAATACTTAAGTAACACAGACATTTTGAGAAGATGATGTAAGGTTAAGATACATCTCCACTTAGTTTTCATGTAACCTGCTTGCTTTTTTTTTTCTCTTGTAGTAATAGCAATGTTGATTTCTACATCTCTAATGTTTCTGTTCTTTTCTGCTGTATTTTTCTTTTGACTTGTGGCTGTACAGAGCTGTACCTACTGAGTTACTAATTATATCTATATCTTTAAACTTGAACAAACTGCCAATAGTGGTTGAATTCAGGCAGCATTCGTCTAAGCACTTGGACTGAAACAGTGGTTCAGAGTGATAAATTAGAAAGCAGTCCCAAGCTATGCAGGTGATAAGCTTTGTGAAAGTGGTCATTGGAGTATTATAGAACAGTACCAAAGCATATAAAACTTGTGCAGATTCACAGGCGTGGTTTTAATTTAAGACCAAATTATCTAAATCTTGCCTGTGTTCTAAGTTTTCTTTGTGATACTGTGTACATGTATTACAGATGTAGCATTTTTAAAATTAATTCTACTTGGCATGAATGTTTTGCATCAGTCTCTGGGGTTCTTTTTTAGATAGCATCTCTTGTCAGTTTGGATATTGCCTTCTTTCAATGCTGTCTGCACCTTGGATCATGATATCATACCTAATTACAACATAATTGTTTGTGACCATTGTTTTTAAATATATAATTGGATCTAATCAGCACAATCTACTGATACAGTTACTGTGTTAAATTCTTGAGGTTCAGGGTGCTTGGGAGCTAAAACCTAGTCCCTTTTACATTTGTAAGCCAAGAGAGCAGGATTTCATCTGGGACAGTACTACAAAATCTGTTGCCGTCTGTGTGACTGATGTACTTGGTGACGTTGTCACTATCATTTCTCCCTTTGATACCGCTCCTGCCCTAGTTCAAATGCAATTTGGGCATTTATGAAAAGCTTTCATGTACTGAATTTCTTGCTGTCTTTGGCTGTTGCCGTGATCACCTTTGCTACTAGAAGTCTGAGGGCATGAGACCTTCCTTCTTAAGAACATCCATGAGGGACGAGAGTTAAACTTTTTATTTTTCAGGCTGATGTGGTCTCTCACCTTAAACCATCACAAAAAAAATTAATATGACACACCAAAGGCTACTGCTTGCAGAGAGCTGAGATTCTGGCTTGCTCTCTAACAAGGAGTGCAGAAACCAAATAGCTGAAGTAATTTTTCATACACAGCTTAATATAAGGTATGTTCTGATGAGTTGCCTGCTGTACTTTTGTAACTGTACTTTTAATGAGCCATACAGTTTTTCCTGGTTCTTATATCCTAATCTGTAATATTTTGGGAATTGATTGCTGGTTCTTTGGATACTCTATTATTTTCCTTTCTGCTGTTCCAGAAAATAACTTGTGCATTTTTTATTTGAGGGTGAGGGGTCACAAATGTGTGGCTTTTGCTGGTCTAAATTGCAAGGGCCATATGAAATTTGCACCTCTTTTTTTTTTTAAACTGCTCTTCAGCATTCCTAAAGCTGAGTCTTTTGGATGGCACCTTCCAGCTTGTGTTGGTCTGTCAGAGTAGTAGTACTCATGAGCTTTGGGCTCTGTGTATTCTTGTACCATTGCTTCAGAAGACAGCCTCATGTAATTTTGAAGCTCACCTTCATCTGAGCAGGAGGCTGGACTAGATGGAAGCCAAAGGACCCTTCCAGTCTAATTTTTTTCTGTTATTTTGTGGTTGGCAACACCCGTATTATACTTACCTAAGTGGTTTTGAAGTCTTATATTTTGCCTACTCCTTTTCATTCTTTTTTTCTTTTTATTGGACTTGCTGTGTTACTGTTTGTACTCATATGTTGAAGGCAGAAACTTTCAGTTCTCTAACATGTACAACCTATAGCAAGAGGCATTTTGTGAATTAAGAATTGCCCATCAGTGTTCTTCCCTGTGCATCCTGGCAAAGGTCAGTTTTCAGAGATTTTTCTCAAGAAGAAAACTCACTGCTTCACTCTTTTGTGAAGTAGATAGTAGAAAGAACTTGACTACTTCAGGAAAGCTGAGTCAGTGAAATAATTGAATAAAACATTGCTTTGATAATTTAAAAGTATACATTTGGGTTTGATCAGATAACTTGTGGAGTCTACATGCTGTATTGAAACTACTATAGTAGACAAAACTCCAGGTTGGCACAGTAACAAAAGATTCAGACTCTTGTATCAAATCCTGTTATGACAGTTGATTCAATACTAAATCTGGAAGAGTAGGTTGCATAAAGTACCTGTTTTTCATTGAGTTCACAGTCTTGCAGGCACATTTTTTTCTGCAAAATACTATGTTTCAGTACAGATGTAGGTAAGTCAGTGAGGGGGAAGGTGAGGTGAAGGAGGGCAAAAAAAAAAAATTAAAAAAAAAAATTAAGGCTTGATCCCTGTTCTTTGTGATTACCTTTTCCATTTCTTCAGTCACTTGAGTTTCTAACCATATGGGTCTTCATGTGAGTTGGAGTGATTGTGTGAAGAGAATCCAGATCTTTTTTGATGATGTTGTTTTGTCTTACAAGCTTTCACGCTGCCGGGCTAAGAAAACTAACAATAGTTTCCATTAATGCTTGACCTGGCAATGTGTATGTTCAGCCTGTTCAGAGGGAAGGCCAGTGTTACTAACAAAACAGTGCTGACATCACTTTTATACTAGTGATGCTTTTGGCAATTGAAGAACAAGTCTGTGCCATGTTGGCTGATGCTCTGTTCAAACAAACAAAAAAAAAACAAGGAAGGGAAAAACCAAACAACAATACCTTCAAGTGTTTGTGTGTTCATAAAAAGGAAAAACACTAAGCTGCATGTTCACCAGTACTGAAAATGTTTGCACAGGGGGGTACACTCTGTTTAAGCTTCACATTTTTCATAAAGAAACGCTAAAAAAACCCACCAAACCCGATTTTTGAAAGTATATTCTAGCAGTAAAAAGTCTTGAAAATTAAGACTCTAAAATCTCTGTACTGACATAAAACCTGACTTGTTTGCATTGTGTACATGCTCACACTTGTGTGTATTTTCTTAAGCTAGGTTTAGCAAGGGCTTGTTTCTTGTGGTATCCCTGGGAACAGTGGCAGGATTTGAGTGCACAGCATCTCGCACTGATTTAGTATTTGCTCACAGGTAACCACCAGCTACCACAGCTGGACTGGGTTGGAGGTGAGAGTGTGATGACCCTTTGGCAGCTTCTGCTAAAATAACTCTTTGGGTTGTTATTTCCTGTCATATGCTATGAGGCTGGCCCAAAGAAGAGTCCTTTCTCAATAAAGCTGCAATGCGGTGGGCATGCATTTGTTGTGGACTGGCTAATGACCTCCTAGCAATAGAAAGGACCACATTTAGGGGAGTTTTCAGGAAAACGTAAGAGGGAATCTGGTAACCCAGTTGATAAGGATTGCTTCAGTCTGAGAAGTGACAATGGCTTTATAGTGGGGAAAAAGAGAAGGTTGCTTAAATATATTGTCAGTTAAGTGTTTGGAAAGGAAAACAAAAAGTAGGTCTCTTACACATTATGCTTCCATAAATTGAAATTATCTTTTTTTCCCCTTTCCCATGAAGTGTGGATTTTCTGGTGTGACACCAGTATCTTTCCACCCTTGCCTGTGGCTTTTTTGCTGATGAGAGGACTGAGGGGAGAGGAGCGCGTTGCTTTAGCTTGACTTGAATTGGCAGCCTGTCTGCTGTGGCGTTCTGCAGGTTACTCTCCCAAGAAAAACATGGTGTGCTCAGTCTGATTCAGATCGCTGTCTCTGCCTCCATTCACTAGCAGGCTTCAGCAATCAAAGCTGTGCTGGCTTCCTCTATGGGCAGCACCGTGGCAATTTTTCTGGGCTTCTCCTGCGTGCCTTAAATATTTGGTTAGAGGGAAAAACCAACAGAGGTTTTGGCCACAAGGTCTCTTTAGACCTGAGAGCGTAGTGAGTGACTGGTGGATGCCCTGGAGAAGAGGCTGGGGGTTGCTACAGCGTCCTGGAGGCGCCCCATTTCTCAGGGCAGTCAGTGAAATGAGTTGCTGGTGGGAACATGTCCCAGGGTAAAGGTTCCCTTTCTCAGAATTCTGGTAGGACTCTGTCCGTGTGAGCTTTTCCTCGGCACTCTGTTTATGTGATGGGACTGGAGTAACAGAAGGCTGCTGGGTGGGGATGTATAAAGCTGTATGTATAAAGCGGTGGGAGGTGTGTGGCCCTGGCCTAGTGTGATCGATGCACAGTAGATGGGAGCAGATGTGCCCAGCAAGCCGTGGTTTCCCATATCCGGCTGTGCTCCACCGGCATCCACAAAACCCCCTTTCGCTGTCAGTCGCGTTTTGTCTGCTCTGATGCTCTTATTTATATACCCAGTCTCTGTAAACCCGAGATATTCCTGTGCCAGCGCGCTTAGCAGTTATCGCTGTGGGTGAAGGCCAGATATCAATGGTTGTACCTCCGTTCTCAGACTGTTTTGAGCGAGATAAAGCCGTTTTCTGTAGGGAGGAAGGAGGGGGAGCCTGGACCGCTGCGTGCCGTTCTGTGTGCGCGTCTCACGGTTTATGTGTGTAGTTATTTAGCTGCAGCAGGTGTGCGGCGGGGATTTGGGGGGGGAATGCGATGCTGGGGGAGTATCCTGGGTCTGGGGGGAGTCCTGAGTTTGGGGAGGGTCCGGGTTGGGGTGGGGGGTCACAGGACAGAAAATTCTGGGGGAAATTGGAGGGGAAATGGGAAAGGGAAAAACGAGAGAGGAGTCATGGGGTGTGACCCCTCCTTTGTGTCCCCCCCCACAGTACGGCCGCGTCCCCAGCCCATGGGCCCAGCCCGTGTGACCCCCCCGAGACGGGGCCGAGACCCCCCCAAAAACCAGCACCGGACCCTCTGGGGGGGGTCACGGGACCCCCTGCAAAATACACCAAAAATGGGGAGGGGCAAGGAACTTCCCCTGCCCCCCTTCAATCCCTCTCGGGGGGATCCCAAATCCCCCCCAAACACTCCAGACCCTTTTGGGGGGTCTCAAATCCCCACCCCACAACACTCCAGCCCCTCCCCAGCTCAGCTCCTCCCCCCCGTGCAATACTCTGAGCTGACCCCTCCCCAATTTTGGGGTCCCTCCTCCCCAATTTGGGTGGTCCCGCCTCTCCCTCAGTGCCTTGGGACCCCCCCCCAGCGCTTGCGAAGCCTTAAACGACCCTTCCCCAATCCCCACTCCCCCAAATTTGGGACCCTTCCCTCACCAAAGGTCAGCGGGGGTCGTTAATAATAAACACCGATTAATGACGGATTAATTAACGGGTAATTAGTGGTGATTAATGGGGGAGGAGGGCTGTCGGGGAGGNGCTCCCTACTGTGTCCAGTTAACTCCTGAAATAACCCATCCCAGCGGCACGGGCAGCTGCGGGGAGCGGGCTCTGCTGCTCCCTACTGTGTCCAGATCATGTACACAGGGGAAACGACTCGTGTCTGCAAGTCGGAAGTGAAGCTGAATCCACACCTGGCCAAACTAAGGGTAGTTAAGATTCGTGGGGAGTGGGTCAGGGAAAGGGACACATTCATGTGATGCCCCACATGAATGCAGGTTCTGTTTGTACATGATAGTTGTGAAATGTACTCGATAAGTTAGAGCTTTCACTGACCTTATTCATATGGGTTTCTTGGGAGGAGGGGGTTGATGGAAGTAGTTAATGGCATTAAGGTTACTTTTTGCATTTATGTGTCATGGTGACTATTCCACTTTCTTACAGATTGATTCTGCAGAGTCCTGGGCTGATACTTCTTATTTAAATTTCACCTCGATTCAGCTTTTAACTTAAAAAGCTATTTAGAGCTAGACTTCTGGGGGAGAGTTGTCAGTAGGGGTTTGCCTGACCCTCTGCAAGATAGCTGTGTGTCTGACCAGAGAAGCATCTGCCTTTCCAAGCCCATGGACCCCAAAAGGAGGGGAAGCATCGAGGGAAGGAAAGGCAGAAAAAGCTTTAAAGCTTCCAGGGTGGGGTGGTGTGGTGTTCAGCTGAATCTGCAGTGTCAGCAGTGTGTGGTATATGAGAATAAATTTTGCTCTGGTATGGTACTCTCAAGATATCCTTAATTATTGCAGTGGTTGAACAACTCTCAAATTGGATGAAGCTTGTGAGAAAAATAGTGAATGGTTTAGACCTGTATTTACACTTTTTATCTTTCTTGTTTAAGTTCATAGTAATAAACAAGGGAGGCTTTTCTGGCTTAGTGTGACTGTTACAGATAATTCCACATAGAAAGAGCCCTCTGGAGGCAAGTTTGGTGGTGATAACATTGAGCCTTTCTGAGCTCAGAGTGAGGAATTTCTGGTTATGCAAGCAAGCATTATGCACTTTTAATTCCTCTTTTTGGGCATAGTGTGATGTATGGGAAGTTTAATAATATCTGTGACTTCTTTGCTTTTCTCCAAGCATTACATTATGCATATGGTCACAGTATAGCTTCTCATTGTTCTGGGGGATTTTGCTTGGTTTATGGTTTTGTTTTTTTAAAAAAAAAAACCCTGCATTTGTATTTTTGATACCTATTTGCAGCACTGATATTAGTGGCAGCTTCATCTTGCTATAAGTTGGTGCAAAAGTAAAATAAAACAAAGGACTGTTTGTTGCAAAAATGGATTATTTGTCTTTTATGCTTGTTGTATGGAAATGAACGTTTCATAGGCAGTTGAATTATTAATACAATAGGGACTTTGAAGAAAAAAAGTAGGCACCTAAGTGGTGAAGGGAGTTTCAATTCAGCCTGAGTTGCCACTTGCTTTAAGAACAAAATCTGGAATACCTTTTAATCCTAGTCAAAACTTTTTTTTATGCACAAGTGGCAATTTGAAACTGAAAACTGTCTAATTTTCTCTTAATTCAGGATGACAAGAAAATAATTGGGATAAATGCTAAAACAGCAATAGTCAGATAATGTTCCAGTTTCTTAAGGTACCTTTTGCTGTGTAATTGTGTTCAAACCTTAAACATAATTTTTTTTATCTTCAGTGGGATTTGCTAGATATTGAGCACTCCTTTTGAGTTGTTGAAATAAATGTAAAAAACATCTGAAACTAAAATTATTTTAAGGTTATTCTGTGGAGCTTGGGATAATATATAATGATTTTTTTTATTATTTTTTTTTTTTAATCTTGTTTTCTCTGGCTTTTTTAAAGGTTGCCAGACTGACCTTTTTGTGTGGGCCATAGATCTCAGCTTTCCTCACAGTATGGGCTGCTACAGGACTCTTTCTGCATTCTCTGCTGAGACATCTGCAGCTCAGATTAATTATGTATGCTTGGTATCCATTGCCTTCACCTTCTACCCATCTTCTTAGCTTCCCTCATGCTTAGCACTTCATTGGCAGCTGTGTTTTCTGGGAGTAGGGGAAAGGAGAACACCTGGAAAGCTTACTGTGTGCCTGTTTGGTAATCCAAAGGGAAAAGTACCTGAAAGAATAAAGAATACAGGAGAGGTGGGAATGGAGAAATGGATGGGCTCAGAAGCCAGCACAAAGCACAGGAACACAGAAGGTGCTACTAAAATCCTTTCCAGTAAGGGTCTCAGTTTGAGTAGCCGTGTAAGGTCATAGTGCCAGTAGCTGCAGTGCATCGTACATTTTAGCTACCAGAATTCTTTTATGATTTTGGGGGCTTTGTGTGCTTGTTCTTTGTTTTATGAGCTTTCCTTTTGGCTTATGCTGGCCACTGAAAAGTCTGCTTTATAGGAGGGAAGGATATTTAAAAATGCTTACCTTAGTTCAAGATATTCATTCTGTGATTTCGGGGGGAAAGGGCTTTTTCTGTGACTAGTGGGGAAAGGGCAGTTACCCTGGGTGCTATCCTCTAGACATCTAACCTTGTCTATGCTAAAGTGAGCTTTAGAAACATTACTTGATATCCAATATATGAATTACTTTTACTAAGCTTGGGAGCAGACCTTTTATTAACCGTGCACTTACCTTGCAGGGTTTCTTTGAATGGTCCAAACACAGTCATATGTGACAAATCGATGACTTTAACAATACGTTTGAATAAAATAATTGGATAACGTTGTATCTGTGTCAATACCTCTCTTCCTAGGCACAAGTGATTCAGTCACTTTTTTAGTGACCCTGAAATAACCGGTTTAATGTTAATTGTACTTGCTGTCATGTGTCTCTTAATACGATAACTTGGATTATAACTGAGGTGGTTTTTTTTCCTCTTTGCTGCTGTCATTTCTGCCTGCCTGCTTATCTTCATTGGAATGTGGTTCTTCAATTGTTCTGATAAACTTCTGACACAGGTAAATACCAGTCTGTTTGTATCTGTATTTACTGAGTATGCCATTTGCTTGGTAGTGCACAATGCATCTTGAATCAGATATGCCACACAGCTGTAGACTGGGAAATCCTACTCCCATCATGTGCATCTTTAGAAAAGATAATTAGCCAGGAATATTTATTTCCTTATCTGCTCTTTCTTATTCTTCCCCCACTTTAACAACAGTAAAATATCCAGATAGAAAATAACAAAACTTCATATTTGCTTTTTGGTGGTGGTGTATCCTGCCTGGTGTTTCCTGGGAGACCTTGGCTTCTGATGGAGTTGGCATGTGTGTAAGAAAAGGGGAAGCAGCCTAGAAAATGTTTATACAGTCTCACTCTTCCCACTCTTCCAGTCACTCATTTCTGTCTTCATGTCATATTATTCACATGAAGCAGCAGGTGGTAATTTTTGGTTTTCCTTTGGATCCAGTGAAAAGGAGAAGGCAAAAACATGTGGGCAGGATGAAGTAGGCAAACCTTTCATGGCAGTAAGTTGGAGCCTGTTGTGAAATACGATAGTGGAATATGTGTAATAGAGTGAGAGTAAAGGAATGTTATTCAACTTGTCGTGTTATCTGCGTTTGTGCCTTTTATTAAAACATGTAAAGTTCAGCCTTTCTCAGTGGAAGGCCTGTTGCCATGAATGCTGAGCAGGTTGCTTACATCTTTGGACTTAGCTCAGTATGTATGTTCTGATAAGGACCACTGCAAAGATTTAATGGGATATTGAACTGTTCACCTAAGGGGAAAGAAATAAACTTTGATTGGTTTGGGGTTTTTTCCCTTTCCCCCCAGATGCCTTGGGAAACAAAACTCTTGGTTCTTCTAACTTGATAAATTGATATTCAGAAGCCAGAAGTACAGAGAGTTTTTGGAGTACATTTAGAACCCATCATCTTTGCCACTTCTTGTGCATTTTTCAGTGAACAATATGAAGTGTTAGTCATTATTAGCTACAGCTGAAATGCACATAGGTCAATAAACTGGCATTGCATCCATCCATCTGTCCTTCCCACTCAAAATGGCTGTGCTCTGAAGAGGAGTGAAAATAGCATATTGTTCAGCGCTCACATGGGAATGCTGCTCTCCTAAAAAATCCTCACCCGTGCAGTGACTGAATCAATTGTGATTGTGGAAAGATGGATGTAGGTTAGGTTTTTGCTTTGGATGGTGTTTAACCAACCTGCACTGAAGGGCAGCTGCTGGCTACACCAGGGGGTAGTGGTGCATGGCTGAGCTGCAGTGCCCCTGGCAGGACATCATGCGTGCTGGAGGCACTTTGGTGCATGGCTGCAAAAGGCAGGACAGTGCAGTTCAGGGCTGGATGCATCGTTTTGGAAGGAGCTACCCTAGCATTGTCACTTTAGCCCTCTCCAGAGGGGTAAGATGAGCCTTGTAGGGGTCTGGGCTAATGTAACTGGTACTTCTGCTGCTTTAGGTTAAAGCATTTCTTTAGTATGCTGTATTTGGAGCATGAACTAAGGAGAGTCATCACAGACTGGATGTTTTTGCTTTTGTACGTGGAAAAAGGAGCTTGAGAGTCTGAAACGTCTAATTATTTTTTTCCCCTTTTTCTTTGTCTTTTCTAAAAGTTGTTATCATAAGACAGTGATCCCATGGCATTGGTTTATCAGTGAAAGTGCTGTTCTGCCAAGAGAAACTGCAGGGCTTTTGCAGCTGCTTGCTGTAGATTTAGTTTTTTGATTCTTCTCTTCCTATATAATTTTTTTTTCCTCTTTGAAAAATGCAGCATTTCCAGAAATGCTCTTTCTGTTTTTCAGATGTTATATGAAATGTACCAAAAAACCCCATCTGCCATTACCTTTCTTTTGGGTATTTTTAGCCAATAATTCCTTTATCCTCTTCTCTCTCTCATGCAGTTCCTGACCCTTCTCTCTTTAATGCTTTGCTCTCCTGTTTGGCTTGCCCTGATTACTTTTTCTCCTTCTTTCTTCCCTGCTTCCACTTGCCTTTTTATTTCTAATCTTTTCTTCTTACTGTTACATCTCTCTTTAGTTCACTGACATGGTTTTCTAGTTTCCAGATATGTAGTTTGGTGGCTTTCCTGTAATTGTTATTTAATATTTAATTTCATTATAAATACATTTTTTCAGTCTCAATTCTAGTCTATATAAAAATAATCTCTTCCTCTGAGGTGCAGTGATACTCTTCCAAGTGCTTATTTTGGTCTCCCAAATAACCTTCATAGCTTTTTGCTCACCTGGTTCAATTCACTTCAAGAAAATCACTGATAATTACTGGCTATGGAACTGAAGTCCTAGTTTCTGGCTTGAGGGGTGTTACAGCGCATCTGAAATGTTGTCACATACTGTGTTTCTGACTGATAAGGGAAGAAATGAAAATACTGTCAGAAGGTCTCTGAAAAAAAATGCTTTGTCAGAAGCATCTAATTTAGAATTGGTGGCTGTTGTTACATAGCCAGATAAGTAAATTGAAGGTGATGATTTTCAGTCTTTTCTGAAATAAACATTGGCAAAGGCAGTCAGTTTAGAAGTATACCGAAATAGACACAGGTTAAAAGTTAAATGTTCACAGTAAAAATAATGAGGTATAGGACTAGTGCTGTCTTCCAATGCCTGCTAAACGAGCTAATGCTTAATGTTAGGATGTTGTTGACACTTGAACTAATGTAGTGTAATCACTCCTGGTGGACCACTGATGGGATTCATTACAGGAAAAGACCTATGTGGCATCAGTGTCTCAAAATGACAAGGTATTTAGTTTTTCACCTATGGTGTTGCTTCGTTGATGCTGTTTCCCTGACAAATCTCTATTTCAGTAGGTTTCAGAGCATGATGGAAGTCATTTGTCCAAGAACAGGTAACACACAGAACACTTGCCAGACCCTGAAGTTTCAGTTTCAGCAGCAAGCTACACCCTTCTTTCTTCTGCATTCACAGTACTTGCCTTGTGCTGCTTATGAGAGGCCCTGGGGTGGTCCAGGAGCCAAATGCTTGGTCCTGGTGGAATGGCCTTCTCTTGGGAAGTGATGTGTTTAATGGAGGGTTTAAATATCAGAGAATCACTTTTTAGCTAGAACTTGCCTTGCAGAATTTCTGGCCTAATTGAAGAAGAGAGGCAGGATCACGAAGTGTTGTTCCTTCTGTGGGAAAATACTTGACATAGCAGAGAGAATCCCAGTCTGTCTGGTCTCTGCAGCTTGCTTTAGAGCAGTGAGGGTTGTGTTAAAACTGCTGTGTTCACAATACTGAAAGGGCTTGGTTACACCTGTATGAATTGGTGCTTTTGTAGTGTCTCAGAGTTGATGTTCTACTTGCCTCCTTTTTTGAACAGGCTGACTTGTTTAAAATAAGATGGTAGCCTTATGGCTCCCAAAGCTTATTGGGCCTGAACTTCTGCTTGAGTACATGCTCCTCTCTGAAATCTGAAAAAAAGGAAGAATTTTTACTCTACAGCTGTCTCCCCCACCAGAATTTCCTATCTTGATAAAGGTTAGAAATACATTATTCTAAATCTTTAATTTGCTCCTTTAATATGGAAGTCACCAAATGCTCAAGGAATGTCTGCTGTAATTTAGTTTCATAAAGCTCCACTATTACTGAGGAAGAATATCATAAGCACAGCTTTAACTGGTTCCTGTTAGCTCACACCTAGTAATGAGTCTCAATTTGGAGGTTTGGGCAGGACAGAGATTTAGTCTGCAGTTTTCCTGTGGAGGTTTTGGATGGCTCTTTTCAATAGGAAGCTTTGAGTCTCTCCTCATGGTGCATTTATCTGTTGAAGTCGAGGCTTCATTTCACAGGTTGTACGACTAGCAACTGCAACTTCACAGTATTTTCAAATTCTCTCTAGTATGCTTCAGTGAAAAGTTGATATGTTTTGTGGGGCAGGGTTCCTTCCCCTCCAAGTCTTGGTGAATGTCTGCAAATCCTTAATTTTAAATTCTGTATTCAGCTGATGTATGATGTTGTTTGATGTAAAATAAATTATCAAACCCTTGAAGCAAAAAATGCTGAGCTGCTGCTAAGTGCTGTGCCAGTTCATGTTCTTCAGGCTTCTTGTTAATCAGAGATTCTGCTGGTTTGTGTTTCACAGGTGCTATAGCAAAGGAAAGGAGCACTCTCTTTGGACTAGGAAACAAAGCTTAGCCAGGGTGGAGAGATGCCTTACTTGTAAAAGTGAAAGAAATACTGGGCTTGTCCCCTGTAGGCTTAATCTGCTTTTACTGATCTTCACAGTACAAAAATCATTAACCAGTAACCATTCTAATTGGCAGTGTGTGTTCAGTACCAATGCTAACAGAGTTCCACACTTTGAAGGTGCTTTGACATTTGCTCTTCTGTATGATTAAATGACAGAAGTTCAGTGACTTTCAGTTAGTGGAATGTAAAGCCCTCACTTGCAGATGGCTCACTGTGGCTCTTGGAGAAGACTGACTCCTGCAGCTGCTCTTTCATGCTTGTGCTGGCTTCCAGGTGTTACTAATGTGTGTTCTTAAATCAGGACTGCTCTTGAGATTCAAAATCATATCTCCTTAGAAGCTAGGGTGATTGATGCTTCATAGTTGATAGTTTAAATATTGTCTCTTCCCTCGGTAATTAACTCCAAATAAACCAGCCAGAATTTTCTGAAAACTTCAGAACTTTGTGATGTAAGTAATTTCTTGAAAGGAAAATAAATGGACCAGTGCTTGGAAAAAAAGTTCTCTTGCATCATTAAACACTTAAGTTATTTCTTCTTGTGCAGGAACTCCTCAAGCTGCTGGTTGCTGGCAGGTTGGAGGATACTGTAGGAAAGCTGCATTTATCTGCTTGCCTTTTTGGGTTTTCACCTAAATATCTGCCTCTTGCCATGCTTAGAAGTGGCTCCCAGGCTAAATGTATGTTTTAATCCAGTGAGATCTTCCCTGTGGAGGATTTGCTTTTCAGCAGTGTATACAGGGGTACCAAGATGAAAATAAAAATTGAGTGTAAACTAACAGGCTAAACATGTGCGATTGTAGTGCTTATCTCTGTGTAACTGAATGCCATACCTTTGGGATCACGTGGTGATGACTGTGAGGGATGTATAAGGAAATTCCTCAGATGTTCAATTAGGATGTTAATAGTTAAGGACTTTTTTTTAAATTGCTTAATGATGGACTGAAAGCTCTTCTTGAACTGCACTTCATTATAGTCATTCAAAATACGAAGATAGCAAAAGTGCATCAGTGATTTTTGCTGCAAGCATTTGGGAATGAGATACTTTGAGTTTCTTGTCCGTGTTTTTGTATTTTGCTTCAGTGCTTTGGTCTTCACTACAGTGCAGGTGTCTTCTCACAGGGATTTTTGGTGCTTTTTACTTTTCCTTGTCATCAAAACTATTTCCTTTGATAATCTGGCATGCATTGCTTTCCTCATGGGTTCTAGTATTTTCTGAAGTCAGTTTTAGTTTTTGTGTGCTGCTGCTGCTGACTAGCAGCCTTG
Source organism: Parus major (assembly GCF_001522545.3). Taxonomy (NCBI): domain Eukaryota; kingdom Metazoa; phylum Chordata; class Aves; order Passeriformes; family Paridae; genus Parus; species Parus major. Next base: position 59,989,550 of record NC_031768.1, on the reverse strand, counting down.
CAAAACCCTATGCCAAAGAACTCTATAAAGATTGATTTAAAATATGAAGGTGCTAGGGAACAGGGCATCAAAAATCCTGTAGATTAGGATGCAAATTATGTTCGGGATATCTCCCATAACAGTAAGCACTGTAACTTCATATAAAGATTTCTTTGCTGTATTTATATTTTTTAACCCCTAAATATCTTAAGGATTGCATGTTTGTAACTTTAAAGTTTCCAGAATTCCAGTTTGAATGTTTTGGTATATTTTGTGCTTTATCAAGCACTCATAGGCACATGCGAATTTAAAATTTATTCTTAAGTTGGTTGCATCATGTCCAAATTGATGCTTGTTACTGTAGGGTGCTTTATATCTGTAGTCTAAAGGTTGGCTTTATTTTCTGCTTTATCTTATGGTGAAGTCTGCCTTATTCAAACAGTGTCTAAAGTCCTCTATAGAACGTGGGAAGTGAACCTACTAAATGTTTACCCTGTGAAGGTATGGCAGCTAAATCTGTGATGTGTGACATGCTGAGGAATTTGGGCTGAAGTGCTACACTTGACATTAACAGTAAATTCTGCTGGATGAATGCCAGATTCATTCACTTACAGGTTAGATTTAAACTTGAGCTGATGTATTTTTTATTTTTTTAAAGCAAAGCTATTAAGGAGTACCACAAATCAAGAATCTTGAAATAGGTTCCCTCCTTCCCTTTGGACATAAGAGCTACGGGTGGGATAGAACCTAGATACCCTGATGCTTTCATGCATGAAATCTTGTTTTTTGTTTCATTAAATGTTAAAATTTGCCTGTATCTGACATTCTCATGTACCCAGAGTGATAATTCATCTGTGCGCAATCTGTCACTTTATATAAGAGCCAGGATAGTTCAGGACAAAGGAAGGAAAGCATAGCTTGATGCTGAATTGTTGAATGTGACAGAAGAACAGAGATCCTTGTACTTCAGGCATTTTTCACTAGCAGCTAGAGGCTATTTTTCAAAGCAATAAAAATGTTCAATCTCTTAGTTAATCCAGTTAGTTTACAGTTTCTTTGTGGTTTCTATTACCTGTAAGTTGTTAACTTACACATAACTGAGTAATGCTTTTAATTACTTGAATGCACTTGAACCAACTTTGTCAAATTTATGGGAAATGCTTATGAGAAAAATTACATAGTTGTCAGAATACCTGCCTCTGAAGCAGTTGTATTTTCACTTTAATTTGTTTTCAGTCTGGTAACTGACAAATTATATCCTTTGCTGTTTTTCCTGAAGGTGAGAAGTGGGAGTCATAACGATTCCTCTGGGGCACAACCACCCCCCACATAAAAATTTGATTAATTTGAATCAGGTGCTTTTAGATCAGAAACCATTTTCCTTGACATAAAGAAGTAGCATCAGATGAAGTCTGTGAGTGTTGCCTTAGCATAAAGTCATCTCCAGAACTGGGGCTGCAGCATAAGGAAAGGTGATTTGTGTTACCAGAGATGGAGCTACCTGTGGCTTTTCTTTGTGGGCCCAGCAGTGAACTTGCTGCTTTGCAGAATGAAGCAGCTGCATATATGTTGTAATCTCGTATCATACATGCTTGGGTGTGTAGATATAGTTTGAAAGTGCTTTTCACTTTCAAACTGATTCTAATGTGGCTTCTTCTAATAAGCAGAGCAAATTACAAGAATTTTAGCAGAAATTCATGAGAAGGATGCTGCAAAGATAACAGTATCTTTTTATTTGTGTGTGGATGTGAGTTGATAGTACAGTTATTAATCTTCCATAAATTTTACTCAGTGATTAGACTATATATTATAAGAAATTCCTTTCCCCACCATGTAATCTATCATTTAGTGATCTTTCTGGCTATATGGGAAACCCAGATTTGAGTCAGAACAGCTTTGGAGTTGAGTGATGTATTAGTCAGATGTGCACAACTTACTGGACTATTTTTAACTCTTGTGACACTGCTGCTGATGGAACTCCTGTTCAGAGGGCATCTCGGAATAGGAAAGGAGAAAGTAAAGACTGGAAAGGTTAATGTCATTATTTTCATCCCTTTCCCACTCCAACTTGTGTCAGTGTGTATTCGTAGTTTCAGGTGTCCGGGAAAACGCCTGTGACCAGTGCACGTGTACTGTATGCACAGTAGGTATGGAGAAAGATTGTTCTCCTTTATGGTGTCGACTGTGCAGCTTTACAGGCAACAGAGGTGGCAAGAAGGATGTTAAACTGCATTAGGGGAGTGGCAGCTTAAAGTCTGTCAGCTCTCTTGGTGCACTTCTGTGGGACACAGACTTAGCTGAGCCTGACTGCCCGGCTCAGCTGTGTAGAATGTCTGACGGAGGCTGTAGCATATCTGATATGAGACTGTGTAACCAGCAGGATTCATTAGGAGTTATTGCTGTACCAAGTCTCCAACTCTGGAAGGGTATATAAGGATGCCACTCAAAGTAGAATTTCTGTTTTAGTTGAGCTTTTTGGTTTTGAGCATTCTTCTAGTCGACTTGATGCTTCAGCTCTTTAAAATAAGCAAGATTCCATGCTGTAAGTCATATTTCATTTTGAATACTAAAGTTACCCAGTAATACTGGGTCAGACTTTCTCAGTAGTTGTTTATTGGTGTGATGGCTGTGTCCTTTGTTCCTTGTTTATTTTCTATTGAAACCTGTTGACTTGGGTTCACCTCCCTCTTATATGCGGTTTGAAAGTGCTTGAAGTTTTCAAGAATAGCTCTGCTTTCAGAGTAAACATCCCTCTTTTAGGTCTGTTATGTCAGTCTGCCTCTTCTCCAAGGATCAGGATCCAGGAATGCAACTGCTCTGCCATCTGAGTGGTCCCACCTCTGTGCCTTTTCAGTGGGAGTGAGAGGAAAATGCTAAAATTAGCCTTGACTGTTACCAATTCCCATGCTGTGCTGAGAGAGATGGACTTGATGTAATTAGAGAAACATTTATTGTAAAGTGTAACTTGTCAGCTTCAACTCCTTGATGTGCCTTAAAAGGAACATTATGCTCTGTCCTTGTAAGACAGGCGTACAAGGATCTGGGAAGACCATTTAGAGATATTCCGCCCTCCTTCACAGTTAGTACATCTGAAGCTTCATTTAAATGAATTCCCTCTAGGCTTTGGGAATGGGGAACTAATCCCACTGCACCCCTCATTTCCAGGGGGAAACAATTTGCATTTTTTCTTTTCTTTGCTTCCTCACTACCTCCTAAATAAAATACTCCTTGTTTGTGAAGGTAGACGTCTTAGTTCTAAGTAGAGTTGGTTTTAACTCTCCCTCACCCAAGCCAGACCCCTTTCTTTTTAATTGTGTTATACCTACTTGTCTTGATGTCAATTACCTCTTCACTGCCTTGGCAAGGTGCAGCAGAAGAGCAGGTAAATAATATATGGCCATGCTCTGAGCCAGCTGACAGAGGGCAGGTTTAGATCAGGTAACAGGAAGAAATTCTTTGCTGTGAAGTTGGTGAGGCACTGGTGCAAGAGGTCCAGAGAAGCTGTGGATGCCCCATCTCTGGTAATTTACAAGGTCAGGTTGGATGGGTCTTTGAACAACCTAGTATAGTGGAAGGTGTCTGTGTCAGGGGGGTTGGATCTAGATGGTCTTTAAGATCCCTTCCAACCCAAATCATTCTGTAATTATAGGAACTTGTTTGACCCTTCCATTTGGTTTCTTACCAATGTATTCTTGCAAGGCAAATCTACTTGAAGAGACACATCTGACATCACTTTAGCAGTTGGCAGTAAGCCCAAGTAACATTTGCTAGGTTGGGTTTCTGGTTTTGTCTCTGCATTTGTGTGGTCTTGGTCTGATGGAAGGGTGTAACCATTGTAATCAATGCCCATGCTCTCTGGTGTGGTGGGAGCTCTAGTGCACGTACTGCAAGTGGCTGGCTGGTTCTGTCCTGAGGGGTTCTCTTTCACACTGCAGCTTTCCTGTGGAGTAAGGAAATTAATCTTCTTTGCTTCTCTACAGTGGGCAGTCAACTTCTCTTCCCACTGAAAGACATTCAACAAGGACAAGGAAGGAACATGCTTATGTTGAAGCAATGCTGGATAATGGTATCTATGCATATAGGCTCATAGTTACATGGCAAAGAGTTACTACAGTGCACCAGAACCTCCTTATGGCAATCTGTGTTGCTGTGAGGAAGAACATGTAGTATTTGATTGAATTTTGGCTTGATACATGATGAGTTGCTATCTTTATCTGACTAACTAGATACATGTCTCCAACTCTCATCACTGGTTCTTTTTAAAGTAGCAGTGACGGACAGGATTTGTCAGTGTAAAATATTTTCTGGCAAACAGGCTACTGTCACTTTTGTATCTAATTAGATGCCATTAAGCATTAGAACTTTGATTTGAGAAACAGTACAACTTGAGCAGCCTTTCTATAATCAGAATTAGCTACCTGCAGTGATTAACATGTGCTTCACAAAAATCAGCTTCAGAGATGGCAAATTTGGCACTGCTGAGAGAAGATGCATTTGTTTGAGTTTTGAAAACGTAATCATGAAGATTTTAATCTCTTTTGATGCCTTATGTAACAGAACACCCATGTGACCTCAGGATCTGTGGTGTCACTGTTCACCCTTCTTGTTTTTCTTGATCGTGACCAACTAGTATTAAACTCAGCAAACTTTGAATTGAAGCAAGTGGATAATCTTTAACGGGCAAGGCCTTGCAATTCTTTAAAGTGCTGAAGAAGTCAGGACCCATAGTTAATAGTGGAATGCTAATGCTAATCCTGCAGCCACCAAGGGCTGAGAGGTATTTCTTTTAACCCTCCATCTGGGGGAAACTAATCAGCAGGTACTAAATAGATACATCAATGAAAGTGGCACTTCTCCAGAAACAAGTGCCTGACCAAATAATCATGAAAGTGTTATTCTTGGAACTGGAACAGCATCTGAAGAGGTATTTGTAAAATTTTTAATACGTAGATGCTTGATTTATTTGTTTTGCTTTTTGGGGGAGGTTCCTTTATTTTGTTTGTGCAAGTATTTAGTACTTCTAAATCAAGGTGCTTGGCACTTGTTAAAACCATTTCAAGCTAGTAACATCATGCTGCTTGAGAGTACTGTCATGCAGAGTTGATTACTTATTCAGTGAAAATCTACATGCCTTGAAATATCTTTACTGCAGTATTTAAAATAATCTTATCAAGTAAGTTTGTATTCATTCAAATATTTTTCATATATAATGTGCACTATCTTCTGTACTGTCACATGATTAAAGAAAAGTTTAGTTAATCAGTCTTGTTAAATGTTTGGAGAGCACTGAAATACAGCTTAGGCTTCTGTAACCTCCTTTAGCATATTGACAGTGAAATATGAACTGTATGTTTTTGATGTGGTTCTTTCTAGTGTTTAAAATAAATACCAAGTAGCTTGAAGAATTATTTTTCTGAACTGAAAATATATGACAGTGAGGGGAAAAAATGCCCTGACTCTTCATGTTGCAGAGTTGTTTTTCTGTGTGCAGAAGGAAAATACCCATCTGTGGGAGGGAGCATGGAATTTGTTCCTAACTTCTGATCTCTGAACTGGTGCCTTAGTTATACCACACCCTTAAAATCTAAACCCCTTGATCTTATATAAATATTTACATATATTAACTAACACATTTAGCTTCATATTTTTGTCATGTTATGTTTGTGGTATTGCCTGTGGAGAACAGCTTTCCTCTGTGAATGGTGTCATTTTAAAAAATATAAAATTATACACTGAACAACATTTTTTGAAAGGTCAATTTTCATTTTTTTTCAGTAATTGACAGTTTCTCAAAACATGTTGAAATTTTAAATGAACAATAGAATTGTGGTAAATTAATCTGAATGCTTAAGGATAAGAATAGTATAAATATGCTATAACAGCAATTAATGCATAATGGCAACAGGTATGGTATATGTGTGAGCAGCACCTGTATACAGCAGTGACTGCTATCATATATTACTGAGCAAGGGAGGTAATATAGAGGATGTTGTTTCCTACCATCAGCCAAGCTATTCCAAAGGATGTGTAATGAAAAAAGTGTGGTGGAGTAGACATGTCATTTTACTTTAACCTTTCTGCATTATTAAAAAGGTTTTGTTGTGACTGACTTTTACTGATAGACATAGGAGCATGATGTAGCACCTTTAGTCATAAACCTAAGTCTTCATCTGTTAACATTATACACAAAACATGGACAGTTTCTCTTGTAATCTTACTGTGCAAGCTGCTTTCTATTTAATTTTCATTTGCCTTTGTTTCCTCTAGTTTCTCTTGCAGAGATGCTTGTTTTCTCCTGGTTATTGTTGTGTGAATTCAGGTTGGCTGGTTGTCTTATCATCATAAATAGTAAATGGTGATTGCGAATGGCAGCCTTTCTTGACAAATACTGTATGTGTCTGTATGTTTTTTTCCCAAAACTGACCCTGCTGGATGCATGAGTCAAACACAAAGAGGCATTTAGCTTTTTCTGGTATAGTCACAGAGTTTGAGAGCAAGTGCAGTTGTATGTGGCTTTCTGGAGGATAGAAAAGCAATTCTGGGGTCAGGTGTTTTATTTTAAACTTAGGAGGATATGGATACAGTTGATGAATCTTTCCCTACTTTGCTGTCCTTGGTCAAGGGCAGTTTGCAGCATACTGAGAAGGACTTGTACTTTTAATAAAATTAAATACTTCATGCATATTTTTCATTTTAAGTTTGGCTGCCAGAATGAAGTCCAAGATTCAGAGTTTATGCTCTGGAGCTCCACCAAGTTGTTTTGGAAAAGCAATCCCTAATGTCTGTGTGATGTTGGGGAGCTGTCTAGCGCCAGCCAGGTGGAAATGGTGATTGTATGGGTGTGCAGGAGCTCCAGCCTCTTGTGTATTTAGTGCAGACTACAGACAGGTGACTGTGTCCAGTTTGGATGTATACCACCATCTTTCCATATTCATAGCGATTGCATGGTGGTGTGGCATCCTCTGTGCTTCTTTTTGAAACTTGGTTGGAAGTGCAGGAGATGTGAGCAGGGAGGGTGGGGGAAATTAACACAGGTCAGCCTTTGGTTATGGCATAAACTGGAAGGAGGGAGCACTGGGTGTACCTGCTAACTCTTAGGGTTGGTAGTGGGCTATTGGTTAAAATATATGAATAGTAAAAGCAGGCATGAAAACATCTGTCTTGCTATTATGTTTAGCTCACCCTTATCAGAACATCAGTAATTTAAACTTATTTAAAGCATACCCGAGTGATGGGCCTCTAGTCTCTGACAGGTGGACTTGGCAACGTTAAGTTTTACAGTTGGACTCAAAGATCTTAAAGGTCTTTCCAACCTAAATGATCCTATGATTCTGTGATATCAAGGGATAGAAAACCCACTGTATTTATGAGCTAATGTTCTTACTCTTTTTAGAAAAGAGGCTTTAATTCATCATTAGGGAAACATTAGGTAGTTGTACTCCAATATGAAGAAATAAAACAGAAGTCTGATAGCCCCTTAAACCTGGTGTTTTCTCTATTTAAAGGTAATTTTTCACTCAAGTCACATCTCAGTCCTCCCAAGTATTTAAAGGATCCTTTCAAGTACCTTGACATCTTTCAGTCTATCAGTGTAAGTAAATTTCCCCCAGCCTCAGAATCTGTTTAATGTCTCCTTTCTACCTGCTTCAATTTATTGACAGCTTGTTTCAAAATGACAAGTTCTTCAGAAATGGGGATGAAAAACAGGTTTGGGCAAACTAATTCAAGTCAGGAGCCTATCTGAGCGGCAGCAGTGCTACTCTGTGACTCAAACATTCACTTACAAATATTTTTTGTTCATAGATGTCATGATTGCTTGTACCTGAGCTGCTGATTGATGTTACTGTCCACCTGGCAAGGGCCTCTATCAATTAGTAGTAGCTGGGAAGAGTCAGAGAGAAATTCCCTTGTTCTGTACTTTGTGTGGGAGGAGGCATGCCTCCCTGGATGGGAGGTTGCCCATCTAGGTTTTAGAAGAGATCCTTCTGTCCTCTGTGCTTGGTGGACAGCAGGGGTTCCCTGTCAGCAGTGGCTCTCTCACTGGAGCTGGAAGAGTGGATTTAAATTCTGTGTTGCAGTAGGGATTCTCTCCTTCCCATATATTGAGAGCAGTGTGGTAGCTCATTGTGTTGATGCTGTAGAAGAGTGTCTACTGGGCTAACACCCTGTGTAAGAATGAGGAAACGTTGCTGGGAGCTGTTTTGGACTCCCATGGATTACTAAGTGGGTTACGCAGATTTCTGATACTGCAGTTGCTTCTGCTTTGTTTTTGTTGGGATTGGGTTTTGTTTTGAATTGTTTTAAGCCACAGAGGTTCAGAGTCTCATTATAATGACAGTGGTTTCTGGAGGATGAAGTAATTGTTTTTCAGAAGTGTTAGGTGCCTGACACAATACATACATGAGCCTTGGACCTTGTATATACAAAAGACCCTTGGATATCTAATTAAATGGTTTAGGTGGATATCTACAAAAAAACATGCATCAGCAGTTTTAGGGAGAGGACAGGAATGCTTCATAAACAGGGTGCCACTTGTAAATTTAGCCATCAGTGCATAAAGATGATTACGCAGATACTGGTTAGGTATGAAACGATATGCTGTAATCTTTCCTTTACAAGTTGTGTGTTAAAAGATAAAGATAATGTCTTCTGCTGTTTGCAGCATGTCTGGCTCAAGAGCAGCTAAATGTCAGTGGTGTGCGCTCTGCACGGCCACCATGGATCCAACAGTCTCAAGGTGCTTGATGCTTTTAATCTAGAAGATGCTGTCCTGTGCAAAATTACAGCTTCTTACTGACGGAGGTCCCTTTACAGAATCAGTAGGGTACTGGGGAAGGCTGGATCCCATCTGAAGGAGAACCAGGAGTTCAGGATATACAGCATTTTGTAAATGACCTGGACCCATGCCAGCTGTTTGCAGTCTCCGGCCTAGAAGGTGCTCCAGGGACATGTTCAAAATACGCTGAGCCAGCACATCTGTGATTTGTTCTCTTTGGTTTGCAGCGTGGCAAGGTTTCAAGAACGAAGCGTTGTGCTAAAGTAGGTAATGCATCCCTAAAGCCACAAGGCAGTCAGTTCAAATTAAAATTTCAATCAATCTATTCTTTAGGTAATTTTTAAATATTGAACCTCATTTCATAGTCTTACATAGCTTCACAGGTATCTTGTATTTGCTTTCAAATCAGTATTGCTTTACAATTTATTCCTTCAGCAAGGAGAATGTAAATGGAGATGCTCTGCTGGGATTTCTGCAATTGTGAGTCAGCAGGATTTGTGTCTCTTAAATCACTGTAGCTGTGCCTGGATCAAGAAGCCTGGGAGTGCTTTCCTACTCCAGAGTTGAGCTCTACCTGTTTCTTAATGCTGAACTGAGTTGCAGCATCAGCGTTCATCAAATTGGGCATTCATGGGCTTCATCCTATGCTTATTTTTGCAAATGGGGGGAAGATCCCAGAGGGCAAGTACAGGTTAGGCAGGAAATTTATCCCACAAATGCTCAGCTCAGTAGCTGTTAAAGGAAAGTAAGATTTTGGGGTACACTGCGCTGTGCAATAAATCAGGTCACATTCTTACTTGTTTGTGGAAATTCTCCCTGTGCTTCCTGAATTGTTGGAGGTACATGGGGTTTGATTTCTGTAAATTAAAATCTCCATTCAGCTAAAACAATACCTTTAAATAGGCTATAGTAAATTCAGCCTGCTAACGTACAGTTCATGGATGGTATGGAAGGTCTTGAATTTTCCGTGTATTTCTTAGGAAGTTGCCAAATTATGATAAACTGGGTTGTGGTATTACTAGTGTAAAGTATTTTGACCACTCAGAGATTAGGAAATAGGGCATTTCAAATTTGTGTCATATGCATGCATTGGAGCCAGGGGAGTTAATCTGAAAGTCACTTACTTACTTGTTCATTGATACTGCTGATACGTGCAAAGGCATTTGCTAGTGATTGCAGAGACAGAAACTGTGGGAGTGTAAATGGGCAGCTGGATAGAGGTCTGTTGTCTTAACATACTTGCTGAGGAAGAAAAGTGGCATTGAGCTCTGAGCTTGCCTTTATTTTCCTATATGCGTAAACAAGTTGTAGTGTTGGGAGTTTATTATTATTGAACAGAATGACCTTAAAATGGTTCTGCACAGCAGGGTGGTGACGAGGGATCTGCCACCACAAAAGCTGAGAAGTGGCCGATTTTCATCCTCGTTCAGGCAGATGGGATTCTGCATCCCGCCTGCTCCTTTCCCACACCGTGAGCTTAGGTTTTGTTTCTGTACTTTTCATCAGCTGTTCTTAATAATTTCTGTAAAAGCTGGGGTAGGGAACTTCATTCCCAGCTTCTCGAAGACCACAGGACAACTCTAGTTAATTGCAGAGGTTTTGGCTTTATTCCTAGCAACCCTTAGTTGGCTGCTAGTGTGATAGGCTTCTGTGGGAAATACAGGCTTAATTTCAAGTGTTGCAAAAAAAAAAAATGGCCATCAAAGGGTAAATGATATTCAGTGGGAAGTGTAGACTAGCTGGTAATGCTATATAAATACCTTTTTAATAAGCATGACTAAATTATTAGCTGATCCAAGATTTTCAATATAGTTTCAAGGCTAACAATTAGAAGCAGGGGAGGAGGTGGGAAAAGAGGAAGGAATGGATTAAAGAGTTAAAAGAAAAGGCATAATGGGTATAAATTTTACAAGGGACTAGGGACAGGGAAAATTAAGTGCCCTAGATCCCCCATCTCCCCCTTCCACAATTAGCAGTACTCAGTAAGACATAGTTTTCCCCATTTCATGATACCTGGTGTGGTTTTTCTGCAGCCTTAAGGAAACAGAAAATAATAAAAGTTCAAAAATAAAAGATGACCCTCTTAGTTACAGGTTAATTTGTATTTTTTTTAAAATTTGATTACTAAACCCACTGTATACTATTGAAGGTAACCTTTGGTGAGTGGGTGTCAGCCATTGTCCTATAGTCCCTCCTGGGCTGTTTGTCCCCTGGGTCAGGGATGCCTTTTAATGCAGAGAATGTCATCATTCCAAATGCTTGTTGTGTCAGTGTGCCAAAACACTCTGTACACTTGCCATGTTTATGTTAAGTGTAACTTAAAATGCTCCAGTGACTCTTTCCTTCCCTCTTCATTTAATTTTGGAGTATGTAGTTGAAAAATCTGTTGTACAGTTAGAATAAGTGGGATTAAATATTTGTGTAAGTGGTTTTTCCTTCAGGGTGCTCTTGCCTTTGAGAAAAGCATTTAAACATGAAAGGTATGCAGAAGACCAGGGAATTGAACACTTGTTTTATTCATGAAATCTAAAATTATTGAAGCCAAATTTCACATAAAGGAAAAATTAATTTGGCTAGTGAAACTTAAAGGTTGTCACATTTTATCGCTCTTCTATATATGGTGCTTTATGACACTAAACTTCCTTCCCACATCCATTCTGGGGACAATGTCAGCGTGCAGTGTGATGTTGTGTGCATCTTTCTAGAGGAAAGAAAATCAATTCCTGGCTCAGGTGTCTCACTTAAAACTTTCAGGATGCTAACATGTGGTGGAGTCTTTCCTTTTCAGTCCTTGGTCAAGGGCACTTTATGGGATGCTGAGGAGGAGGGCTTTCACCTGTAGTAAAGTTAAATGATTCACACCTATTCATTTAACGGTTTCTGAAATGAGGAAAGCCTGTGATTCACAAGCTGTGTGTTGCTGCAATGTATAACTTCTTAAATTTAAAGTGGAATAGCATCTGGATATAATTACAGGTTTTGAGTTATGATAGACCTCAGCTGACTCTGTGAAGGGACTTTGAAACTCATTGGATTTGTACAGAACACAGACCATCTCAACTCCATTGCTAGATGGTTATCTATGGACGATCTCAGGAAAGGGGATGCCATACATCCTTCTCCAAGCATCAAAATTGCTTTAAGATGGCTCGTATTTCCCTGCAGAATTCTCTCTGATGGGTAACAAGTGGGTCATCTGTGTTTGGCTATATCCGGGTACTTGATTATAGACAGTATGTTTTGTTTTCTCAGCATTAAAATTGGTAGAATCATTATAATTCTCATTAAAAATAACTGGGATTGACTTGGCAATTAGTTGCCTGTCAAAGAGAAACAGGATATCCTCAGAGAAACCAGTGAGAACCTCTCCTTCTTTTTCTTTTGATCTTACATGATTATCTTCTTGCTTTAAATGCAGCCTCTTGTGCAGAGCTCACAGCATGATACTTCTGTGTACACACTGCGATCAGAGATACTGTCAGGCTATTTCCAGAGCCCCAGTAGGGTGTGTGTATTCTTTCCAGTAAATGTTTAGTTGTGCTTGCACATCTGGATGTCTTAGGTTGCAATGCAAGATGTGGCCAGGGGTATGTATTCTGTTTCCATCTGGGGCAGTGTTCTTTATCTCTTCCATGACCCATCCCTCAGAACTCCAGGGGGATCTCTTCTGTTAATGGGCCAGTGAGTCTCACTGCAGGACTGATAAAATTACATCATCCCAGTGTGAGATGCTCCACCCAGGGGGAGGAGCCAAGCATTCCTACCTGGATAGAATCTGAGATTTGGAACACCACAGGCAGCCTTTCTCCAGGGGATTCCCAGAGGAAGGCCAGACCCATCTACACCACCAGTGGACCTCCAGAGGAAAACTACAGCCTTCTATGTGATCACTGCTTTTACAGAACCACATCTGTCACTGCAGGAGGATTGCAGCCACCATTTAATTGGACTGCTACCAACACCCTGACCAACAAACAGCGTGTCAGGTTATATTCAGTGGTTTTTTTTTTTTGGTTTTTTTTTTTTGTTTTTTAATGCTACTGCATTTTTATTTTAATTTTCCTAGTAAAGAACTGTTATTCCTATTCCCATACCTTTTCTTGAGAGCCCTTTGATTTCAAAATTATAATAATTCAGAGAGAGGAGGTTTACATTTTCCATTTCAAGGGAGTTTCCTGCCTTTCTTAGCAGACATGTGTCTTTTCAAATCAAGACACAGGTGAAAAAAAACCCACAAATGCAGCACTTCATCTCACTAGCATCTTGCAGAGCTTTCCCTTTTAGCTTGTTTTCATGGAACTAAACTCCAATTTTTAGCAAATGAATAAACTAAATTATAGATGCAAATAACATTACTGTGGGGGAGGAAAAGCTCACATTTATAAAAGCTTGAGAGAGTACTGTCCTGTAGAAAGAGCTTTTTCAATTTAGCAGAAGTACATAAATTGAAATAGCAGAATTCAATCCAGAAATAAAATACATGTCTTTTGGAGCTGAGCAGTAAGTTCTTAGCAGCTTGGCTTCTTTAAATCAAGATCTTAGCTAAAGGTTTGGAGCTAGAAAAGGAAGTTGGCTGAGATTTTGTGATCTTTATTTAGTCTATCTGAAGATGGGGCTTGTGTGGGTGGGGTTATTTTGTTTGGTTGTTTTTTTGGTCTTCTGTTAAAAATATGATTTACTGTGGGAAAGAAAGTTTGTTGGACAGCTTCTCCAGTTGTGTACCTTTACTGACATGAAGAAAAAAATCATGGCCTTTTGAAATAAATAAACCTTCAGTCCTTGATGTCAAGCACAGCCAGAGCTTTCTCTCAGTTATTCGCTTGGCACAATTTCGCAGAAGTTGTATGCTGGGGAGGTTGCTGTCAGTGCACAAAGAGTTTTGAATCTATGAATTTTAAGGCAGAATAGTACTCTGCCATTTATTCACCATTTTTAGATGTCAAGTGGAATGCAGAGTCAGATGTCAGGTAGAATCTAATTACTGTACCCTTTTCTTGAGTAAATAGCAGATTTTATTTTTAACCTCTTCAGTACTTGCTTTCTGCAATTGAAAACCGTAATCGAAGCTCACAAGATCTGAGCCTAAGATGCAAGTGTGCTGTGACAGCAATTGCTGTTTTTCTAATATGGTTTCTGGTGTGGTATCTTTGTAACATCATCAAAAGATGAGATTTATGTTCAGAAGATGCTTATTGAGAGCTTTTAGTGTTGTCATCTGAAGGCAGCATACACTGACAAGGTACTTAAAAGAGAAATGGTTTAAATTAAAGAACTTTTTAACACACATGGAGAAAGATGACAAACCAGACTTGCATAGAGACAAAATGATTCTGTGCTGTAGTTTACCTCATTATGTGCTTGAAATGAAAAGCACTTTCTTCAAGTGCTTAGCATGAATAGATTGACACAAGAGATTACTTACTGAGAGGAGCAGTATTTAAGAGCTGAAATATTACAAAAGGTGACATATGCTAAAAAGTCTTTGACTACTGTATATATGTTCAATTTAAGAAGTCAGTTTGTCTGAGGATCAAAGATGCTGGTGAGCTACTTGTTTGCTGTATTGTACTCAAGTCTGCTGATTTCTCAGGAGCCCATCTCGAGGCTTTTTCTGTCATTTCATGCAGTTTGTGAACACCTGGAGTGCTCTGTAGATACACAGGCTTCTAAAGTGTGTCCTACCTGGGGCATGAATTTGTCCAACTCACTGCAGACCTAGAATGCCTTAACCAAACCAAGGAATTCTGAAGCCTTTCTCACCCCTACTCCCAGGAATTCAAGCTTTTTCAGGAGCACATACTGTGCATTATCTGTTAATGAGGTGGTTATAAGGTTTTGAGTAACACAGTAGTAATCTTCACCTCCTTCTAGAGGAAAACTGAGTTTGGAGAACTATCTTCCTTAAATCTTGCATATACTTTTTTATTTAATAAATGAGATATTTGTTAAAAGCAACAGCAAAAGCACAGTCCTTAGAGTTCATTGTCTATCCTTGTCAGGCAGAAGATGCGGTGTTGAAGTGAGAACATCAGAGATAGCAGTGCTCTTCTCCCAGAAAATTTCACTGCAGTTTTGGAGATTAATTCATATCATGGGGTTTTTGTTTCTTAGATGATCCACTTTCTCAGCCATAAAGGGACACTCATGGTTTTCTTTTTTATAGAGTGGGCAAAGCAGAACATGCATATTAATATGCAGTCCTAGTTGCGCAGCTGACAGCTTTCTGTTGAATCACAACTCTGCTTGTAGGCATCTAAAAATAAATGACAGATTTTGTTAAAAACCCACTGAAGTTAATGGAAGATGGTTAATGAGTTTAGTGGGAATTTGATTTAGGATCATATGTGTTATCTCTTCTTTGTGTAGATTAATACAGATTAAAGATGGCAGTGTTGTTAATTTAGTTTGAGAATGGTATAATTTTTCTGTTGTAAACAGAATAATGGCGTTTGATAATTATCAGTCATTACAGCAGAACCAACAATCATCTTGGAATGCATCCATGACTTTATTTCTACATGTATGAGTGGAACTATATACAGTTGTCTGCTGCCTATCCTGCAACAGCAAAGCAGGAGTTTTCAGGATATGGCTGTCCAGGCCTGTGAGTTTGCTATATTCCAACTTATTTTATAAGAGCCTGATTAGCAGTGGTAGGACTTGCCTGTTTTTACACCTACTCTGTTCTTTTTCTGATGAAGAAATACAAGGGACAGTTTGTCCCAGAGCTTTTGTCCAACTGCAATTTTATTAATTGTGCTAAATGCCATGGCGAGGAGTCGTTTGAGACATTACTGATTTTGAAGCCCAGCCTGTCATAAAACATTAATTTAGACCAAGTCAGGGACAGGAGTTAGAGATTCCAGTACAGATGATGTGCTGCCAGCTCACTTGATCACTGAGCGCGATGAGCACCATCGTGTGTAGTGAGTAACCTCTGCAGAGAAAGTGCTGTGGGGAAGTGCAGGTACAGCACGTGGCTCCTGGTGCTTGTCCCTCAGGAGGAGGCAGCTGGAGCCTGATGCGCACGTTCAAACGTGTCGCTTCAGTTTACTCGCTGTTACACGTTTGCAAGTACAGGGAAAGGTTTTTCTAAAACTCTTCCTTTCATGTTCAGCCTGTTCGGTGCTATCCTGTGCAATGCCTTGGATATGCCCCACATATCCAAAGGGTGAGATGAGAGCTGTACCCTTGTGGGATGTGAACCTTCTCTGGCAGGGGGAAAGGGCTGTGTGGAATTCTTGTTCTTAAATGTGACCTCCCTGTGAACAGGATTAGTTTGTACTACTCTGCTGGCATTATTGAATGAAAGAATAGTAGTCTAGGACAATATAAATAAACTAAGAAGGATGATGCAGATACGCAAATGCTAAATTTAGCTTTAAGATGATTATTCCGTGCCTCCTGGCTTTCCCGCTTCTCTGGGAGCAGCACCTGTGATGTGTGTGACTTGTAGCCCTTGGAGAAGTTTTCTATAGAGAATGAAAGAAGTTTTTGGCTCTATTTTTTGCACCTTCAAGTAATGTAATACCTGCTGAAAGTGCAGGTCTAGAAAAGAGTGGTTTTAGAGGCTGGCTGTTTCTTGTGACAGTGTTTCATGGGGGTCTCAGCTCTCTTTCTAAGCTGTTACTGGTAGAGAAGATCACTTGGACAGGCACTGAATGTAATTGCTGTGTTCCATGACACATGAGAGCATAGTATTTGTTGAGAAAAACACCACAGTTAGGTGGGAGAAGGATCTTTTCCTAAATTATTAATGCATGTACTGCAACTTTTAAGACTAAGTGCCTTATAGTGCAACCTAAAAAGAAGTGAATAAGCATTTTCCCTGTTACTGTAGAATGGTATCAGCTGGGTTGCTAGAAATCCACAGGTTTGTGCCGTATGTGCTTTTGTAGATGATCGGTGGCTGAATATTTTTTCATAAATGGCTCGTATGGGCTCGTAAGGTGTGTGTAAGGGATAAAGGGGTGTTGTAGGTGTCTGAAAGGGTTTCATCCGCAGTGTGTGGGTATCCTACTTTTCCTGCTTGGCACGGGCGAAGCGAGCAGACCCGCCGGGTCCGGGCTCCGCTTTGCGGGGCCGAAACGTGCGGATTTCGGGCCGAGGCAGAGGTACGGCCCACTGGCTAAGCCGTGGGAGCCGGCACCGGGACATTCCCGCCGCCGCGCGCCGATAGGTGGCGGTGTCGGCGCGGCCACGGGCGGCCCCGCGGCGCGTCCCGCGCTCTCGCCGGGCACTGCGGGGTTTCGCCGCCGCTCCCCCGGCCCGCTAATTATTATTATTATTATTATTATTACTGTCTTCTCTTTTTTTCCTATTTTGTTTTCGGTTTTGTTGGAGTTTTTTTGGTTTCGGTTTTTGTTTTTTTTTTTATTCTAGATCCCCCTCCGTTCCTGCGGGGAGGGAGGGGCGGCAGCGCGAGCGGCGCTGCGGCACCGCGCGTGCCGTGGCTCGTGGACGCGGCGGGACCGAGCCTTCCCCGCGCGTGCGGGACCGTCCCGCGTGGGCGCCGCCGGCCCGCGCCGCGCGCGGCGGGGGGAGCGCGCTAATGAGATGCGCCGCGCGGGGCGGGGCCCGGACGGCGCAGCCAATGGGAGGCTGCGCTGGCGCATAAATGATGGGGGGGGCCGGGATGCCCGGGTTTTGTGCTGCGCGGCGGAGCGCTCACCCCGCTCGGAGCCGGCCGAGCGCAGCCCCGCAGGGTCCCGCAGGGTCCCGGCCCCGCCTCGCCCGGCGGAGCGGCCCCGCACGCACACACGCCTCCGGGAGGAGCGAGACCTGATTTTTTTTTTTTCCGGGGAGCGTTTCTGGCCGCGGTTGCATGAATGCCCAATGTTGTAGACCGGTGGCAATGGATCTAGGAGTTTATCAACTAAGACACTTCTCGATTTCGTTCTTATCGTCCTTGCTGGGCACCGACAACTCGTCTCTGAGGCTCGACAGTAGGTAAATAAGTGTTGTGTCCGAGCGGCTCTGCTGGCGCGGCGGTAGCGGGGCAGGTGAGCGCCGGGCTGGCTCCTTTGTCCGGGGGAGCCGCAGCGGCGGCACCGGCGCCCGCCTCTCCCCCCGGAGGTGCTGCCCTCCTCGGCGCCCAGCGCTTCTGCCGCAGCCTGAAATTGAGCTCCATCTTTGTGGTCCGTCGAGGGGCAAAATGTCGGGATATTTGGTCGGGCTGCGGGCGGGGGGCTCGGCTGGGCTTTACAGGTTGCTTTGCTGCATTAGAGCATCCTGGTGAGGCGGCGGTAGGGCAGCGTGAGGATGACTTTCTCAGCCAACTGGCTACCAATGCTCGCGTCTCTTGTCTCTTAAATAATTCAGCCGCTGCTAATGTTGTTTCTTTTTTTTTCTTCTCTTTCTTTCTCTCTTGCAGCTCCTCTGGTGCAAGCGTAGTAGCTATCGACAACAAAATCGAGCAAGCAATGGTACGTACCGATGGGGCATAAAACCTTGTTCCCGTTTGAAGCGGTAAACAATATGGGGATGCGGCGGCGATGGTTAACCCGTGCGAGGACGCGTTTCGGTAGCGGAGCCGGGGATGGAAGGGCAGGCACGGGGTCGGTTTCGGGAGCTTTTTAAAATTTATTTTTATTTTTAATTGATCAAAGTCTTCCCGCGGGGAGGAATGCGCACGTTTGTGTATTGATGCCGGGTAGGGAATGACGGCATTGCTCTTGGCTCTCGCCTCCCCAAACGATTGATCCCGGCTCCATGCGGCGGCGGAGGGGCGCTGCTGGGCAAAAAGCGGAGCGTATTTGTGGGGTTTTACAGTCCCAAAGAGGGGACGTTTTGGGGTACTTTTCATTTTATCTTTTTAACTCTTCCCCTAAGCGCAGGCGAGCGCAAGCCTAGCGAGCTCATCCCCCGCCGCTGCGCCCTTCTCCCCACGGGCGCCGCGGTGCCCGAAGCCGGCGGCTTCACCTCGGGGCCGCCGCGGCCGCTGCCCCGGCCCCCGCCCGGCGCGGAGCCGGGGGCCCGGCCGCCCTTTGTTACTGGAGCGGTGCCTGAAGCCGCTCTCCCGGGAGCCTCTCCGGCTGTTGCTAGGCAAACTCCGAGCCTTTAACTCCCGGCTATAAATAACTCGGCCGCCCATTGGCCGCGCCGCGCTCTTACGTCACCCGCGGTCGCGCGCGGACGGCGGGAGGGAGGGAAATGCGGCAACCTGCGCCCAGAACTGGCTGCAGCCGGCGCGCGCGGGGGCGGGGCCTGGCGCGGGGCGGGGCCCCGGTGCAGCCCGCGCCGCACGTGAGTGTGGCGGTGACAGCCCGGCCCGGCCCGGGGACAGCGCTGCCCGGGGCCAGCGGTCACACCGGCCCTCCGCACAGCGGGGTCTGCTGCGTCCCCGGCCGGGCAGGCTGGCAGCCTAATGCCTGCACTCTCTTCTGTGTTTCAGGATCTGGTAAAGAGTCACTTGATGTACGCAGTAAGGGAGGAAGTGGAGGTCCTCAAAGAGCAAATCAAAGAGCTGATAGAGAAGAACTCGCAGCTGGAGCAAGAAAACACTCTGCTAAAAACACTTGCCAGCCCAGAGCAGCTTGCCCAGTTCCAAGCACAGCTGCAGACTGGTTCTCCGCCTTCCTCTTCCCAGTCACAAGGGACAACAACACAGCAGCCTGCTCAGCCGGCATCACAGGGCTCAGGGCCTTCAGCATAGCTCAAGATGTCATCGCCGTCATGATGGCTGGCTTCTGAACTGCCCAGAGCAAGGAGGACTAGCGGGAATCCGCCACAGCCGCCCTTCATCCATTTCAATGCACATTGCAACCCAGACTGAGGACTCCATGCCTTGCACACATCAGGAGAGGCTTCTGCCCCTTGTATTACACACTCATCTGTCTCTCTCTTACCTCCCTTACCCCTTTGGCTTGAAGGAGTCTATGTTCTTAGGTTGGTTGAATAAAATAAACTTCTTACAGAGAATTAGCACAAGTACACTGGGAACTCGAGCAGCTTCTGCAAATGGCTGAGAAACGAAGCTGCATGCCTGAATTTTTTTGTTTGTTTGTTTTTAAATCTTCCACTCATCCAGTGCTACAGCTGATACAAGTGCTTTTCAAGTTTGGAAACGTGAAGAAATAGACTGGAGTAAGAAGTGATGGCTCAACCCCCTGTAGTGCATTGGGGTTCCAAAGTGTGGACTGGTGCATAGGATCTAAGAGGAAGAGGGAGAAAGGTAATCTCAGTGTTTAACACTTAATTGTCACCTGAAACCTTAAGTGCAAATATTTGCACCGTTTTCTGATGCAGTGGACAGGTGCATAAAGCTGTATTATATATAGAAAACAGGTAGGTGACAATACAGTTGTTGGTTCATAGGATAATTACAATGAAGGTTATTTGCCTACTGTATATTTGTGTATTTAGTGTAATTACTTTGTAAAATAGAAAACTGTAACTATTTAGGTTGTACAGATTGAAGTCTAGTTGTTTCATTGGCTGATCTGAAGAAGTTTGAAAAGTTTTTTTTTTATGCTACAAAAATAAGAATGCACCTACGCAACTGTTCAGAATTTGGCAAATTAATGCTGTTTGTGTAACTTCTGAAGTTCCCTGGCTGCTGATTATCTTGAAGTAAATCATTGTTCATTGTAGTTTGGTTCAAGATGGGAAAAACCACTCCAAAAATTACCAAGCAATGAATCAAAGAAAAAAAATAAATTGAATTTCCCAGTATGGATTTTTTGCATATGATCTGTATAGTAGTATGCATATGTTTTTGTGCATGTTCTCTACAGTTGTAACACGTCAATGTATTTAACTGTTGCACTTGTCAACTTTCAATAAAGCATACGATATTGATAAATCACTGTTTGTATATTGTACTGGTGTTAACCGCAGCCACTTTTAGGATGTTGCAGTGCAGTTTTATATGGGTGGTGAGGTCAGGAAGCCCAAGTCTTGGTGCAGGATGCTGCCTGTTGGCTGTAGATCTTTAGTTTCAGCTAAAAATGCAGCTCCTGCTTTCCACAGCTCTTTAAAACAGATACTAAAGTTAAATGGAGGAGGATGTAGTAGGGAGCCTAAGCGAAATGCTGGGTTTGGTCCAGTCCTATATGGTCAGGACTGTAGGGCCACAGATATCTGTTGTATATGAATATATAAGTTGTTTCCTAGTGGCAAACTCTGCCCTTGCCTGTGCACTGGTCGTCCCATGCTGGCGCAGTTCCCACCCTTAACTCGGGGTGACACAGGCAGTAAGCACTGCAGCTATCCCACCAGGTCAGGTCAGCCTGTATTACAGTATTAATTTTGCCTTCTGGAAACTGTTGAGAATAATTTCCACTTTTGCGTGTGTAAGTTTGGAAAGAATGCTTCTTTAGTAATACCACTTAAAAATGATTTGAAGCTTACGAGTTTCTAGGTGAATGAGTAGTGAAGGTGTGACTGATACACTGCAACCAGGGGAGCAAAGGAATTTGCAGTTTTACAGCAGTGACTTAAAATGTGAATACAAGGAATTAATTTGACTTAAAATGTGAGGGTTAATCACAAAGAGTTTTTTCTAGGGTCATGTGACTGCTTCCTCCATGTAATGAAAATCAGGAGATATTTTTCTGGAGCTTCTTGTTACTGAGACTAATCAAGTGTAGCAGAGGAAACTAGAAAGCTGAGGGTTCAAAGGTAGGACAGGTCATTCTTGTGTCATTCATAGCTGAAGTTTTGCTTTTGGTAGATGCTTACCATGTAGCAGTTCAGACACTGCTTAGCTGAATCGCAAGTAGTTGAATTGCCTTTATTGGGATTCCCATATTAAAGTGCTTGTGTCAGTGTGTCTTCATGGAAGCATGAACTTGAATTCATAGTTTGTGTTCTTGAGATTTCAGTGTACAATTCAGGAGCCTTCTTAATGAGGAAATATCAGAGAGATATGCAGGGTTTTTTTAATGGATTAAGCTAAAATTAGAAATTGTTGATGGCCTTTGTGGCAGAACAACACTTGAATTATTTGGATCTGACAAAAGGAATGCTAATTTTGGTGCTTTTTAAAGGGCTTAATTGTCTCCAGTTGCCTTTATATTCTGACTGTCTCTTAGCACTTCCAGGCCATAATATTGTGAAAATTGACTTTTTTATATACTTAGATAGCTCAGCTTTTTCACCCGCTTCAGTTATCAAAATTTGTGAAGACTTTTTTGGGGTTTTTTTGTTTAAAAATGAAATTGACTTCTGGGCTTATTTCTTTGAAAAACTGCGTCAACATATTCTAAATTCAAGTTCGGGTTTTTTAAAATTGTTTTTTAATAAAGGATTTGGAAGGCTTCAGGATTTTGGTTAGGTAATACATTAATAATTTTCGTACACTGTACTAAACAGTGGCAAATCTATTCATTTATGTACTGAGTAGTTCTAAACTGGAGCTGGTTCTTGGGGCTGCTTATTTATTGCTAAAATGAGCAGTGTTTTGTTGCTGAGATGATTTTAGCAATAGCTCTGTCAAAGCTGCAGCCTCTACATGAAATGGATTCAAATTGACTAAAATTGTGCTTGAAATCCAGACAAAGAGTAGATGTTTGTCAGTTATGTTGTAATACTTCTGGAATTAATTGTTTTTATTTTTGCTTTTGTACTAGAAAAAACTATTTTTCAGAGAACTTTAAATCAAATGTTATCAGTGGTCAAGAGCATTGTCTTTTTCCACCAATTTTTTTCTTTTTACAAATGCGCTGAGAGTCATATTAAATGTATCTTTTTATGTCAAGATTTTTATTCGCAGCGTATCTCCAATTCAGTAACTCTTCAGGCTGTATTCAAGCTGTTTGTCGTTTAATTTCTTGTTGTCAATTAGCTGCACACTGGCTTTATCCTTAAATATAAATGCAATATGATAAACTGATCAAAACACATTGTCAGAGACCAGGTATTTTTTCTTCTTATGGCTTTTTTTTTTTTTTTAACCAATACTATTTTGGCAAACAATTCTGAGGCAAGTCTAGATGATTCACATTCTGGGGCCTGTATAAATGCTTGAGAGCGCTGGCTGTAGCTGGGGTAGAGCTAATTTTCCTCAGAGTAGGTGGTATGGGGCTGTGTTTTGGATTTGTGACCAAAACAGTGTTGATAACACAGAGATGTTTTTGTTACAGCTGAGCAGGGCTGACACTGAGCCAGGACATTTCTGCCTCTCACCCCACCAGAGAGAGGGCTGGGGGTGCACAAGGGGCTGGGAGGGGACACAGCCTGGACAGCTGACCCCCACTGACCACAGGGCTATCCTACAATCTATGTGTTGTGCTCAGCATATAGAGCTGGGGGAAGAAGGGAATTCGGAATGATGGTGTTTGTTTTCCCAAATCGCTGTTACATGTGGAGGAGCCCTGCTTTCCTGGAGATGGCTGAACACCTGCCTGCCCATGGGGAATGGTGAAGGGATTCCTTGTTTTGTTTCTCCCTTAAACTGTTTTTATCTCAACGCAGGAAATTTCTCACTTTTCTGATTCTCTCCCCTATCCCACTGTGGAGGAGTGACTGTTGTGGAAGGTAAGAGAAATAAGAGCAAGTGGTTGATGTGGCATTTAGCAGCTGCCTCGTTAAAACCACACCAGTCCTTTTTGTCACCTGCTTCGGGGCTCAAAGTACCACCAGATGTTATTGGAATGTGCTGGATCGATTTTATAGCTATTATTGCTGTTTTGCTGTTAATTGACAGGCTCCTGTTTGCCACAGGGCTCGCTTGCCTGAGTCTAGTGCTCATTAGTGGCTGCTCACTGAACTGCTGTGCTGCTTATCACCTTACTCTGCGGTGCCTGGGAACATTTCGATAACGGCAGTGGCAATGTGTCGGGCTGGCAGATGGCCAGAGCTGCTGCTGCTGTTCTGGACAGGCTGGAGCTCCAGTGTGAACTCGAGTGGAAGGGCCTGTGATCTGTGGGTGAGCCCATGTGGGAGCTGGGCACCCTGAGGCTTCTGTGGCCCTGGATAAGGCCACGCCAGAGCAGGTACATCTTGCAGCATCTGTGGCTGTGGTTACGTCTGTGCCGCAGCAGCTGGACCTCGGAAGGGATTGTGGCCCAAGGCTAAGTCCGTGCTGGAGAAGGCACACCTTAAAACATCAGGGGCTATGCTTGTGGTCTTGCAGGAGCACCCCAAAGTGTGTGGCTGTGATAAGCCCAGGAGAGAGTAAATAGACCCCTGGAGGGACTGCAGTCATGGGTAAGGCCATGCTGAAGCAGATTTACTTGCAAAGGGACTGGCTGTGGGTGAGGCCATGCTGGAGCAGGAACATCTCTGAAAGCGTTGTGGCCCATGGAAAAGACCATGCTGAAACTGGTCTACATCAAAGCAGCTGTGGCTGTGGGTAAGTCCATGCCCCAGCATACAGACCCCCAAAGAGTCTGTGGTTCGTAGGTAAGGCTTCACTTGGAGCAGGTACACTCCTAAGGGACTGTGGTCTGTGGAAAAGTCCAAGCCAGAGCAGGGAAAGCAGAAGAGTTAACTGCAGTTTTAAACGCCATGGTCTGCTCTGAATGAACCAGAGGTGGAGCTTGTAATGGAAACATCTCGACGCTGTTGTAATGTGGAATTTGAGCTGTGTATTGTAGGAATTACAACAGCAGGAATCACCCAAACCAGTGGAGGAGCCTTAGAGGAAGCAGTGCAAGTACAGCAGTGACCTGACCTGACCTGACCTGCCCTGCCCTGCCCTGCCCTGCCCTGCCTTGCCTTTGGTGCCCACTAACTCCACACAACACACCACCTCTCCTGTCCTGACCGAAGTCATGGACTAAATGAATTCAAAAGGACATTTTGTGGATGTTTGTGGGTGCTTGACAGACATTTCACAGGGGTGATCCATAGACTAAGGAAAAGATACCTGTGTATTGTATCAGAGGATGGTGACAGTGGTGGTGGGTAATGAGGATGTACTGGATTGTATGCGAGACCTGAGCATGATGTAAATAATACAGAATCAGGAATGGAGAATACACTGGTTTGGGCTGGGATAGAGCTTGGATTGGTCATAGGAGATAGTGTGGGGCTGTAATTTGGTTTTGTGCAGAAAACTGTTGGTAACACAGGGATGTGTTTGTTACACCTGAGCAGAGCTGACACTGAGTCAGGGCCCTTTCTGCTTCTCACCCCACCAGAGAGAGGCTGGGAATGTGCAAGGAGCTGGGAGAGGACACAGCCTGGACAGCTGACCCCAGAGGAATATCCTGGACTACATGGACTACATGGTATCATACTCAGCACATAAAGCTGGGGGAAGGAGAAGGAATGTTTGGAATTATGGAGTTCATCTTCCCAAGTCACCATTATGTGTGATGGAGCCCTGCCTTTGCAGGGATGGCTGAACACCTGCCTGCCCATGGGAAGTGATGAATGGATTCCCTGTTGTGCTTTGCTTGTGTGCACGGCTTTTGCTTTACCTGTTAAACTGTCTTGTTATCAACCCGTAAGTCTTCTCACTTCTCTGAGTCTCTCCCCTGTCCCAGTGGGGGGGAGTGAGCAAGTGACTGCTGAGGAAGGAGAGAGAAATACTCTTCAATAACATTCCTGGAAACTGTCCAGAGAGCACCCAGATAAAACCTCTCAGCAGCAGGGGAGTAAATGCAGTGCTTTAGAGATGCCTCTCCCTCATTCTTATGGAATAAATCAATGCCTGGGAGGCAGCTTCCTGTGGATCAGCTGCAGAAAGAACCACACAAGAGTATTTAGGAATTACCACCCATGATTTTTTTGTAGCTACAAGTCTCAATACAAAGAATTTTAATTATTATTTATTCCTTGCAGGGAGAAATAGCAGCTTGCTGGCTAAGGGCATACTTGTTTGTTTAATATGTGCCATTTGCAAAACCTCTCGTTAAGCATCCTGAGCATGTTAGTAACAGGTCACATCTTACAGATGATGCATTATTTCTCACTTTTTTCCTCTCTCTTTAGGAATATGTTTTTTAACTTCCTGGTGAGTTTTCTGCTGGAGTAAACCTGAAAGAAGTCAGAAATTCAAGGAACTCAGCCCAGTTCCAACCTTTGCTGTTCAGTGTTACTTCAGATGCATGAAATTAAATGCAGGATGGTTGCTGGAGGGACCTCCTGAGAAGTCTGGAGTGAACTTAGGCATTTGAAATGTTTGGAGATATTCTGAAAAACTCCTGCCACTGGGCCAGTCCTTTTCCTGCAATGAGTATGCAGACTCTTCTGCATTTGTTTAGTATGTGCTGAGCTAGGTCAACAAACGGCCTGCTTGAAAATCCCAGGCAAGGAGTTTCCAGCAGACACTGGCAACTGCCCTCCTCAACTGGGGT
Organism: Parus major; assembly: GCF_001522545.3. Taxonomy (NCBI): domain Eukaryota; kingdom Metazoa; phylum Chordata; class Aves; order Passeriformes; family Paridae; genus Parus; species Parus major. The sequence goes on along the minus strand of NC_031768.1, from coordinate 59,963,549 downwards.
CCAATTTCCAACAGGAGCAAAGCCAAGCTCAACAACAAAGTTAAAAGCCAAACCATGAAAAAACTGACTTCCTTACATTGTAAATACATCGGAAAAGGGCAGCAGTTCAAAAGGGAAAACGAGCAAAACTCTGATTATTTTCCTTGAAACTGAATCCCAGGGGGTGATTGTCCATTGAGATGCCCCCAGGAGAGTTGTGCTGCGCCAAGAAGCAATAGGGTTTGGGTAGGACATGGCCAAGAGGCCTCCAAACTGTTGCACAACAGGAATTTGGGTACAGCGTAACAATCGGCTGAGGAAAGGGAAAACAGTTCTCAAAAACCTTACTCCTCAGCTAAACCAGATTCTCAGGTCATCTTGAAGCTTAATTTTGATTCTTCATCTGTGTTGGGTGGGGGTGGTTTTTCAGTGACGTGTATGTGGTAACACACATTGGATGCAGTTCAAGTCATCGTGAGAAAGTAGCTACAGGCAAAAAATAATAAAAAAAAAAGTCATAATGCTCTGATTTGTAGTCTTGTTGTTTGGGTGCACTGAGAGCTCTGTTCAGGTTCTCCCACTTTGGAGCTCTAAAGGCACTGTAAAATGACAAGAGGTCTTCAGCTGGCGAGTGCAAGCTCAGGGCAAACCCACCATAATCTTGGAAGTAACAAAAGGCCAGTGAGTAAAACTTTTCAGCCTTTAAAACCAAAGTCCATAACAAACCTCAATGGCCTTCAGAATGGAAAGCAGATGAAGTTGTTCATCGGGGAGTACTGGAAGCAATAGAGATGAGCTTATTTGTGTATTGTATTACTGTTAGCTGCTTTCCACTCCAACATACACTCAGGATCTCTAGGATTTGGAAGCTGGGCATCTGTGCTGAGGTTTCAGACCTCCCCCCCCACACCCCAAAACAAAAAAAATCTTAAACGAATCTACCTGGATTATGCTCTCTGTGGAGGCTGCTGTCAATGGCCACCCTTCTATAAGTTTTATTACTGAGAACCTCCCCCTTCTGCCTCTTTGCTCCTGCTTTAATTGAAGCTTTGCTAGCAGATAGCCATCAGAAAAGACATCTGCAATTCAATTAGATCTGTGCTTAAACTCCCGATCTCTGTGAAACCGGCCGCTGCCAGAACAGAGTGCCCTCCATGGGCTGGCTCACTGGGGCTGCAGCCTGCGGTGCTTTGCACTTCGTCCCTCTCCTGCCCTGCTGGCCCTGCTTGCAGGTGCTTCAAACAGGACCTGTTCCCCACAGGAGGCTCGTCGGAACTCATTTCCTCTTCCTTGCAAAGCCAGAGAGAAGCTGGAAACTTGGCACCACTGAGGAGTGGTGAAACCTGCTTTATAATGTACTGAAATGGTTGCTGCAGAGTGGAATCTTTCTGCCATGGGAGGTAGGATATTAAGGAGCTCTAAAGGTGCTCCAGAGATAACTTATTGCATCTTTTGCATAGACATGAAAGCATGATGAATTTATAGGAATGTCCATACCAAAAGAAGCTGGACTTTTTTTGCTGATTTAATTCAGTCTCTGGTGCTGTAAGTGGCATTGTTCCCTGGTGCCAGCTGCTCCAGGGCCACCATTCCTGCTTGCAATGACCCTGTGAGGTGTCTGAGGTGAGGTCCAAACATTTGAGCAGGCCAGGCCACTGAACCCTTGCAAGAAGCATCTCTTTGGAAATATTTCCATGACCTTAGAGGTAAATGTTGGTCTCTAAGTGATGTCAGGCTGGTCCCTGACACAAACCACAACCTTGTTTATAAATGCTCCAGAAGGATGTTACAAAGTGCTTCGGTGATCTTGCTTAAAGCGTTTGTAAGAAGTGATTATAAAGACTTGCAAAATCACAAGTGAAACAAGCCAGAAGGGCTTCTTTGTAGAAAAGATGTAGTTGATGAAAACCCCAGATCTGAAGAGAAATGAAAAGTGAAGGTGAGCATGAAGAGTGGATTTGGTTTGCAGCTCACTGCAAGCTTCCCTGCCTTTAGGGAGAAGTGGCCCCCAGTTGATAGAGGGGAAAACTGAATACTTGCCTGGGATGGGAGAAAACCGAATGGGGTTCAGAGCAATGGAGCTGAGTGTAGCAGATGGGTTGGAGTGCTGTACCTGTCTGCCCCTGAGCACAGGGCTTATCAAAGCCTTGGTGAGAAGCCTGCAGCCATGGGCTTTCTCCATCTGCCTTTCACAATATTGTTGTTCTTAGTTGAATCTTGCAGGGGAAGGCATTAAGTCTAGCAGGGGTCCCTTTCTGTTCTAAAGAGTTGTCAGTGAGGAGGTTTAGGGCTGCTTTTCTTCTGGAGCATCCTCAAAGCCTGAGGTGTTTTAACTTGCTCCTGGACAATCTGGGTTTTGGCAGGCACATGTATGTGCCTAGATCCCCCAGGCCATCCATGCCAAGCCTGTTGGATCAGGAGGTGGAATGCCTGTAAGACAGGTAATACAGGAGCTTTCAGCTGCCCACCCACCCTGCCCTCAAGGAGCTCCTCATGAGGGTTATGCCCCCAGCCACTGGTGAGGCACATGGGGTGAGGAGAGTGCTGCGCCTCTGCATCCTGTAGCCTAGGGGAAAACACTTCCACTTTCCATAGATCTTCTAATTTCATCTCAGCATGGATGATCATAGGCAATCTGGAGGTAAAATCAGTATGTACCACAATTCTCTTTGCGTTTCACTACACTGGTTCAGTGGCAAGCACCCCTTTATTTAAAAAAGTTTCCTTTTGGGGATAGGAAAGCACAGGTATCAGTTATTAATAATTTAGAGAAGAAAAAATTATTGCATCAATGCTAAAAATCTAATGTAAATATAAAACACTCTGAGGAAGGCCACAGCAGTTCTGTGCACAGTGATGTACATCCCAGGGGGAAGAAAGAATCTTTCCAGCAAAGCCTGACAGTTCGTGGCTGTTCCAGCTCCTGGAAGACCAACCAATCTAGGGAAAGGTTGAAATGATGCTGTATATGAAAACTCTCAGACATTAAATTTCTTTTCAGAAAAAGAGAAAAGAAAAGCAAACTTTATTTTTGATTGAAATTTTCACAAAACTCTATATATACTTCAGCGTTTCCCAATGAAGCTGCTTGCCAACATCAGTACAGAGAATGGATATATCAGCTATCATCTATGTTAGAAGCAAACCCAAGATAAACCTTCAGTACTGCTAATTTCTGATGACCTTATTGTAATGCCAGATAGATTTGATGTTCCCATTAAAATGTGATTTCCTGAAATAATGCTGCTCTGTGAGGCTTGTACCTTCTATTAAGAATGAGTCAGCTTCTAGCCTTGGGTTTCTGGGTAAAAGAGCTGAAAATATCAACAAGCTGCAATACAACAAGCTAGAAATCAGGAAACAAATAAGAGAAAAAAAAATCTAAAATTGTTTTTTAAGATTAAATGACATATTTGGCCTGAAATTTTGGATAGTTTGACAACTCTGAAATTGTGATGCACCAAACTTGTTCTTGTGCTGTGACACTGACACAATCTGCCTTTGGTGTCATGGTGCCCTGCTCCTGCAACAAATTAATTAAGAGTTTGAGGTTAAACAAACACAGGATCCATCTTTCTGTCTCACAAAGAGGGACTGATTTTATTTTTTTTTCTATGATGTGTGACAGTTTTGTGATATTTAAGCATATGATAGATTTTTGACCTTAAATACCATTTATCTCTTTCATTCCCAGGGAGCATTTTGTATTCAGTGTGTTTTATCTGGTGACTCATATTATCTGCAAATAATCAAGCTGAAATACTAATTGCTTTTGAAGAGGGAATAAAGGATGACATTGTTCTGGATCATCAAAAGCAATTCAATCTGTTCCTCAAGGCAGGAATAAAGGTTGCAGCCTTGTTTATAAAAACTGGGAAGGCAAGGGGCCACTCTCTTTCAGCTGTGAAGGTGGGTGAGGAGAAACAGTGTTCAGAGTGGGGTTATAGAATGCTATGGCTCTACTGAGCCTATTCAAAGTAGCGTTTAGTTCAGAGGCAGTGGTGTTCATTCATTCACCCCAAAAGAACCTGGAGGGCTTTTATTATAGCTCTACAACCTGGGCAGCGTTTGGCACCAACTGCTTTGTAGCAGATTGCTTCCCTGGAGCTCTTGCAGGCTCTGCCCAAGCACCAGGGCTAATGCCCTTCAGTGCCCAGGGGCACTGCCACCCTACAGCCAGCAGTGTTTCCTCAGTGGCCCCAACAGTGGGGGCAGGTCTGTGCATCCAGACCTCTCCAACGGGATTCCTAAAGCTTAGGCTGTGTTTTGAAGGGTCAAGAGAAAGCACTGACTTGTCTGTTTTCTGGAAACTGCTGGCTAAATCAACGAGACTGAAAAAGAGCAACAGCCATTTCCAGCAAAAATAACCAGAGACAGTAATGGTCCCATCTCCAGTCTACTACAAATCATCCTTTCAGAACTTCATCAGGAGCATAGCGAAGTTCAGGAGAGTTGTTTGAAAAACTGGAATCATAGAATAATAGCATTGCTTCTGGTTGGTTTGCAATGCCTAACCCAAACCTCTCCCCTCCCAGATTCTGGATTTAAGGGCCTGGAGGAGAAGCCATATGAAGAGCAGCTGAAGTCACTTGGTTCTGCTTCACCTGGAGGAGGCTGAGGGGAGACCTTTCAGTCTCCAAGCCTCTTGTGAGGGGAAGAGGAGGGGCAGGCACCGATCTCTTCCCTGTGGTGACAGTGACAGGACTGAGGGAATGGGCTGAAGTTGTGTCAGAGCAGGTTTAGGTTGGACATTAGGAAAAGGCTCTTCACCCAGAGGGTGGTTGGGCACTGAAACAGGCTCCCCAGATAAGTGGTCACAGCATCAGTCTGACAGAGCTCAAGAAGTTTTTTTGGACAATGCTCTCAGGCACATGGTGTGACACCTGGGGATGGTGCTGTGCAGGGCCAGGAGCTGGACTCCATGATCCTCAGGGGTTCCTTCCAGCTCAGCATATTCTGAGATTCTGTGAATAATGATTTACTGCACATTAACATACTTACTGCTGGGTTGAAAAGACAAATGTACACAATCCTATGGCTTTTGGTTTTAAACAATTTGCTTTCAAAAGATGAGAGGCTGATCTAATTGTTTCTTGAGCAGCCTTCGTTCCACAAATGCTGGAAAATCATTTTCCGGGCTGTGACGCCTGATGACCCGAAGCATCAGGGGATGAAAGCAGACCCAGACATGAAGTGACCTGTGCTGGTGCCTATTTGTGCTGCACATACTGACACAGAACCCCGGTGTGCAGCAGCCTGGGCTGTGCTCAGACGTGCTCCATGTGTTGACGCCACACCAGCAAGTGGTTGTGCTGGACAAACAACTCGCTGTGCCAAAATGCCCCCAGACTGGAGCTGCCCTGGATCTCCACCTGACCTTTGGTGGTGTGATACGAGTCCTTCAACCCCAGACTGGTTCAAATGCGTGCCTGAAATGCATTTATTTTGGCAGCCAAGGACTTTCTCCTAGAAGGGTTGGATGCTGTGCCTCCGATGGCACATGCCTCCAATGGGAGATGACCTGCACCACCAGCAGAGCAAATGCCATTGCTGCTGAGGGTAAGGATACAGGACCATGCTTGGGCAACCCTGAGACTTGTTATCTCCTGACCTGGGATTCATAACATGATTGCAGGGTCATAGTAGCATAGATGTAGAGTGACTGAACCCTTAAGGGACCTGGGAAGGTCATGTGCTCCAACTTCTCACTGAAAGCAGGGCTAATTTCAGCATGAAGGCAGATCACTTAGGACTGTGTCCACCTGAGTTTTAGAAACCTCCAAGGACAAAAAAGACCTCCTAGGGAATCTTTTCCAAAGTTGTTTGGGCTTTTTCCTAGTATTCAATCAGACCTCTCTTTGATGCAACTTTTGTCTTGGCCCATGAACCTTCTCACCTCATTTAGGGTGAAATAATTTGCAACATGCAGATGAGAAGCACCATTTTTTCCCACTGGTGAGACCTTGTGCATGCTGCTTCCCTTCTACTACCAGTTATCCTGGGTTGCAGACATCTCCTCCAGCTGCCGTGTCCATCAGAGACAATCAATCCTTCCTCAGCTGTGACTGTCCACATGGAAATCTGGGGTAGCTTCTGCCTACAGAGCAGGAGAAGACCTGCTTTTAGGGAGAGGAATAGAGGCTGGTTGGCTTTACCTGCTCCACCTGCAGCTCTCGTGTTGAGGGGCCGCACACTCACACCCAGTCTGTCTGTGGTGTCCATGTGCTTGGCATAGGTGACTATGGAAGAGCTCCTCTTCAGAATGCAAATCAAGACTGAAATTACAATGTGCATGGGTTTGTTTGTTTGTTTTTCCACAGTGTGTAGCTGCAGTATTTATGTTATTGGAAAGCCATGGGCTCTCTGGAGTCATCCTGCATCCCAGGATAAAAGGCAAACATGTATGGGGGGGCTGGTCAGAACAGTGCATTTGAGAAACAAGGATGAAATAATCCCCAAACAATTAATTTATTTAAGAATGACAAAAGAGCTTGCAGGTGATTCCTTTGTTCTCTGGTGGGGACAGTAATATTTTGTCTATAAAAAGGCTTTTTTAAAAAAGCTTTTTAAGTTGAATCCATCAGAATTTTTTCAGTGAAGTGTTTTTGACAGAAGATTCTGATCAAAATTAAAATAATTACAAAAAAGTAGCCAAAAATGCTACAAACTGATCATAGATGTGTACAGAGAAAATATAATAGGAATGCTTTCAGTTCATAAGTTGTTCATTTTAAAAAAGCTGGAATTTCACAGTGATACTTTTTAAGTTATGTGTTCTGTGGGGTTTTTTAACATCATGGCCGACATGTCATGAAATCATCACAGTGCATAATAACATCTTATCATTTCTAGCTCAGAGTGTTGCCTGTTTGTTGTAGTGAAACAGTTTGGCACCTGATCAAAGTGTCTCCTGCCTGTCTTGTAAAAAAAAATAATGTCAAACTTCCATTACAACACAGACAGGAGACACTTTGATCTAGAAAAGAAAGTATGTTAGTATTTACTAAGTGGCAGATGGTTTTAATAGTTTTAAAATGAAACAGAATAAAAAAATAAGGTTTTCCTATATAATATGCAGGACAAATGAAATGCCATGAAATCATATGAAAAAACCCTAAACTACAGATAAAAAGCAGGAAAGAGCATTTCTTAAGAGAAAGTGACCTTTTTTAAAGGTATTTTCCTTTGTCATTTGCTTTTGACCAGGCTGGGTTTGCCAGGCACTGAGTCTGCCCTGCGCTCTGCTGCTGGGATGGGTGCATGGAGCTGGCAGGGCTGTGAGGCTGGAAATGCCTAACTTGGTTAAAAAGAGAGAGCAGGTTGACCTATGGGACAAGGATGACTCCTGCACTGTTGCCATTGGCTTGTTTAATGTCCAAGAAAAATTCCAGATCAGCAAATATGCCTATTCTTGGAAAATACGTTTTTTAAACAAAAATAAAACCCAAAAGAGCTGCCTGATCTGGAGCATAAACTTGAGACAGTTCCCTGTGCTACTTGGGGATCTGTTCCAGGAAACAGTTTGCTGAGCTCCATGTCTGACTCCAGCTAGTTGGGAACTGGGTGCCAGCATCACACCACATTAGTAAGCATATAACAATAACCATTATTATTATTATTGTTATTATTATTATTCCTCCAGCAACAGGCAGAATCATATGCTAGTGTGCACACAGTGAACAGCATCCAGAAATAAACACACAGAGTCATCACACAAATGCTCCCCAGCAAGAGCAGAGTGAACTCACCTCAGCTTCAGGCTGGCTTACCAATACAGTTTAAATCAGTATAAAACAAAAACGTCCTTTTGTGTTGCAGGGCCTTGGTTAGGGAGGTTGATAGAAGCCCAGTGAGGGCTCCCCTTCCCCTCTGAGAACTCATCCTGCCCTGCTTTAACTGTTATCCAATAATGTGAACATCACTGCTGATCCTAGGATCATTTAGGTTTGAAAAGACCATCTAGTCCAACCGTAGAGCAACAGCTGAGCTTGCAGCTGCCAGCAGCATGGCTGGCTGGTGGTGGGACATCCCACTGGTGTCCTACCACAGGCTTCCAGCTGCACAGGCATCTGCCAAATGCAAGAGCAGCTGACTGCTGGCCTTCCTGCATCAGACTGTGGCAAGTCCTCAGAAGACATGAGCTGGCCAGGAATTTGTTAGCATTTGTGCCATCAAAACCGGGGTTGTCCAAGCCCCAGGCACAGCTGTGCTATCAGGAGAGGCAGCTGTGACATGGAATGGCTCTGCTTCCTGACTGTCCCTGAGGGCTTGCCTGAGCCTGTAGTCCTCCTGTGTGCTGAGATGCTGGGCATCTACCTGCCATACCTGTCTGCAGGATGGAGCCAGCACAGCACGCATGGTGTCCTGAAAACTTTTCACTGTGAGATTGTTGGGTGCCAGCAGCTTTCCACTCTGGTATTCATAGCAGACCTCCACATGCCTGTGGAAAGCAAGGCCATGCCACATAAGGGGTTACTGCAGGAGAAAGCACAGGGAAGAGGAAAGACAGACTTCAAGCCTCGAGTCAGCCAAAAAGCTGAAATTGTAGGAAGCTGCACTGAAAAGATTTAAAAAAATAAAGAAAAGAAAGGGAGATTTGAATGGATCCAAGCCTGCTGAGCTGTATAAAGGAGAAAAACAGCGCCGGCATGAAACTGTTCCAGCTGCTTTCCACAGACCCGGCACAGCAAATTTGTCACAGGAAGTAAAGCAGAGAAAGGGAGTGAAATGGGTCAAGGCAAAGAGGGCACATGGAGGGATGGATGCTTTCTACCTCTGGCAAGGCCAGAGCACTGAGCTCAGCCCTGCATGTGGGCTTATGAGCAGCACCGGATTTTGGGTGCCCTTGGAGAGGCACAGCAGGGATGTAGATGGGGAAATGTCCCCTGGGACTGGCAAAAGCAATTGTGTCACCTTCTGTCCCCAGCCACTCAGGGTGAAGCAGGGAGAAGAGTGAGCACTGCCTGCAAGATCTGTCAATCTCTCCCTCCGCGCAGCAGGTGAATCAGGGGAAACACATACACAAAAACCAAAAAAAGAAAAAAAAAAAGGAAAGCGAGAAAAGCCACTCAGTGTAGGAGATGAAGCAGTCATAAAAGAGATGCCTTTCAGGTGTAACATGGTGTGTCAAGAGTGTCCGGGGGGAAGGTTTACCACTCCTGTCTGGTGGGAAGACAATACCATCAAGTCCTGCAATCAAACAGCCCTTCGAGAGACTGAAATGTTAATGGTTAATGACTCAAAACAATGGCCCATTTGTGGAGGCGGCTGGGTGCTTTGCACCCCCCGAGGGAAACCTCTGCTCTGCATAAGCCAGAGGGGCTGAACAATCACCAAACAATCACCAAAGCCAAACATCTTTGAGGCTGATAAGAGACACATCCAATTGTCCTTACACAACTCACCCAGTTGCAAAACTCCCCCCACAGCTCCTCCTGGGAAAGGTCCTGAGGGTTTTCATCCCTCCTGATGGGGCATTCCTGGCTCAACTGCGCTGATGCGAGAGGCAGCTGTCATTTCTTAGAAGGTGTCACAAACTATCAGAGACCCCCAAAGTGCCCCCAGACTCATTTCTGAGGCTTTCCACCAGAGGACTGAAAGCTCTCCATGAGGGGAGCTACCTGGGCGTTCCCACCGGGCCTGAGTCTATTTGAACACATCAGACTCTGTGTTTTATGGGTTTTTTTCCTCACCCCCAACAGATCAAGGCTGTGATCATCACTTTGATCCAGGGACACTAAATTGTAACAATCAAGTCTGGCCGTGAGATCCATGGGTGGTGATGTGTTTCTACTCTTACTTTTTCTTCCTCTTTCTTTTCCCTTACACATTTTCCTAAGTGAGTGATATTTTTATGCTTTCATATTGCCATATTACTGTAGATAACAACAGTAACCAAAATAGCCACATATACCTGCTTTCCATTGGAACCAAACTGTTCTAAAATAAACCCTAGGTATATATCTATATATATATATCTATATATATATATATAGATATATCTTTATGAACACTGATCATCCAATGTCCTTTCACTAATCTGCCCCAAGGGATCTGTAAGCAAGATCCTGGTTTACCCTCACCTTTTGGGACTGGGTGTAACAGGCCCCTGTCGGATGGGATCCTGGGGCTGTGAACCCAGCTCCAGGGGGAAGGGATGGGGTTACCAGCAAAGAGGATGTTGGGTGAAATGGTGTGGAAAAAAAGCACTGGGAAGGGAAATGATGGCTGGGAAAGAAAGCTACAAGAAAGCTGGAGAGGAATTTTTTGTATGGATATGTAGTGATAGGATGAGGGGCAAAGGCTTTAAACTGAGAGAAAGTGGGCTTATTTTAGGTATTAGGAAGAAATGATTTCCTGTGAGGGTGGTGAGGCACTGGCACAGGCTCCTCAGAGAAGCTGTGGATGCCCTATCCCTGGAATTGTTCAAGGTCAGGTTGGACAGGGCCCTGAGAAACCTGATCTAGTGAAAGTGTCCCTGCCCATGGCAGGGAGGTTGGAATGACGTGATCTTTAAAAGCCCCTTCCAACCCAAACCATGCTATCATTCTATGAAAAAGGCTTTGTAGGTAAAACAGCCAATCTCAGATGCAATGTGTGTTTTTCACCTCTGGTACTTAGAAAAGGCCTGTAAGAACCACCTCTAATACATGAAGGACATAGGCCTGTGCATAAAACCTCTGGGGTCGCTTAGGGTCCTCCCTGGGAAGAAGTGAGCAGGAAGAGGATGGGAAATAGCTTTCAGTGACATATACCAGCAGAAACAAAAGCAAGCTGTTGCTCTGCTCTTGAAGGTGGCCGGTTAGGAGCAATGGCTTGAAGCTGATGGAGGAGCAGGGCTCAGGTAAGACTTTGAGATAGGGGCTGAGCAGTGAGAAGTCACCCACTGTGGTGAAGCTTCCTGGACTTATGTGGAGTTTGACAAGTGATTCAGAAATGGCTTCTGCCAGCAGGAAATGTTTGTCTAAACCCAGCTCCCCCAGCCATCTTATTCAAGAAGAAAGTTGAAATTTCTGAGAGACAGCACTAAACCTATGCCATTATCAGTGCTGTGTTTTCAAGATAGGTCTCTAGATAATGACACTAATTCTGTTTTTCAAGCAAAATTTCTGTGTGATTTGCTGGAGGCTGTGCGCAAATAATGAGCATCCCTCAGAGTTCGATACTGCAAATGTTTTTTGCTTAGAAATCAATCTGTTGATTGAGGAGGTCATTTAGTGCTATAGAAATTGTGTTGTCTCCCAAATCCAGCCATGAGTTTAGGAGAGGAGGCTGCCTAGTCAAATGTGTGCTTTTGACTTGGTCTTGGTCAGAACACGCTTGAGCTCCTGTGCTCACTGCTTCCCCCACTGCTTCCTCCTCCTCGGCATCCCAGCGCTTCAGGTGCTCTGGGGCAGACTTTGTTTTCCTGCAGGGCTGGTTCAGTGTGATGAACATGCAGATAGAGAGCCCAGGAGGCCACTTTGTGCTGTCTGCCCGAGGATCCTTGAAGGTTCCCTCAGCTCTGAGGCTGGGCACCTTGTTGTGACATGGAGCAATAATTTGGAGATAATGATAACTTAAGACTCTTGTATAAGAAGCTGTTTTTATAATGGGTTTTTAAAATCATTTCCCTCTTAGTTAAATGTCACGGGATCAAAAAGCCCCAGCAGTCCAAGTATGGCTGTTCTCAAAGCTCAGGACTAAGCACCAATCTCAGCTTGGCCAGACTTTGCTGAACCCTTGCAAGGAGAAAGCCCTACACAGTGATTTGTACCAGCACACCTGTATAGAAACATCATGATGGGATATATTCAGTGTGATCACTGGAACGTGTAAAACATGCCTTTGAAAGCAATTCAAAGTTTGTGGAAGCTTGAGTGGGTCAGAAGGGCCTCCAGGTACCAGCAGAGCACAGCACAGGTCAGGGACCAGATGCTCCAGCCCCCCAAACCCCATATCCCTGTCCGAAAAGGTGGCCCAGTTATCCCTGTTAGATGTCTCTAATGAGCTTGTAACCTAAAACTATAAATACATGAGCAGATTTTGTCACCGGGGCTCACCCAAAAGTCTTCCCTTGAGAGTAATTAAAGCTATTGCAGATGGCAGCAGTGACAGTCACTGCCCTCTTGGGAGGGCAATGGATAACACTGGATAACAACCTTTGGGAGAACAGCCCACCCAACCCCTGCACCGCTGCCCAGGACCCCACGTACCGAGCAAAACTCCCACCAGCTTCCATGTCCAGACATGTTTTCTGTCAAGACTGAGCAGCCATGAAATAGTGAATGCTGAAAGTTTGGGGAGGAAAGGTAGCAAAACAAACTTTATTGCTATTTCCAGAGCTGTTTCCTAAGGCACAAACACAAGTTTCAGGGGGAACCATGCCAGGCTGGTGACTGCTTTCCACCTTCCTGCTTTCCCTTGGTTCCCACCCTACGGAAGCATGTTCCTACCTGGTTTGCAGACAAAAAAACCCAAAGAGGGCCGGCAGCTGGATCCTACTGGGGACTTCTCCCGTGGCTTCAAAAATATGGGTGGGGAGAGGGGCAAAAGGAGTTTTCGGTCGTTACTGCTTTGCTCTTTTGCTCTGCTAGCTCATGTAAAAACAGATGCAGAAAGACAAGATAAGGAACTCTGTGGTTTCATCTTGTAACCTCAAACAGCAAACACTCCTCAAAAACAGTTTACTATGTGGTCACGTTGCTTCGAAGAAAGGATAAGAAGCCCAACCGAAAAAAACACAATATAGTAATTGAAAAATAATATTTAGTCACAGAGGAGCTATAAATAAAATAGGAGATGCCCTGAGATCTGAAAGCCTCAACAACTGAATAGCATCTCTCTCTCTGGAGGTTTCTTCTTTTCTTTTCCTCTTGTAGAGATGCTTCAGTTGCTATTGATACAGGCACCTCCTCCCATCAACCGGCTAAATGGTTTGCCCACACCCCTCAAGCCCCATTAAAATAGATGCTTTTCAGCATGTGCCAGGAATAGCCTTATGTGAAATGTGCTAAAATGTTGCAACTTCTATTGGGTTTATTTTGAGTGAGTACATTGAGACAGGGCTTTGAGGCTGGAGACAAACGTGGAAAGGAGAAGTTCATTAATTTATAGTAATTTTGAACTGCTGAGTTTTGTTTTCACGTGTATTGCTAGCATGGCAGTGCAGAACAGGTTGAAGATTTAAAAAAAAACCAAAAAAAACCAAACCCAAAATATTAAATACCAACGTGTTAACTACAGCACTTGCAGCTTCACAGAAAAAAACAGATGTTCTCTAAATGCAGATGTTGCCAGGACTGAAATAACAGCTGGCATATACTGATAATTACTAATTGGAGTCGTTCAGTGGGTAGAGCTTAACAGCGGCAGAGTAAAGGCTGACTAACAGACTGACTCCTTCCCCCAGCTCCAGAGACTATCTGAATTTCTACTTTGGCTTCCCTTTCTTTCTTCTTTCTTCTTCCTTTTCCTTGCCACTTTTAATTCCAGCTTCCTCAGTGCCTTCCAGGAGCCTCTGTTTCCTCTCCCTCCCCCTGCCTGGGTACCCACCCCATGGAGGCAGGTCCTGGGGCAGCTGCCGAAGCCAGCCCCTCCCCAGGGCAGCGGCTGAGCAGGGAAGGAGGTTCAGAGCAATCAACCTGAGGGGTGTCACCCACGTTGTCCCACCGAGGACAATAGGTCTGCTTGATGCCAAGCATGGAAACTGAGCTTCAAACACAATTTTGGTGCAGGGAGTGCAAAGTCCCACTAACCAGCGCAGGGCAACTCAGCAGGAACATCACCTTAACGCCAAGGGGTGAGACCTGGAGCTGCCGTGGGGCTGTGGGCAGCAATGGAGAATCCCAGGCTGTTTATGCTGTAAGTGGTAGCTCCTGCTGTTAGTCATGAGCACTTTGAGCAAAAATGGTGCCTCACACATCAACAAGCAGCAGAAGTGAAAAACAGACTGACTTGATTTAAAGTAAACATGAGAAAAACAAATCCACCCAAACCCTCACGCCGTGTTATCAGAAAGGTACCAGGCTGTAGGAATGCTGTGGGTTTAACTAGCTTATAGTAGCTGATTTTGAGTTGCCCTTTTTTTTTGTAAGAAAAGCAAATCAACCAATTTTTCCTACGAACTGGAAAATGCCAAGAGCTGTAATATATTGATTTTAAAGTTTGTCTCCAGAGATGTGAGGATGATTCAAGAGTAAAGCTGGATTGTGGCCGAATTCATCTGAAAAAAGTCCCACTTACCATGGTGTAGTGGGTCATTCTGCCAAGCCACACAAAAATTCTGCTGTGGGTCTCTCTCCACCCTTTTGGGACACCAGAAAATCTTATTTCCTCATTTCCACTTCTGGGATGGAGGGAAGGGAAAGGAGTACATCCGTGCACTTTCCACCTATCTCATTTTCTTGGTGGATTTAGACCAAGGAAGAACTGTAAATGAGTTTTGAGTCAAGGCCCACCAGGCTGGAATTAAAAGCCCTCCTTCACAAGCCAGCTTTTGGCTATTGCCAGCTTCAGCAGCCCAAGTGCTAGTGGGCTCTTGTGGCTGGGTGGGCTCTCAGCCCATGGAACTGGGTCAGAGCCTGAGCCTGGGCACAACCACTGTGGCCACAGGGGAGATTTTGGATCCCTTCAGCCACAAAGCCTCTGTTCCCTGAGCCTCTGTGTGTAGATACAGATGAGCACATTCACACTGGTTTGTTTTTTTGCAGGGTGTGGTTTAGCGCTTCCTCTACTGGTTTCACTGGGTCAGAGATACACTTTGCAATGAACAGGCAGGAGGTTTTCCTCCCTTTCCAAAGGATGTCTGGGAAAAAGAAGCTCTGCCTTCTCCAAGCTGCAGGGGAGCATACTTGAGTGACCCTCTGAGAGCCCCCCTAATGCCCCCACCACTCGCCACACCACCTCAGCATTGTCTCACCAGGCTGAGCTATCTTTCCTCTCTGGTGGGTGGAGGTCCACCATGCTTCACACTTGCCTTCCAGATCCCTTGTCTGGCCATCATTGCTTTCTTATTTCATGTATATATTAATTAATTGTAGGTACCTGTACACAGATAATTACATATATATGTATTATCTATGTTTCTTGGGTATAATTCTATCACACCCACCTTTTCTATGGAGGGCTGGTGCAGAAGGGGCTGCTGGTGCTTGTTCCTCTGGCCCTCAAAGTGTGCACATCCCCCCAAGTCCCCTTGCCTTCTGGGACACATGGGGGGCCACCACCCATGGGAGGTGAGAACACTTGTCTAGAGAAGCCTTGTGGGTCCCCTTGATCCCCAGTGTGTCCCCAGTCTGTGACCCCCCATTCCTCCTGGCACCTGTGTCACTCCATGCCCAGTCCCCAAACCCCTACATCTCCCCCATGTTTCCACACACTCTCCCATGTGCCCCCATCTCTCACTTCTTCTCCATGTGTGTCCTGCTGTCCTTCCACACCTGTCCTTCCACGTTTTCCTACATGTCCTGCCATGCTCCCATGTGCCCCACCACACGCCCATGGGTCTCCCCCACATGCACTTGAGTGTCTCTGTGTGCCACATGTGCTTCCCACACCCTGCACACGTCCCATCAAGCCCCCTGCACGTCCCCTGTGGTCCCCAATGCTTGTCCCACTATGGCTCCGTAACTCTTCCTTGCACCCTCCTTGTTGCTCCCCAGCTCTCCCAGCTGCCCCATTCCTCACTGTCCCTGGGCAGTAGAGTCTGCTGACATCTTGGCACAATGTGCTACCAAACCCTGAGGTGTCACTGTCTGATTTTGGGAGAAGCAAGGTTACCATCTCAGATGAAAGCAAAAACCCCTTTCCTCTTGTGACAAACACGACTCCTTTCAAGCCCGTGTGAGCACAATCTTGAGTGTTTTGGTGTAAATTGCCTGCTTGTGACACATAAACTGGTTCCTGAAATAAGAGTGCAGCCGGCTCACTGGCTGCTTTGGTCTGGGGCTGTCTCAGCTTTCAGGATATAACACGTCCCCAGGAATTATTTCAAGCTGTAGCAAGGAAACACATGGCAAAGTGTCCAGCTGCTTGCAGTAGCCCTGCAACAAGGCCCGGTATTGTGAAAGTATGACTAAAGATGGCAGGAGAGGGAGGGTGCCCCATGGCACAGCTCCATGTCCAGGTGACTTCTACTGTAACTAATGTAGATTGTTATTGACAACCAAAAAGCAATAAACCTATTGCTACATGCTTTTCAGGCCAACTTTTTGGCTGGCAAACAAGGAAGGTGATGGACCTTCCCAAGGCTGGTATTCTGGTGTTTGCTTTGGGTATTGACATTTCATATCCCATTGTTAAGGGCTAGGAAAAAAAAAATCAGTTATTGATTGGGACAGAGCTATCTTTGTAGAAAAGTGTAGGGGCCTCCTTTTCATATTATTTGCACGCCTTCTCATTTTACTGGGCATGGAGAGAGAAAGGCTGTGTCCATGACACTGTGTGGTGCAGAGGGATCCTACCCTGGATGCACACTGAGGTGATAGCATGGCTGATGGAGAAATCCAGGCTGTGTGGGTTAGACTGGCTTGGTATCCAGCCCAGCATCCATCTCCAGATGTGGCCAGATGTTCTGGAAGGAGGGAGGACAGGGTTTGTAATACTTCCTCCGCCAGCCTCTGAGATCTTTGTTCACTTCCTGCAGGTTCCTTGTGCTTGACCTGCTTTCTTGACTGCTGCTGAGACCTGAGCTCGTGCTTTGGTGGACACTAAACACAGGACTCGGCTCTGAACCAGCAGTGGTCTGTGCAGAGCCCATGTGAGTCCAGAACTCCTTTTTCCCCCTCAAAATATCTAGTTTTGCATTTGCATGTGTTGAATTTTATCTGCCCTTTGACCCCTCACTGTCTGCAGTTCTGACAGGCTGTCCTTGTCCTCAGACAGCTCCTTATCAGTGGCCAACTCTCTCCCCTCCCTCCTCACCCCTCTTCCTGGCCTTCTATGAAGGACTGAGCAGCCAAGGTCACTGCACAGACCCAGACCCCATGGAAGGTCACTGCTATCACATTGCCATATGAGAACTGGCTGTCTTCTCCTGATCTCCATTTCCTGTTTTTCAGCCCATTATTTGTAGATAGCAGGACCTGCTTTCTTATGCCTGAGTGGCTGCATTTCCTGAGGAGCTGCCTCTGCAGCCTCATTTAATCCCGAGCAGCTTTCTGGGCTAATGGAGCTGTTGTGCCCAGCAGAGTGGTGTGCTGGTCCCAGCTCCCAGGCAGAGCCTTGGGATGATGGTATGTGTGCCAGCAGGTCCAGAGCCACCCCACCACCCTGGCGTCTTTGGTAGAAATGTACTTGTTTTGGGTCCCCCCTGAAACCAATGCAGACAACTCCAGGCCCTCCAAGGGACTGGTGTCTGCCCATCGTCCAGGGCAGATGCCATCATCTAGGGGCCCTGCATCCACCAGTTCAGGGCTGAACAGCAAATAGCAACAGTCTCAGCTCAGCAGAAGTCTGTGAGAGCATGTGGCTAATTTGGTGTATGCACACGTGCTACCAGGACCAGTGTGGTTTCTGAACAGGCCTGGGTGATTTTGCAGCTGGGATGGGACTCAGGCACACGTTTTTAGCACTCCTGTTTATCTCCTGTGGTGGTGAGTCAGGTCTAAGAGCTTTGTTAGCTCTGCTCTCTCCATTTCTCCTCGTTGCCATCAAGCACTGGAGGTTTATCACCAGCAGCACCTGAGGAGTCTGTGCAGCAGCTGTGGCAGCACCAGGGTGGAACACACTGGATAGGCACAGCTTGTTTCTCTTCCCGCAGCTCCGGATGACAAAAATAACACAAAATGGTGACAGTTCTCCTATTGTTTTATTTCATGATAATTTTCTTCTCCCTCCTTTCTCTGCCCCACTGAGGGACGTTTTGGCAGTTTGCAAATATCCCCCTGTTCACATTCACTGAATGTTACTACAGGCATTTCTTTCATGTGACAGCTTGAAAAAGGGATGTGAAAGCTTTCCTTCTTGTCTTCCTGGCCTTTCCTTCCATCATCTGACCCTCATGAATACTCTCCAGCAAACAGTTTGCCTTTCTTGCATGGTAGAATCTGGAAATAATTGCCTGCAACAGCACTTACTTCTATCAGTGAATAAGCTTGTGTAATTGCGCTGTGGTCTTTGCTCCACAGTTCATTTTCTTAGCTCAGAAATGTGCTTTTATTTTCTTTTAACCATTGCATATATTCTGTTTATGCCCACAATTCATTGTTGTCAATAAAGTAGGAAAATAAAGGATAATCACTGCTTAAATGCTTTAAAACCAATGCCATGTGTGGGGAAAAAAAACCCAACCAAAGAAGAAAAAAGCTTTACCACCCTCAAAAGAATGTGCATCAAATGTGCTCTAGCCAAAGTACTGTTTTTTTCTGATGGATCATGTAAAAACTCCTCAAGGTCCTGAAAATCTGACAAGCCACAGTTTGATTCTTTGAATCCCCAACCACAGCTCAAAAGTTGGCTGACTTCTATTAAAGGGCTCCGTTGTTCTGGTTGTTGCTGATCATTTGTTTGTAATTGGTATAGCAAGCTCTGGGAGCAGCGAATGTCATAATCCTGTTTATCACTCTATAGCTCCAAGGAGATTGCTGATAAATAACAATAATATACACACACATAATGGATACAGGCAGCAGCCAAACAGGACAATAATTGCTGTCTTGGTGGAGCTTATTGACTTAAACCAGGCCAAAAGAGATTTTGTGAATGGATGCCACCTTTGTAATTTCCTGGACCAAAAAAAAAAAAAAAAAAAAAAAAAAAAAAAAAAAAAAAAAAAAAGAAGCCAATATACAGCTTTCAAAATATGTGCCCTAAGAAATGTGCTTTATGTGACCAGGGAGGAGCTATAGATATATGTGTCTTCTTCTGTTTGTTTGTTTTTGTTTTGTTTTGACTGGCCACAGATACTAAACTGGCCCTGTTTGATCAGATTGTCACTGTGACCCAGTGCACCATCAGATGCATGTTTCCTCACCTAGCACTGGTCCTCCACTCACCCCCCCTGAAGTGACCCAAACCCAGCTGACCTGAAAATCCTCCCTAAATCTGAGTGATATTTCAGCATCTTGGGATGGCTCCCCCCATTTTCAAAGCCCAAAAGGAGCGTCTGCTCTGCATGCCCTGGTGCAGCTGCCTGACTTTCACCACTCTGAGCAGGACTACTTCAGGTTTTGCTCAAAACTAAGGATGCCCACAATACAATTCTCTAGCTCCAGTGTTAGCCAAAAGCCCAGCTACTTGGCTGCCCATCCATGGTCTGTTTACATAGGAACATATATATTCCAACAGAAAATTATGGGCAAACTTTGGCCAGGTTCAACTACGCATCCAAGCTGCTTTTTGCCACTTTGCTTTTGCAAAATACTGGGAAACACAAAGTAGCTTACTTGTTTAGCTTGGGATTGATCTAAAGCAGTAGCATAGCATACCTATCCTGCATACATACATTTCTAAGACATAAAAGGTAAATCCTGTTTACAGTGAAATTTATGAGCATTTGCATTCATTACCCTGTGAGTCCTGTCTGAGATTCACCATCAAGCCAACATCTTTAGGTTCATCTCTACAGATGAACCTCACAGCTGAAGTTCATCGAGCTGACAACTCCCAAGGAGCAGTTCCCACCACGAGGATTTTCATCTCTGTTGGCTGGCATTACTGTGAAGTCAGAGGAATTATCCTCAGTACATATTGGTTTAATTAAAATTAGTCCTATCCTCAGTCAGTGGAAATTATCAAAGAGGGAAATGTTAGGGAATTCTCTGCTGCTGATCTGTGGAGGAATGTGCGCAGAAATAGGATTCCCAGGTCTCTTGCTCAGCTAATGAGGTGCACGGCATGGGCTGGGTCCTCTTGGTGCAAATGTGGGATAATCAGCGTGGTCTGGAATTGCACTCTCGGGAGAGCTAGTCCATCATGCTCCCGAGCCACAGCTCGAGTCTCCTTCCATTCTGAGTTAATAATAAACACAACCCAGCTAAGTGATATACGTGACACGTTTATTACCATGTCCTTTAGAAGCAATTTCCTTTCTGCTCTGTTTTCTCACAGACAGTGTAATTACCAAGTTAAAGAGAACAGAGAGAGAGAAAAAAAGAAAAAAGTTTCCAGACTTGATCTTTCCCAGATGAAATGACAAAATTACTGAACTAGTGTATACTCTTCAGTTCTGTAAGGAGATATACCTTAGGGTTAACAGCTGCATTTCAGCAAGTCTTCAAGTGAAGGGACACAGTGAAATCAACTCCATATAGGTACAGCTTAGCAGCAGGAGATTTTTACGTGATTATACTGAAGCTGTTTGTGCCTACATGGAAGGCAGGCATTGTGACATTCCTAGCTGTGTTTTGCAAAACAAACCCAGCCACCATTCCTGGCATAACACATTACTCAATTCCATACAGGAAAAAAAAAAAAAAAAAAAAGGGCAAAATCCTAGTGCAGTAGGAGCAGGTGATCACTGACTTTGTCAGAGTTAGGATTTCCCTTGTAGGCTGCCTCATCTTGGGTTGAGCAGGGTGAATGCCATGAGTTTTTACTGTTCTTCTTGTTCACTCTGCAGCCCCATCACCAGGGAGCCTGTTCAACTGAGGACCAGAAAATAATCCCTCAACTGAAAATTGCTCAGCAGCAGGTGCCATAAGCTGTCCTATGCATAATTGCATATTGAGTGCAGCTGGTTAGTGGTTGGATTTGATGATCTCAGGCATCTTCTCCAACCTTAATGATGCTGTGATTCATAAACCAGAAGGCTGAGAGGAGTGTGAGTGAGGGTGTGCAGGCTGAGATGCACAGGGAAAAAAGGCCTTTGGATTTCTCTGCCCCAGTGTGCCCAGTGAGAAATAGTTTCCATACATTCTTTCAGCTCCTTCTGCTTGGAAGGACACAGCCCCAAGGCATGATCATTACAATGGGTTCTATGTAAGTTGCTCCTTATAAGCATTTGTCAAACTGCAGTGAGCACAGGACAGTGTGGCAATGTGTCCTCATTCAGCAGGGATTCCCATGGGCCATGGATCATGCTGGGAACTGGGCAGAGTGCTGCTGGGAACTGGCACAGCAAGGCAAGCCAAGGTGCTTGTGTTTTAACCTCTAAAATACCAAATTACTTGCTTTCTGATATCCTCAGAGGCTCTGCATTGAGTGTCTTGGTCAAAGCAGCAGGGACACTGTCCGGGTGGCAGGACCCGGGTGTTAAATCATTCCCTGCAAAGTGCTCTCTGCTTCTTTGCTCAGAGATTTGGAAATTTTCAGATGTGCGTACCGCAAAGCTAGCAGTTGTGTCAGTCTGCCCACTCCACGTTTGCTTTCAAGAAGGGTAATTTAACAGTAGAAAAACAAGAGGCAGCAGGAGGGTGATGTGATGGAGCGACACAACACACTGTGCCATGATGTAAGGCAGACAAGGACCCCACACTCACCTCTGCTCTGCCAGACCAAGAGCACACCCAGACCAAGCATGAGGAGGATCTCTTGGAAGGGTCAAACCCCTCTTCCTTGTGGAGAAAGTCTCAGGAACTGGCTTTCAGGTGCTGCTGTCCTGTAGGGCTGGTCTTGAAAGCTGCCTCTGTCTGGACAGGAATTGGGACCCCCGTGAAGCCCTCCCACCTCCAAAAAACCTGTTGTGTGACCCCTCGTGGCTATCCCAACCAGTCAGTGGGCCTGGTGCCCCAGCAGAGTTTCTGCTTCTTGTCAGGCAGCTGTCACGAGGTTGGCTTGAATGGGGATGTTTTACTACAGCCCAGGGCAGAGATGGACACCCTCGGGTCTGTGATGCTGGGATATCCCCACGCTGTGGGTCACACATAAAGAACTAATTAAGTTTAATCCTTCTGAGGCAGAAATCATGGGCCAGATTTCAGCTGGTGTAAATCAGCATGGCTCTGCTGGGGTCAATGGAACAAACACAGCCTGTGCCAGCACAGGCTCTGGATTGGTGCCTGCCATTGTGCACAGTCACAAACACCGCTGAGTGCCATGAAATTAGAATGAAAGATTAATAAAATCATATTTTGCATTGTCCTCAGCACAGACAGGCCATTTGAAATAGCACAGCAGCCACGTATTGTTGTTGGTGGCTCTGAACCATGTTGCTTTCAAAATACACTGTTGTGTATAGAAATTAATACGGCTACATGGTGAAAAGTATTATCTTCAGCATTATTTGTTAATTTAGGCTTATGGCTAAACAATTCACTTCATTTAGCCTTATAGTTTTTGTTTTGAATTGCACACAGCACTTCCAAGTGCTTTATAAGCTCAGCTGTTCTCTAGGCTCTTTTCCTGGGAATTTAGGAGGTGGTGCCCCTCAGTGTGCTGCTCATAGAGTGTCCTCAATACCAGTTAGAACCAGGTGTGCTGGAGGAAACATCTCTTCATTTTTTCTTCTCCTCCTGCAATTTCTGCAGAATTCCTCTTTAATGACAAACTCCCTGAGAGAAGGTTTCATTGCAGCCTTCCCCTCATAACCATATTCATTTAGCAAACTGAAGTCCACTCCTTTCCTTTGACAATATGTATGATACAGAGTGAAAGACTTAATATGCATATTTTTCTGTTTTGAAGCAGCATCTCAGGACTGTGTACTAGCATGACACCCAGCCCCTTTTTCCCTAAATACCAAAGTAAGCTTTTCTAAGGTCAAGCCATTTGCTCCCTATGGCTTAGACTCTGTTCCAGAAATTGTGATTGAACTTTTCAGCTTCTATCACAAGCTTACTTGCTTAGGATATTAAAAGTAAGTATTGCCTTAAAAGCAGTAATAATAGATTTTCTGTTTAATCATATCACACTTCTGATTTGCAACAGAAACAACTTTGTGGTCCAGCTGAAGACTGGAGCTGAAAAAAAGGCAGATCAAATTTCATTTCTTGGAGATGTAATAGCCTCTATTCTTGCAATTACTCACCTATGTCTTCTCAGAGTAGAGTTAATTACTGGGAAAGATAAGCTGCCCTTTTTTTCATTGTTACAGCTGGGGTGATACTGGATCAGTATGACTTGGTACATGCTCATTGCACTTTGAGAGACATATTCTCCAGTGAAAATTGACAGAACAATTTCAGCAGACATAAAACCCTCTCCTGCACTTGCACAAGGCCTGCAGATCTCCCACCACAGAGTAAGTTTCCATACAAACAGATCAGGAGAATGGTGATGTGATGTTCTCTTAGAGGCTATGTATTCATCAGTCCTCAAATGGGTTGCTGCTCTGATTTCATGTCCCTGGCACACACAGGGTGGTTTGCTGTGCCTTTCCTCATAGAGAAGGAACCTTACCAGGCCAGCTGGATGCCAATGGAAACCTTAACAGCAACCCTTTGGATATGCTAAAGGGCTGTCAAGCCTCTACAGATCCCTGTTTGATGTCCTCTGAACTGGAAAAGATTTCCCAAAGAAAGGGGTTTCCAAACAGCTGCTGCTGGAACAGCCTTGGTTCCTGGGCTCAGGTTTTGTCCCCGCATTTCAGAAAGTATCTTCAAAGCTCAGACTGGCAAGCCTCAGGACCTTGTGGTACAATCTCACCTGTATCAGACATATCTTAAAGGTAGCTCTGATTTCTCCTGGAGCTCCTGTTCCATGTCTGGCCAGTTAAGACAGGCATTTTGGTCCACCAGATCTGTGTTGTATGAATTGCCATGGCAGATGTGTGAAGGTAGAAGTTCCTTTGGTGGCATTAATGCCTAGAGTTCAAGGAGATATTCCCCTGATCCTAAGGATCCCAATGTATCTCTGCTGACCCGAGGACAGTGGAAGGAAAAAAGGATTGTCTAAAGAGGAGTCAGAGCTGCTGCTGCTGCTCTGATCCATTCCTCTTCCCTTTCTCTCTTCCTTGGCTGCTAAGAAAGCACATTGACATTGGCCAGATCCATTAACAGTCTGTTTCTACTCCTTGAGGCCTCCCAGCTCAGCTCTGCCTGTGTCTGTTACCTCTCTGCTTTTGCACATCATTACCTCTGGTCATCACCCGTTCAGCTTAATTTTCTCATTACATCTGGGAGCTGCTGCTCTCAGAGGGGCTCCATTCCCTGCTGCAGCTCCAGGTTTAGCTGTGAGATGACAGGAGTCAAAGCCAGCAGAGCACTGGGCTGGACAAGGGAGGCAGGCAGCCCGAAGTCCCTCTCCCCTGTGGCCTTGCTGCCCAACCTGGGGGTCATTTCCTCTCAGCATTCCCTGCTTCAGCCCAGTTTGGTGAACTCCTTTGCTATTACGGGTAGGCTGCGCTTTCCAAACATTGCTCACCATTTGTGCACCATCATGCTTGACTTCCCACCTGTCTTCGTTCAAATCCCCCTCGAACACTCAGTCCTTCCAAGAGGCCCATAAATGCTAACCTAAGTCAAGATAATGTCATTATCACTGCCATCGATGAAGTAACTCATCAAGTGCTGAAATAAATCATTTTCCCTGAGGATTACTGCCTGAAAGCCAAATGTAATCAGTAAAGCTTGGGTTTGACAAGGCTGTCACAGATAGAATTCATTTACTAATGAGTTCCAGCCTAAAAGTCCACATTGGTAATGTGTCTGTGGTTTTAATGAAACATTACAGAGACCTTTTTCTCAGTATTATTTTTGCTTGTTAGATATGCTGTTTGTCAGATAAGTCTTCCCACTTGATGAGCAAGTTTTTTTCTCCCTCTTTCCCCAGCTGAACAATAGGTCTCCAAGCATTGTGTTGCCAAATGCCGTTTTTTAAAAATCTTATTTGATCCTTTGGAATAAGGATCAAATTGGCCAAAAATCAACACACCGGCTATGCTATTGCCTGTCCACAGAAGGATACTGCCTTTTGCAGAGGTTTTTTACCAAATAGTTCCTCCTGACAACCGCTGAGTGAAAAAGAAAGGTGCTATCTGTTCACCACGCTATCAGGAGAAAACTTGAGTCATCGATAAGGATGGTTTCTAAGCAACCAAATGCAGTCTACAACCATAATAACAGCACTTTGAAAGTAAATCACTTAGTCTGGTACATGCCCCACTCTCCAATTAATGGCAAACCCTTATCAGCTGTATTGTCTGGCAGACACACATCTAAAGGGCTGAAGTAGTTCTAAAACAACACTTCAAGTGGTAGAACAAAACTCAGGGTCATTCAGATCTCCCAAAGACTAATAGCTTTATAGAGTTTTTGCAGAAAATGACCTAAAGATTTTAATGGAAAATAACAATTCTTACCTTTTCTACCCTATAGGATATTCCAGTGAATTGTGTCTCTGCTCAAGACTCCACAAAGACTCTGACTCCACAAAGCTACAGAAAAGATATTGTCACAGGTTTTTGAGTATTTTTTCCCCATAGAAAAGCGACCCAAGTACCATCAATGTAGTGTTTATTATAGTGCAGAAAACTCACTCTTTGTAAGAGAATCATCACTGTCCGCTCTACTGAGGTGTAAAAACCAGTTAAAGTAGGATCAAAAGGATCTTTTTCAGTGTGTAATATTGCAGGAGGTAATACAGAAACCTGTAAAAAGTACCTTTCCCTGCCACAGTCCACTCCCTGAGTCCGTCACTCATCAACTTGACTCTCTACCATGTATACTCCTTTCTTGTATGCTTCTCTTTGCCATCTTACTGCAGAGAGAGGGTGATGATCCCCAGTGAGCTGGTTCTAGAAAGGGCCTTCTTGTCTGTCCCTGGTAGCCCTTCTCCTCTTCCCATGGGCAGAGAAGCATGGGGAGCAGCAGTCCCCAGTTTCTCTTAGCTGAGAAGCAAGCCTAGAGGATTCACATCTTCATATCCATCCTCCTGGTACATTTTAACAAGCAGGAAGGGATGCAGGGGACCTGATGGGCCATGAAAAGGGATGTTTTAAATGTTTTAGAGTGCACTGCAGAGGAGAGCAGGCAGCAGGTGATCGTTGTTCTTCGTGGTGTTTGTGAGGAGGGAAAGGGCAGCAAGTGTTTCTCACTTGGCCCCATCGAGAATGCTGCCGGGAGCCAGGTGCTGTTGACACAGAGCATTGGGAAATGGGAGACTGGGGAAGCAGGGATCCTTTCTGGTTAGGGACCAGCTCAGAGGGGTGGTAGGGAGTCTGGGGATGCCTGCTTCTTCATGTGCATGGTGTTGAAAGCACCACAAACCCTGCAGTCCATGTGGGAACGAGGACCAGAACTTCAAAAAAGCAGATGTTTGCTGGGGGAAACACAGGCACTCTGGCCACCCAGGAGCCTGAGCAGCTTACAGAGAACTTTTCATGCTGCAGTTTGGGTCCTTTTAAGTTGCAGGCTAAGATCTTCCCGTAATTTCTCTTGACCTAGCTATAAAATGGGAGGTAGAAATTGTATGTCTGCCCTTGCTTTGTCTGATTTGTCTGTGTTTGGCATGATAATAGTGCTGAACACAACTGAAATACAAGCAATACCAAATAACTTCCCAGAGGAGTTGTAGAAGCTCAAGGATGTAGCAAACAAGGGTGGGAATCTGGGTCTAGGACATGGGGCAGGGAAATACTGTGCCTTAGCTGCAGACCTCTATGCTAACATGCATTTGACAAATATTTTAAAAAAGTTTTGATGGCATCATAGAATGTGTCCATATGTTAAATGCTCCTGGCAAAGTTGATATATTTAGTTTTGGGAATGTAATATTCATTTCTTCAAATGCACGCAGGAACCAATCTCCTCTCCAACTGCTCTCATGGAAGGACATTTGATCAGAAGCCTGATCACAGGGCAGCTCTTGGGGAGCAAAAAGGTCCTTGAGTCCATGGCAAGCCACCAAATGACCATAATGTATCTGCTCAGTGGAGGATGCACAATGAAATTTAGGAAATGATGGGAGAGGAGGTATGAAGGGAGGAACCCCTTTTACAGTGAGCATGAGGATATCTTAGGCTGAGTCAGATTTGGAGATGTGATGAACAAGTCTCATGTTTCAAAAGCAGAATTCTGGATACTTCCAGGGACTCTCACCTAATGCCAAAGAACTCTCCAGGATGATGAGAAAAGTACAACAAAGAAATGTAATGATGTAGATTTTATTCACCCACAGATATATGTATTTCTCATGTTACCTGATTCAAGATCATATTTTTGCCTAGAAACCAAAGTAAATCCTGGGAGTGCTTCAAGGTCTGAAAGGAAGAAGTTCAAGAAATGTCTGTTCTAGTGGAAAGACTGTAATTTTTTTAAAATGTCAAGATATATTTCACATGCATATATGAAAAATAACAGCTATTTAATGTTGCAGTGAGTCGAAGGGTGTTACAACACACTGCAGAAGATAAGGGCAACCAGGTTCTTGTTAATAGATTCCTTGGGATGGATTAGAGCCAAACAACACTGGATGATCAGCGTTTGTAAACACACGCACACGTAGGGTTTACTACAGAACACTTTGGTTCCAAAAGAAAGCAGGTATGCAGCCATCTTGGTTATTATTGTCCATAGCAATATAAAAACATGAAATCATTGCAATGTGAATGTGCAACAACATCACCCAAGGACATGCAGCAGTGAAAAGAAAGAAAGTGAAAGGACAAGTGTGTGAAGATCTCAGCACCTGTAGGCCCTGCAATGAGACTGGGTTGCCACACAGTCTTAATTTGAAGTGGTGGTCGCAGACCTGATCCATCAGGTGCTGGGGGATATCCAAACCAGTGGTGAGGAAAAGCCCTGGGAAACCCCACAGAACACACTCTCTATTGGGTTTAGATTCACTCAGGTGTGGGAACGCCCACACACCTCCCCTGGGGCGGGAGCTTCGCACTGGATGATGCAATGTTGTGGACACTTCGGGGGTCCTTTACACCTTCTAAATCAACAGAGTTGCCCATCACACCAGCGCAGTTGAGTCCATTATGGCCCATTATGGCCCATTTCGGCCCATCAGCAGAGACCAAAAAACCCTCAGGCCACGTGGGTATGCTCCTGGTGGGAGGAGAGGGAGCCCCACAACCCAGAGGTATGTGCAAAAGGAGAGGCACCACATCGTCTCCACAGGATCTGCCTCTTGTCTCACAGCCCATCATTCACCCTCTGAAACAGCAGATCAGAGGCTGGCCATTACACACCCAGGAGCTTAGCTCCTCTGTTTCAACAAAGCACCCGGCATCTCCACAAAAGGGGGGATGTTTTGAGTCATTATCCCTTAACAGTTCCATCTCTCACACGGGGAGCAAAGGACACATGAATCTACAGGCAGTGAATTTCTCAGCTGAAACTGAGAAAGAGCTTGTGAGCACGGCTTCCTTGACAGCAGGGCACTGCCATGCCTCTTCTGCGGCTGAAAACACAGCCAGGAGAGGGTTTTGGTCCTGGTTGACCTGGTGGCCTGCACTAGGAAGAACTCTTGAGACAAGAGTAAATTGATGCATTAGGCAGTGTTGAATTACACAGAATCACAGAATCACTAGGTTGGAAGAGACCTTCACGATCATCGAGTCCAACCCATGCCCTAACACCACAATGGTACTGGGTGCCACAGCCAGTCTATTTTAAACACATCCAGGGATGGTGACTCCACCACCTCCCTAGGCAGACCATTCCAGTACTTTATCACTCTTTCCATGAAAAACTTTTTGCTAATATCCAACCTATATCTCCCTTGGCACAGCTTGAGACTGTGTCCTCTCATTCTGTCAGCTGCTGCCTGGAGAAAGAGACCGACCCCCACCTGAGTACAGCCACCTTTCAGGGAGTTGTAGAGAGAGATAAGGTCACCCCTGAATCTCCTTCTCTCCAGGATACCCTAGACTCGTGACAGTGGAGGGCCTGTAGGAGAGGCTGGGATAGGACACCCATCACAGACCTACCTCTGCTACCTGAGATCCATCACTCCATCCAAATGTGAACAAAGTAGCGGGCTACTCTTACTTACTAAGACAGCCCCTGCCTGTGCCATGTCAGCCATAGATGTGTTCTCACGGCACAGGACCAAAACACTGAATACCAGCTGCGCTGTGGAGAGGGCAAAGAGTGGAAAGTTCTCACCCCTACACCCACATCACAGTCACCTGTGTTATTAATTACCTGCAAGGTGGGAATTAGAAAAGTACAGAGGTAAGAGATCTCTGGGGTCTTCACAGCTCTTGGAAAAGCAGAGTTAAGAAGCCCCAAATCTCCTTTTCAGGGCAGTTTCAGATATTTCTCTCCTTTTTAAAAAATTTCCATGTCAGCTCCTCAGCTATATGTGCATATGGGATACATATGGAGGAGAGAAAAAAAGGCAGTAACTGGCGCCAAACGGGGCCTGCTGCAGCCTTTAACAGTCCTCTCCTCTTACTATTAAAATGCAGCTTTGCCCAGTGAAAATGCTGCTTTATTGCTGCAAAAATACTTCCCAAAGACATGGCCCTCAGAGCACAGCAGGGAAATGTGACACAAAGCAGGCGGCTTTAGAGCAGCAGGCACAGGGGCTGGGTGCAGCAGCCAGGTCAAGGCTGTCCCAGGGAATCCCAGCCCTGCTGACCTGGCAGGCAGGGGCTCAGCAGCATGGGAGCTGCTCGTGGGTGGGCTGAGCAGTACATGGGCTGGGGCTTTTATGGGGAAAAGCAGCAATGATGCATGGTTCAGGCTGACCTGGATCACAACTCAGGGTGTGGGACCATGCTGAGCTCCCCAGATGGGCAGCTCTCCTCCATCAACTCTCTTCCATCTCGCCTGGACACTAGTGGGGACATCTCTCCAGCTCCAACAGAGTGCTTTCACGTGGGACGTGGCTGTCTCCACATCCCCACAATCCTGGCCTCATTTCCGTACTCCCCAGCCTCTATGCATCAAAGAGCAATTGCACATAGATGCCTTCTGCATCCCACCACCATGTCCCAGTCTGGAGCCAGCTGCTTCATCTGCTGTCCTGTATTTTGCATGACACTGCCCAGAGGAATGGGCTCTGGTGGGGGCTCCTCCTCCCATTTGCTCTGGTGGTGGGCAGGAAGAGAAGTGGACTTGGATGAGGCCAGGAAAGCACATCGGTTTTTGATGCTTGTGGTGGGCTGTGGCTGTGCTGTACCTGGGAAGTGACTCCTTTGAAGTGACCTGGGAAGGAAGCTCCTTTGAAGCCTCCTGCCTGCCTGCCTGTCTGCCTGCCAGCTGCTCTCCATGCTGCAGCTGCCCACAAAGGCACCGTGGGCGGGAGGCGGAATGGGAGCGATGCTGAGGCTCATGTTTGGTGTGATGGTGAGCTGCCCTCAGCGGGGACGGGCGATGTGCCACCCAGGCAGTATTGGAGGGCAGGTTTTTGGAGCCGTGGCTATGAGCTACAGTACTTGGGGTCTTCCTCCCCTCTTCCACAGCACCTGGTAGTCTCTGAGCAGCAAGTCAAAATCTATGTCTGATCAAGAAAAATAGCACCTCAGTGGGATACCAAATACTTTTGCAGGCATTTGGCTTGAAGGTGTAGGAGGACAGTGTATGAACCTACATCAGGACAGTGCTGGTGACCACATAAACTTGAGTCACTGTTTAAGAGATGCCCACAAGAGAGAAGAAAATATGGGTTTACCAAGGTCAGTGGCTCTTAACCTTTTCTGTTGGTTCTTGCCAAAGCCCCTAGGAAAAAGAACTTGTTTTTCCAGAGTTGTTTTCTTGCCTGTGCTATCTGTGCCTGTTCTCATGCACTGTGTGCATCTCATCCACCTGGCTGCATCCTCAGCAATCTGTGAGGGCTGCACACCCTCTGTAAATGCAACAGCCAGCTGCGAAATACTTTGTTAGCAAAGCTCTGTCTTTTTGCTGTACTGCACCTGTCATCAGTATCCATTTTAAGGCTTCTTGCATGACACTGCAGAATTCTCTTCACCAAACAGGATGCAGAGTAAATGCAGAGTAGATGGGAAATTGGTGCATTGTTTTGGTTTTTTTATCCTTGTCTTTCCTTTAGTTCCAGTGTGTATAGCCGAAAGATGTGGTTAGGGGCATGGTTTAGTGGTGGACCTGGCAGTGCTGGATTAATGGTTAGACTTGATGATCTTGGAGATCTTTTCAAGTGAGTCTAGGATTCTCTATTTTTTCTTTCCCTGTTTCACAAATACACACCCACACTTATGTACTACCACTGATACCCACTCACATTGTCTCTTCATGCCAAAGTAAGATTTGTATTCACCTCTTCCTATAGCAGCCCACTGGTGAAGAGCTGAACATTTTAGCAGCTATGATCAGCTAAGATCAATTTTGATGAGTTACTTCAGAAATGGGAAGTGAAATTAGAAGATTTCATTGCAAAAGAACTGGTTGCATTAAGAGGGGGTGGAATTAGTAAAGAAATACGGAATAAAAATAAATAATAGAAATAACGAGCTTCAGGAAAACTGTTGTTGTTGTAGTTTTTTTGGGGTTTTTGGGGGGGTTTTTTGTTTGTTTTTTTGTTTTTTTGTTTCTTTTTTTTCCCCCAAGCATTGGTAAGTTTACAGAATACTTTGCCCACACCTGAAGTTACCCTTCTGTGAAAAAGAAAAGGATCCCATTTTCTCAGAATTCTGGGAAACTGTGATAAATCACATATATTGTTGTCACCTCATCTCAACCATTTGGAAATTTCTGTGGTGACCACAGCCAGAGACAGAGGTGAAAAATATTGGGTTGGAATGGAAAGGAATGAGTGGCTGCTCTTGGGCTAAAAGAAAATAACACAGGTGTTAAAGCGTCCTCCAGTGCCAACCCAAACAAAAGGTGGTCTGTGCTTAATTTTCCTTGGAGTGACAAGGGTGTAGTTTCCAAATACAACTAGATTTCTTTCCATAAAATTTAGTTTATGAATCAAGATTACATTTTCAAACTGAGAAATTAACAAGTCCACGGATTTCTCGATTCATGTGCTTTGACAAATGAGGTCAATTTTAATGGCATTAACACTGAGGGGACAAATGGGACTAATTTGCAAGATAGCAGATTCCAGATATAAAAAAATTGTTGGTGATAAAGATTTATGAATACCATGTTAACGCTGATGAAGTGCTTGGTTTTTGCTACTTAAAATTTAATACTAGCTCCCCTTGGATTTTTTGTTTTGTTTTGTTTTGATTCTGTGGCCTTTTTGAGGGCAGGAAAAGAAGAAGACAGCAAAAGGATTTAGAGGATGTGAATGGGGTCAGGCTCTGCATGCGCTAAAGAAACAACAAATTGTCTGAGGTCAGAGACATTGTTAAATTGCACTCAAAATGTCCAGTGCTTTTGTTCCAGCTGATATCCTAAAGCAGATGCTTGGTTGTTTATTCAGTATGGAGATGATGCTGAGCTGGCTGTGGTGGGGACTGTCGCTTGCCGACACTGCCTGCCTGGGGCACTGTGCCAGCAGGAGATGCTTCAGACCCTGCTGCTGCTGCTTTCCTTCCCAGCAAGAGGAATGATGCCTGCAGAAGTGCTCAGGAAAAGGTGCCTGAGACCCAGAGGGTGGTGGGAACATCCTGCCTCAGGTCCCTCCTGCTGCTTTGCTGGAAAAGAAGAGGAAAAGGTGTGGGGATTTCTAAGGCAAGGCATAACTTCTGCTGCTGTCCCAGGAGCGTAACAGGTGGAAAGGGAACAGCCTTTGTTGCCTCCTTGAGTTGTCCATGCCTCTGTGGACCATGTGGGTTTTCCCTCTCCCGAGCAGGAGGAGGACAGAGCAGCTCTTGGAGAGCCTTGGGCAGTGTTGAGCTCCTCATAAAGGCCACTGATTTCAGAGGCAGTTTTGTATCAAAATTTTTTTAAGAGCTGGGTTGTTGTTTTTTTTTTTCATATTGAAGTGGCAGTACTCTGGGAAAGATTTGGTGGGCTCTCAGCTCCTCTAAACACATTTTCATCAACAGCTGATGCCACGGAATAGAATCAGACTCTGCGTTGCTTCAAGCAGCATCACAAACCTGGTGGTAGCAAAATGCTTCTCTGGGCCATTCTGCCTCCAGAACCTCTTGTCATGCACTGTTGGATGGCATGCTGAGTAGTTTAGGCAGAATTCCTGTAGCTACTGAAATATTCTGACCTTAAAGTGACCTTTTCCTCTATCAATGACTAATATCAGTGACCAATAATCTTTCTTTTCTGACTGATCTTTTTTAAAAACAATAATTCTTAGGGTGTGGTGTAAGGTAGCAATTGCATATAGACAACATTTCTTTTGATGTCTTCCTTTGCCCTTCTGAAGGGCACATGAGCCTTTCTAATTCACTCTAGTACCTGTCTGGTACATGGCTTCTGTTCATCTATTATTTAAAAAAAATTAAAATGTGATCTGAATAATTTTCTGCCTCCTGAATTTCTTATTTTTCTTCTTACTTATTTTTGTGCTAAGATATTCTTTGCATTGCTTTTTCTTGGGGATGTTACATAAAAGACTTTAACCTGTAGTAGTTGTTTAAAATTAACTCTGGCAAAATGAATGTAATATCATCATATTATTCTAATAGGAGGTGATTTCCCTGCTTCAGAGACCAGAATATCCATACATAGCATCTGGTGAATTAAAGTCCAGGAGGGAAGAAGCTGGAAAAGAAGGCAGGGACGGAGATGAAGACAGAGAAAGCCAGTGTCTTTTTCCTTTTAACTGTTGGCATCTCCTAGCAGCTCACCTGCTCCATGTCCCCAACATCTGATGAGCTGATTTGATGAGTCTGTACTGTTAGGCTTGTTTTCATATTTTGAGGTTATGTGTCTGAGGTCTAGGGCTGCATCCATCCTATATCTGGAGCATCAGAAGTAAACATGCAGCTGACTG
Organism: Parus major; assembly: GCF_001522545.3. NCBI lineage: Eukaryota > Metazoa > Chordata > Aves > Passeriformes > Paridae > Parus > Parus major. The sequence goes on along the minus strand of NC_031768.1, from coordinate 59,929,955 downwards.
ATTTCCCATGTCTTTCAAAACTGGGCATCTCTAGAGAGTGGTTCACTCGTTGTATGTTCGACATCTTTTTTAAATAGACTAAGGCCAGTTTTGCAAGATATTGTTCCAAAATCGTCTGTCTATACTGACAACTCAGGCAGTTCAGGAAGTCTTGCCAAGGAAATGGACCTCCAAGTCACTACACCTAAAGAAACCAGGCAGAGAAAACATTTCAGTTAGAAAAGCATCCTTCAAGCACTTTGCAGGAGAGTTTTGTACCAATGAAGATGAGGGTGACATTGTCAGATGCCAAGCAGTAATGCATTTCTGTCAAGATCAATAGGAGTTGGCAAGGTAACACCTTTCACATTCTGTGAAGTAGGAGCTCCTCTTTCTAAGCTGGCCATTAAATGCTCAGGAATCTAAACCTCCCTGAAAATCCCATTCCTTGGGCGTTAAGTTGCTTTGCAAAATGGTGTATTTGGGACCCTGAGTCATTTTTCAGATTGCCTTTTCTAAACATGTCATTGTAGATGACACCTCTTAGATGCTGCTTGTGACCATGATATGTTGGGAAGGGCTTGTGAGAGCCAAGAAAATTTGATTGTCTATTTGTTGAGCATGTTCTTAGGCAGAACAAGTGCAAAGAGTAATTTTATTTAGCTTGAAGTGTCTGGTAAACATAAAGAGAAAAAGAGCTCTGCAGTTGGACAGGTCTTATCTCAGTATCTTTATTTACATTTTCAAAGAACACTGACGCAATCAAGCTACCCAAAAAAACTGCTTTCCATCAGCCTGGGAACAGAAACAAATTAGTCTTTAATAGTGTTGTGTGAAAACTCTGGTGAATGTTATGTAAAACTGTGCAAACAGAATGTTTGTGTTCTAGTTCCAGGTCATTTAGTGGGCAGAAAGAGTGATATTTTGTGTGAAATAGCCATGAAGTGGTTTGCTATTATATAAGGATAGGAACTGCTAGATCAAACCAATGGTGACATGCCTAGAACCAGATGCTTCAAAGCAAAATGCAAGACATCCCAGTGTGGATAATTATGAAATAGTCTGACCATAGGGGAAATTTCTGCATAAATGACTTTAGTCCTAAAAGGCTACATGTTTGTATTGCTTCTGAAAAGGTTTTAGTCTGATTTCCCACAGACACAGGGCTTATGCAACCAGTGTGCTGCCTGGCTGTGCAAATCTCCAACTCCCTCCCTCTCTGTGTATTCCCTTGTCTCCAGCAACCCCTGAACATGTCCAAACTCTGCCTCGTGGAGCAGAGAGGAGCAGGTCTCACAAACAGTTAATTTCCTACAGGTTTCATGAATATAAGTTGCTCCCTAGTGAGCAGAGACAGGTAATCATGCCAGTTTGAGGTGAGTTTACACCTCATTAGAAACCAGGGAAAGCACACAGGAGAGCATCTTATAAGTGTTACATCTGTGGGAAAAGCTTCAACCATGGCTCTCCATCAACATGAGATGCAAATCCTAGGTAGCCACTGGCACTAATGGTGCAATCTCTTTCTCCTATTCATTATAACTGTGGATACCCCCAGCAATTAATATAAATGCTTAACTCTTTGTGACTGAATGTGTTCTCACCTTTTACAACCTCCAGGAGCAATGAGTTCTAGTTGAATAAATTGCAGATAGGACATTTCCTTTAGGTACCTGAAATCTACAGACTTCCCTGTAACTCTTCCCATAAAGCAGCTGGGCTTAATTAGTGTGTGATGCTCTTTATGGGCCAGCAGGCTAATTTGTAAATTAATTAGAAGTAAGTTGAAGGCAGTTTCCTGCCCCTTGGGAACACTACAATTAATTGCTTCAGGGTGTTGAAACCTTGTCTCTGCCTCACCAGGGGGGTTGACCCTTTTCTGGAGTCAAGACCATGTTAGAAAATTTATGTTCTCTCTACTCAGACCAGGACAGGGCCACTCCATGGCATCCATCTTTTTCATACTGGGATTCTGTGGAGTCCTCAGGATGAAGATACAGTGTCCTCAAGGCTTGGCCATCTTCTCAAGGACCTGGGCAACAGTGAGCTGCCCCATGCCAATCTTGCAGTGCCCCTTGCACTGTCAAATGAAACATCTTGTATCTCTTCTTCATCACCTTGACAGCAGCATGAACTAAGTGAAGCCACTTAGGAGAAGGTCTGTGGTCATTGCCATCATGCTCACACTGGCCCTGGTGGTGTTTAATATTGAACAAAAGTCAAAATAGGAAGTTCTAAGGGGGAGAAAGTGGGTTCCTCTAAACTAGAAGGAGATGTGTGTATGTGTTTCCCACAAAACTCAGCAGCTGGTATAACATTGCTAATGGGGGTGATGTATTCATAGATGTTTTGACAACTTCTCAAGGCAGTCTGATTTCAATTGCAATTGCACAACTTGCCTTTTACTTTCCACTAATGTTTGTGCAAGGACTTTATTGTTCCTAGGAACAGTATTGCATAGGAACTTTGACACACCCAGCTCTGGGCTGCATGTTCCTAAAACGAAGTAAGCAAAATAAAATCAATCTATATTTCATTTGGAAGCCCCAAATGGTTTATAAGATGAACCAACTTGTCAGGGACAGTCAGAACTGGCAAGTAATATGTCATGTCTGAGATGGTGGATTACATGATTCAGTGGCTTAACTGAAACCCTCAAATATGCAGGCAAACACAGCTCTGGAGCCTGTTTAGGCAAGGCATTAATTGAATTAGCCCAGAAATTCACCGTGTATATACATTTGTCCCCACAGTGAGCAGAGCTGTGTGCTCATTCAGTTTTCTTGGAGATGTGGCTCTGATTCACACAGAAGTGATGAAATAACCCAGCAGCTTATTGAGAGAAGAGCAGCAAAGCCCTGCAGGCCAGAAGGGGCAAAGACTGGTCCAAAGGACTGATGGCAGTTCTTATCAGTTTCTTTCTGAAACAAGGCTCTGAAGAATTTTGCATCGTTTTTTTGTGAAGTAGCTGAGTGCCATGTGTTCTTGACAAGATGACCTATTTGATGTAACATTGTGCTTCTCTGGGAAGCCATATCAGGATGTTATTTTCCATACCTTTCCTTTGGCCCTTGCACGTTTGTGTCCATGCGTGCAATATCCTTTATGCTCCAGTCTTCTCTTGCATGTCTACCACACATCCTTGCTTCTACACTCACACATAATCTATTTAAAGGGTGGTATTTTTGGCTTTTCAGAGTGGTGTTAACAGGGATCAAATGCTGCCATCACTTAGGAAAGAGCTAGGTTTCCTTTGCCAGTTGCGCTATGTGGACTTTACAGTGAAGTTCTTGTATTTAGCAGGTGAAAAGCCAATACTCGACCTGTAGTGAGGTTTGCTCATGGAAAACCCCTGGAAGCTGTTTTTAGCAGCAAGGCATTAGTCACCCTTGGAAGGCTGCTGGCTGCTCCATGCCTCTGGCTCGCGCCGTGCCACGCCACGCCACGTGCGAGGAGCGCTTTGGATGCTGCACAGCGTTAACAGCCGCTCCCGCCTTGCCGCAGGCGTTGAGTTTAAGTGCACGGCTCCTGCTTATTTTAGGAAAACATGAGCTCACGTTCCAGACAGCCTTCTCACCAGCCAGAAGGTGCAGGCTGAGGTCCTTCCCTGTTCTGGGGGGGGCAGGAGGGGTAAGGCTTCCTGTGTGCAAGGAGCGCATGGTGGAATTTCTGTCAGACAGGTCTGGGGACATGGGGGGGTCAGGAGATGAGGCAAGGGTGAGGAAGGGCTGAGAAAGGGATGTTTTCCATGTCAGATGGAGATCAGGCAAAGAGGAGACAGCAGAGCAGTGAAATCATGGAGAGAGGTCTGAGGATTGGAATCTATTAGATCATCAGAACCGGTGGATTAAGTCATGCTACGCAAAGGCTAAGGCAACTCCTAAAAAAACTTAGGGAAAACACAGGTGGTGAAGGAAGTAGTCAGCTTAATAGACTGGAAATCTGGCTTGCCTGCAGGGATGCCACCTCAGAGCAATAACTCTTCCTGGGAAGAAGAAAGGCAGCTGCTGCCTGCTCAATGGTTACTCATCCTCTCCAATGTCCAGTTCCCCCTCCAATCTCCAGCGCAGCTGGGCCAGCCAGGGAGGGGACTCTGGCTCAGTGCCCCAAGGGGAGTGCCAGATTTGTCTGCCTACTGGAGGAGAGGGAGGAAAGCCCCTGTGAGGATGGCACTGTGCTGGCTGTGCAGGCATGGGGATGTGCTTTGGCACAAGTTAGCAGAGGCTCAGCCAGGTCCCTTCTCCTGGACCAGTCTGCCCTTTCCTTCCTCTGCAGCTGAGACAGGGATTTGAAAAGAATAAAGGCTGCTAATGCACAGTGTCATTGCTTTATAAGGAAATGTTTTGAAATAATACAGCTTTTGATGTTGTCTTTATTTTATGATCTGCTAAGAGTGTGTAGACCTTGAACCGGATAAACAGTGTTGGGAACACTTTTTCTGATGGAGGGTATTAAACAAATATGAAAGTGTTAGAAAAGATACAGCATGTCATTTAGGCATGTTGAAACACTGTGATGTTTTGTTTGGTGAATTTTCAGGGCCTGGATACCCTTCATTCAAAATACCTAGAAAGTAAAACATGAAAAATATAACAGAAAAAAAAGGGTTGAACAGAGGATCTTGTTTGATAGAAATTTGTTGGGAGATGAACACTAGCTGTCTCAGCTGCTAAATTATCCCTTCCTTTTTTTTGCTAAGGCTTTCCTGGAGCAACGGAAGAGTGGGCTCTTAAATCTTGACGGGAGATCCTCCTGGTGCAAGGAAAGCTCCTGGGTGGCCCCAAGATGAGCAGGTTGTTTAAGAGAGGCTTCAGTTGTGTTTTAACCAGGCAGGTCTCTCTGTATAGGGCTGAAAGCACCTGGGAAGGCACAACGCAGCTGAGAAACTCTCTCTTCTGTTTCTATTTTGTGGCTTCTGCAATTACCTTTCCAATGAACCTTATAAACCTCTAAGAAGTGGAGTTTTTAAAACACTGCTGTTATGGTAATAGTTCTGCCTCCTTTGATATGTGTTAATGGTGTCCTTCTTTTAGGTCTACTAATAAAAGAAACTTAAACCTCAATGTGAAAGTCCTTGTAAAGTTACAAATCAAACACATTTGTGCTGGTTCTCCCCCATATACAAGACATTGGGTGGCTGCTGCATCAGGGGAAGTTTCAGACCGTCCTTAGCCAGGGAGCTTGCCAGGTCAGCTGCAAGGCCTGTCACTCTGCATTCGGGATCACCACCCCTACCTACAGGGCAGAGCTGGAAAGCAGTGTTCATACAGCAAAAGGTCTCTTAAACGAGAGGGGAAGGGGTGGGGAAACTTCAGACAAATTAGAGATAATGAAGAATATGACATCTTCAATCTGGATAGAATGATTCATAATCTGTATCACACTTTGATCATCTCTTTAATATAAATTTTGAATCAACCTAGTGGAATAAATTCATGTAGAATTTATCTCCCTGCAAGTGAATTATGTAGGCTTTTTCACAGGTCTGTTGAAAACTCTCAGTTACAGCCTTTAATTCTCTATACTGCCATTTTAAAAAGTAGGAAAAAAGGGATGTATCTGGTTTTCCCAAACCGTCCAGGGTGTCACCTACTGTGCAGACAGCCCAGTCCTCAAGGCACTAGAGTTCTGTTATCTTTGTATGGAGGTGATGAGTGCATGTAGATTGGTAAAGTCTGGACATTTTTGGAGAAGGTTACAGTTCACATCTTGAGAAGTCTCCTAGCTTTATATTTCCTAAAGTTTCTGTGAGCAATTGCCTACTGGGAAAATTAATGAAAGAAAAATCTATAGGTGAGTGGGAAGTGTGGGCTGATTTCTGGAGAAAAGTACAGTGGAAAAAACAGTAAGGCTGAATTTAGACAGATCTAGAAAATATAAAAATGATGCCAACTTGCTCTTTCCTATTGCCAAGACAGTGTGATTTTATAAATAGAAAGAGTGAGAGTTTCTGTAAGTCATTAAGAAGTGGTAGTTTGGCTCACCTAATGTTGTCTTTATGTGCTTTTGTGCAAAAGCAAGGACTGTTCCCTCTGAACACCAGGAAGGTCAGCTCTGCTTTTCACTAACTGCCCTGAGGAAAGATAAAGTCTCAAGTTAGCTTTTTAAAACAGATAGGATCTTGCTGTGGAGATCCTTGGAGATTCTGAGGGCTGACAGGTTTCCATATGGTGTCCCCTTGGGAGCAGATCAAACAGGTGTGGTCTCAATTTTTGTATTCATGGATGGGAGATCAGTTTTGACCCCTGTTGATGTTCCAAACCTTCAGGAAAAGGTAAAGCAGAGGTGCTCATGCTGGCGTTCTGGGATGATGGGGCTTGAGTCTGGTATTAAGCCCTTCTTTGTGCATCACACGATGTGGCAGCCCTGTGGACCTGCTGCTTTGGGTTTTTGGGTATGACGAGGTATACATTCCCAAGGACCAGTCAGGTGAAAGCAGTTGGACACTTGAAACTGGCTTTAGGGCCAAATCCAACCCATCAGTCCACATCTGAGCCATGCTGGTGAAGCTGGTGTGAGGTCATAGACCTGGTTCCTCTCTAGATGGAAAGGATGTGTCCATCTGGACCATGAAATGAGCTGCTGGAGGCAGAACCCAATTCCCACATATGCTGTGCTTTTCTTAGGGTGGCAGCAGGAATTAAAACTTCCAAAAATGGGACAGAAAGATAAAAAAAAAATATTTTTGTAGTTGGGAAAAGGCAGAGAAAGTAAGAGAGAGACTTTGAATGGATCTTTATTTTTGCTGCCAATGGTCCCAGGATGAAAGCAGGATCCTTATTTATACACCCATCTGGTTTCTACCACAGGATACAGCAGTTGACAGGTTTCCACCAGGAGGGTTAGATTCTGTTAAAGCAGCATTTTCTCATGGAAAATATTTTCTGCCGGAACATTTTTGGCTAACTTTCGGCACAAACATGAAAGGCTCTGACAGCCATGCCACAGTTACTTCATCCATTAGCAGCACAGAGGCTCTGGAGGGGCAGGAGGGGGCTAAAGACACAGGTCCCACCTCTCAGTGGTGATGCTGAACATGGGCTGCCCTGTCTGCAGCTCTGGCCACCCCAAATGGCCGCGGTGGCGAAAGCCTTGGGCGCTCGCAGGCAGCACGGGGCTCACCCGAGCGGTGACGGCTGTGTCTGCCCACGCAGGGCCTGCTCCCCGTGGGCCAGCCGGCCCTATTCTGACTTTCAGCCTTATTCTAATCCGATTGATGGAGTGGCCAGAGATGCTGATGGGATTAGAGCTCAGCAGAATGACGAAGCACTTGGGATTTGCCTTCGCGCAGATCCCCGCAGCACACCAAAGGGAAATGGCTGCTTCTGATTTACAAGATTTGCAATAAAGTGCACTGAGGTGGGGTGTTTTTTCCACAGCCTGCAGCCACAGCTTGGCCTGACGTGGTTTTGGAGGTGTCTAGTACCTTGTGCGTGGTCTCAGGCATTGGGATATAATTGCAGAGCCAGCGCTCTGCTTCCCGTGTGGCCTGGCAGGTGACAGCTCTGGGGACACCTCTCTTCTTTCCCCCAGCCCGATGAGAGCTGACATCGTGGCTCTTGGGTTGAAGAGGAGCACTGAGGGGATGAAGCTCCGGGCTCCTTGGCAGATATAAATCAGCCAGTGCTCACTGGCTGCAAGGTGGATTTGCACCATTTCTGAACTTCATCCATTGCACTTAAAAAGACTCCTTTCAAATTTCCCCACGTGAAAAAAAGAAAGGAAAAAAAGAAAAAGGAAAATTAAAGCAAAGCATTTCTACACATCCCGACTGCTTTGTTGACGGGAACTGTGTCTCTAAATGCCCCAGGCTGAAGCCCCGGTGCTGCTAGTAGAGTAAATTGCAAGTACATCGCAGCAATCATCCCTGCCACTTTCACAGGAGCCGAGCACTCCCTCTTGAGTGAGCCTCCGATTTTAAGCCCTGAAAGAGCAGCTTGACACCCTGTGACCTGCCTGGTAATGTTTCTAATCCAGCTCTTTATAAATACACGTTCCCGAGGGGGGCGGTGGGCAGCACCTCGCAGCCTCGCCTTGCGCTGTGCTTGCGGGAAGCTGATGCGGGTGGTCACAGGCTAAGTGGATTAAACCCGGGCAGCGGCAGCTCAAAAATAGGAGCTGCAGCCTGACATAAAGATCTCAGGGAGTGAGAGGATTTGCTGGTGACCGGCGCCAGGCCCCCAGAGGAAGTGAGGGAGGGTCCGGTCTCGCCGGCATTTCCTCCCCTGGCTGCGGACACGGTCTGGAGATGCCCGGGGGATCCTCGGGCTGTGCCTCTGCCTGGCTCCAAGCCCCGCAGCTTACACGCATCCCTGCAAGATGCAGCTGGTGAAGCCAAGTCAAAACAAGGTCCTGCGGGGCCCTGGCTGCCAGCATCGGCTGCTCCCTCCTCCTCGCTCTGGCCTGGTTTGAGCCCACCAGGTATCTGGGCTTGGCTGGGCATGGCCATGTCTGACACCAAACCCTCTTCCAGAGGGATAACAACACCTGGAGTTAAGAATAAGATGGGGACACATTAATTAAAAAAAAAAACCAAAAAAAACCACCCCAAAACAAAACAACTATTACAATAAGGAAGACTTAAAAGTAGGAATTAAAAATACAAATATAAAGTAATAAAAATTAGCTTCCCCAAACTTTTTTTTCCTTTTTTTCTTCATGCAGAGAATTATGTTCTTCATGACAGTGGCTGGTTTTACCTTCTGTCTTGTGCAGTGAGAGAGCATCTCCAGGCTTTGCTAATCATAGCAATACCCAAGACAATGACAGTTCTTGCTCCTCTATATCTGACATTTTTGGACTGCTCCTTTTGCACTTCATCACACTTATTTGCTTCACATGGAGTGGTGTTAAACCTGTCTTCAAAAAGTAGTTGCCCAGGTAATCTGAAATGTGCGTGGATTGACTGTTGGATAACTCAAACACAGCTCTGTGGTCTTTTGACCAAATAGTCAAAATAGTAAATAGTAAAAAAATTAAATTCTTTAAAACAACCAACTCTTTGACCCAGTATAACCATATTAATGATATTAAGTCTGAAGCTACTAAGTAGGGAAGATGGATAAATTAAAGTGTGATGGGAGGGGTAGTGACTCTTTCAAGCTCATATTACTACCATAATAAGAATATCTTGCTTTATATAATTTTCCTAGATTTCAGTACACAAAGGAAACCCTGTTTGGCTTCACACACATAGGTTCTGAGCTAAAAAATGGCAGCTCTGATCCCCCATCTGTCTTTCAGTCCTTTGGAAAGGTTAGCGTTTTCTTTTTTTTTTTTTTTGTCCTAATACTGCAGGAGTTAACAGCTTAGGGGATGGAAACACATCTGAAAGTCTCCAGGAAGATAATACTTGGGAAGACAGGTTTAAGCTAAATAAGAAAGCAGATTTCATCGGCCTTCTTGGAAACAACCTGTCCAGAGACTTGGGATCCGTTTCTAAATTTGGCCTTTGCATTTTCCACGTACAGGAAGTGATGAAAATGGCAACAGTAATCCCTGGTGAGTTTGGACACGCACATCAGAGGCTGAATGCCTTTGTTTGTTTAGGACTGCAGTAAGTTGGGTGTTGTAAACATGACTCATGACAAGTTTAATTAAGACAAAAATCATGGGAAACGTAGCAGAAGGTCACGCATCTTTCTTCACAGTTTTGGCAGCTGAGGATTTTTCTGAGAGACTTAAATGTGCTGCACCAGCGCAAATATGAATACAGATTCTATACTGATTTTCCCAAAACTATTTTTACCTTTGTTTTTTGGGTGGTGCTAAAACAGTCTGAATAAAAGAAATCTGAGCTAATGCATAAGTGCATTAACTTGTGGCAAGCCAAACTGCAGCTGCTGGAAATAAAAGATGTGGTGAACATAAGATAGAACTCCTAGTCAATTTGGTCCTGCACCAGCAATGAAAAATTTACACCTGGATGAATCTGACTAAATGTATTAGACCCTCAAATACTCACTTGTCTATGCAGAACCTGCTTGTTTCTCAAATTTTCAAAAACACATTTGGTGTTCAGATGGGCACACTTGCTGACGGAGTGAGAATGTGTTCCAGACTAAGCTTCACGTCTCTGCAGATGTTGTGTGGAGCCTCAGATTTTGGTTCAGATAAGTTTCTTCCTGAAACAGCTTAAACAGAGAACAAAATAGTCCTTATGACTACATAAGGGAGCTACAGGAACAGTGCTCTGGAAAAGATGGTGTTGATACCCTTTTTTGCAGAGTGGATAACAAATTCAGACAGGGGCATTGACCTAAAGGTTTGTTCATGGGGGCACTTCTGGGAACTTCTGACCTATTCAAAAATCTCAGTGATGCCCAGTCACAGCCTAGTGCTTAATGCCTTACAAATAACAACATATGTTGGGATGATCTGCCTTAACATTGGCTACCTGAAAGCTGAGCATCCAGTTAAGAGTCACTTGGACTCTTTCAATTAATAAAGTGAGAAAAAGAGGCAGGTAGGAATATCTGAAAGGAATTGATCCCATCTCTGCAGTAGGTGCCTGTTTCTAACCAGTGAAGCCAGACAAGGGAGCCCTGGTGATTAGCTGAGACTGCCAACCTAACTAACTTCATTAAATTAAATTAATCCCAGCCTCAGAGACAAGAGTTCTTCTGCCAAAACACTCCTTCACATGCAAGACTTGTAAAAGCATGCTTCTTCAGGACTTTGGACAAGTTTATACCAAATTTCAAAAGTCTATTATCAAATAAAATTCTCTTGAGGGTTTTGAGGTCCAAGAAGAGCAGATTCATACTGGTGTGGGCAAAAACCTCTAGGCATGTGAAATAGATTAGTTGGGAAAGATTTAAAAATGTAAGATTTTTAGTTTAACACAACTTCTCAATGTTCCTTAGAACTTGTTCTCTTAGATCCTCCAGAAGCGTTTGAAAACTCCCCGGAAAAATGAAAAAAGTTAAAATTTATGAAACTGGGAAAGTGAAATTTGGATTCTGATGAAAGTTTAGGTCACAGGATTATCCAGAGCCTAGCCCAGGATTCAGAACTGTTTTAAAATGCACCTAGATGTAATTACACAAATAATGCCAATATGTCTTTGAAAATCTACCCCCCACCCCCAATATCTGCCCTCTCATTCCCTTTAATACAAGCAGAAAAAAACCCAACAAGTAATTTCAGATTGTCTGCTGGCCTCTGTGATTAAAACATCCAATTGGCATAAAGCAAATATTTACATTTGAGTGAAGGTTTTGCATAGCTTACTGTCTAAAATGTATGTTTTAGATCATTTTGGTTATGTGTATGGATGGATTTATCAAAGGTCTCTTAATTAAATCACTTTTTTCCTTTTCCTTTTCCCCTTTCCTTTTCCCCTTTCCCCTTCCCTCCCCTTCCCATCACTTCCCATCCCTTCCCCTGACTTTTGCATGAAAATATTTGCATTCATATTACATGTGTTTGCAGACCAGAAATACATGCACAGTGTGAATTTCTGGAGAAACTAATGGGCAATTTTACCATCATATCAAAATCCTAAGCACTGTTTTTTGGGGACAAGCCTGGAAAGGCCAGTTATTTACAGGGACTGAAAAACATTGCAGACATGGAAAATGAAGCCCCACTGTGTTGTGCAAAACTCCTGTAAATGTACAAAGGCCCTGAAAATCAGTCATGGGGAAAGGCCCTTCCTCTGGGAGCAGCACAGGCAGCAGGAGTGAATGCTCCCAGCCATTGCAAAATGAGGGTACGTGTCAGTAATATCCTCCAGTCACCCCTGCTGCAAGCTGTTCCACTGGGAACACTGCAGTGGGATTAAACAATACTCTGGAATGGATTAACCAAGGCATGGCTGCAGCCCTGTGCAGGTCCCTGTGCTGGGTTGGTGTTCTGCCCTTTGTGCACCACAGCTCCACATCTTGCCAGCCAGGCTTTGCTCCCCGGGCACAGCATTTCAGCACCAATGAAGATTTGTGGACCTGGGTGGTTTTGTTGAAGTCTGTATCCCTGTCTGGTTTGGGATGTGCGGCAGGAAGCTCAGCATCCTGCAGGGTCCTGTCTGAGCAGCCTGGCTGCAGCAGGTGAGCTGACCAGCACTGACTCGTTGGACTAGTCTACTGGAGTGTCCTGTGTGTGCCTCTCAAAGCTCCTCCAGAGCTCCTCCAGAGTTAAAGGACAGATGAACCCTGCAGTGAAAGGGGAAGCATCATCTTTTACTACCAGATTTGAGAAAAATCCTATTCATAGCTCTTCTGGGATCATAATGCCTTCTGAAAGATATTTTGTCTTGAAAGCTGAACCAAGGATGCAAGTCAGAATGACACAACTTCTGTGGAATCTGCATTTGCAACAGGCAGAAGGGAGAAATGTGTAAAATCAGAAAAAGAAAAAACATTGTTCAAATACTAGGGCAAGAATGCAGAAGTAGGATTTGGTTTCACTCCTTAATTTTTGTTTTTAAAAGTGACTATGTGTTGGGTTTCCTTTCTTTCTTTGGGTTTTCTTTTTCAGTAGGATAGGACTTTTGAGGATAAGAAGAAATTCCGGATGATCAAAAGAAGCAGTTCTCAGATCAGGATGGTACCACCAGTAGCTCTGGTCAGGTTAGTATGCTCTCGTGTGCATTTCATTCCAGTGGAATGGTAATAACTAATGAAGAAAGGACTCTGAGGCTCCTACTGAGTCAGCTGAGGCAAAACTCCACTTTTAGGTACGGAAATTTTACCTGAGTAAGAGCTCAACATAAACTGTGAAATCTGGTCATGAAATCCCCAGCTAAGCTGGTAAGAAATCAAAATCCTTCAGACAGACAAGTGAAATAGGATTTTCAACCTCCATAGTTATTCACATCATACTAATGAGCTCTGGCATCTGTTGCAGAATTGTTAAAGGGGTATTGATCTCCTGCAAAATTTGGTGTGTAATAGTGATTTGCAGACACATAGGGAATATTGAATCCCCCTCCCTTGTTATTTCCCAGTGGGCTGATCAGTTGGGCAGTACTGGAAATGCAGATGGCATTTCCATTTCTCCTTTTCATCTATCAAGTGGTTATTTGATGGTCAATCCGATCAGTATGACTGGTTTTTTTCCCTCCCTTTTCACAAAAAATGTTATTGAGTGTTGGTATTTGACACAATCATATATTATAAAGCAAAGGTTTAATGAAGAGAATTAGTTATAAACAGGCCCTTGATCCTGAATAGAACGAAGGCAATTTTTTTCTTTTTGGAAGTTTTAAAAATAGCCAGTGCTGTTAAAGATATTTGTACTTCAATACATATTTTTCCTGCTCTTTTAAATGTCACTGCCTCCTCTACTGAGAGTGTTACAACCTGCATCTGCAGGCAGGATTTTGTGGCAGTTTTCCAAGAAGAACAGTCGTGAGCACACCTGTACCACATTTCCCAGTGGGAGTTTGATGTGATCTTAGCAGCTGATGGCACGTTCAGTCAGAGCAGGGAGCATACCCCAGGGTACCATTTCAGATCCAGCATTTCCACCTGACTCATCAGGGTCAGATCCTCCCAGGAGACTCCCTTGGGATGATCTCACACACATCTTAGAATAAAAGTGAGTTGTGCTGTCCTCAGGGAAAACCACTGCTGTCTTTTCCTGAGGACTGCTCGAGCCATTACAATTTGGAACAGAGACCTGGATTCAGTGAGCTTGTGTTGTATGCTTGACCTCTTCCCCTTCTTTGGAAAAGCTACCCAAATTTGGCTGAGCAATAAGTGTCTATAAAAAAAAACCCACCCCTACATGATTCATGGAGACTTCTGACTCCAGAGCAGGGTTTGAGCAGTAAAGATGAAGCATGAGACCTCGTGCTGGAGAAGAAAACAAGATATTGAGTAGCTGCTTATTAATCAAGTGCTGGGAACAGAGTGAGAGGGGTGCAGCAGTAAAATGTAGCAGGCAATTCTTGCAATTAAAGGCTGTTTCAGGATGCAAATGTAGAGAGGGAGGTGGGGGAGTGAAGTGATATTACACCAGTAATCTTAATTTACACATGCCTTGCTTCTGGAGTGCTCAACTTGGTAATTCTGCTGCTGCTCTTTGGGCACAAGAGTGGGTTTTTTCCTATTGTATAGAGTGTTTTGCTGCCTTTCAATTCCCTGTACTTCTCTGGCTTTAAAAAATGTGGAATATTTGTGACTGCCTTGTGCTGCGATGATGTGATTGCAGAGCTCTTTTCAGCTCAGTGGAAGAAATGAAAGGTTGGGCTGACTGAGAGCAGTTGCTAAGCAAGCAAGCAAGCCTATTTTAAGCTGTTCCACAGAAGCACATACTGCCTTGATTGGTTATTGATTCCAGTTTCATTATGGAGAAAGCACATTTTTAGCCACAAACATGGGCAGCCACATGTTGAGCTGCAAGTATGAAAACTGTGAGGCTCTGCTGCGGGCTGCACTGAGCCCAAGCATCCAAAAAGCCCAGGACCCACAGTTCCCACTCTAGCAAATGGCACCCGTCTCTTGAGAAAAGTTTTCTTGGCTCCTTCTGGGCTTTGGATTCAATTCATTTAGGAGTCGGTTGTGACTTGTATCTTGCAGGCTGTCCCTAGACTGGCAGATGAAACAAAGCCTCGGACTGTTTTGAACACTGGAGCGTGACTGTCTATTCTGCAAAACCCTTGGGCTGGTCCAGGGGGTGGTGGAGTCTGTGTGAGTTACTGCCCTCCCCAGCAGTACCAAAAGACATGTGAGCCTTTAAGAAGGTGCTAGAGGCCCTTCTGTGCAGGACAGCTTTGGTGTCAGACAACGTGCATGGGCATGTTCCATGTTCTAGGAGGTGGTAGGTACACTCAAATGAGAAATGACTCTGTGTATATATATAAACATGGGCAGCCATACTTCCCAGAAATACACAGTGAGGTAATGCCCTACAAATCTGTGTGGATTTCAGTTGGTGTATGAAGGGAGCAAATTTGTACATGTTGCCTCGGAGTGCATGGAAAGAAGAGATGTTGGGGCTGCTTTTACCCCAGCTAAGCCAAAATGGAGGTTTGTGGCAGTTCAGCATTAGCCGAGGGCAGCAAGAATTTGGGCACGGAACAGGAACAAGCCTGAGGACACTGGGCTTTTGATATATCCTTTCTTCAGAGCAGTGCCAGTTCAGTCATTAGTTAAGAATAAATAACAACAAAGTACCTCCTTGAATCAATGTTTGTAGGAGGAGAGCCCAAGGTCAGGCACATTTAAAAAGGACACTGTTTCCCCTGAAGAAAGCCAGAGTCTATGAAAATGAAAGACTTGGAAACTGTTAGCTATTTCCTGAAGGCTTTTCTCATTCCTTCTCATGCAAGTTAATGTGTGCTTTGCCTGGATGGAAGTGGGCATTTATTTTTTTTTCAAAAGTACTGGAGATATCTTATTGTCCTTTTGAAGGAAGGTTCCAGGCCCTGCAAACTTTCTCAGTTTCATGGCCTGAAAGAACTGAAATGTGGTCACTTGTATGGGCTAAAAAAGTCATCTGTTTGGGCCTGTTTTCAGAGGATGTTTGAGACAGACACCTCACAACAGTGAAAGAAGACAAAGGAGTCCTCTCAGTGCCTGTTGGCACTGGACTGCTACTGAGACAATTATTTCTGAAATTCCTATGCTGACCTGTGGATCTAAATGATTATCCATCCAAATTCTGATAGTCTGTCATCAGCAGGACTCTGGCCAAGGTCTGCAGTGGCAGTTGTCTGGCCTGGAGACCCAGGTTTTCTTTTTAAGGTTGGCAGGAAAAAGGGCAGGTCGCTGCTAGAAATTTTTCCTTTTTTCTGGGTTATGGTCTAAATGCACATCTTGATTCATATTTCATCAGTGTCAACCAGTCCCATCTCTCATTAAAGTTTCCTTAATATTTGATCAGTTGATAAATCTTCTTTTTCTGTTCAATGAATATTTAATAGTGTATATAATATCAAAAAACTTCAAAATGAGAGATTTGTAGCCATTCTCTCCAGCCACAGCACACAGCTCTGTAATGATTAATGGAGACTTCAGAGACATATCAAGCCTCTGCTCTGACTCAAGTCCATAGCTTGAGCCTGGACTCCTCCCACTCACTTTGTAGGGGCCCAAGCGAAGGGAAGACCTTTTCTTGGTCTAGCCTTGTGGTTTCAGTCCAACCAGCTGCATTTTGATGACTGTCTCCATGTTTCTCAGTCAGGACATGAACCTGGCCTCCCAGGTGACGGGCTAGTTTGGAGCCCTGTTGTTCACAGCTGCTGCCCAGGATAGTAGATGTGGTTTGGAGAGAGTTGGTTGAAGCGACTGAAGCAGAGCTAGGAGCTGAGTCTTGCTGGATTCCAGGACCTCTGCTCTTTCCTAGTCCTTGGAAGGGCAAGGAATGTACCTGGCATGCTCAGCTCCCCTCAGGCCTTGTAGGGGGTAGCCTGTTTTCTGGTCTGAGGACTGAGAATTGGCTAGGCAGCAGTGGGATCAGGAAGAGCAGGGGATTGCAGCGTTAATGTGGACATGGGGGCTTGTTTCTTGGTGTCTGGCCTTGGTACTATGCTAGTTAATGCTACACTCAGACACATGTGTTCTGGGGTTCTCTTTCTCTTGAAGTAAGAGGATAGATTTCAGGAATATGATGCCATTAAGTAATGAGATATAACAATTTTCTTGCTCCATGCTGATCAATAAAGGAATTCAGACCATTGTTTCTGTTTTGAATGTACCATAACTCTGACTTCTAGAAGTGCTTCATTTTTTGATACACTTGGAGCAAGGTGCTGAGGAAAACAGGATCAAATCCGACATCTCATGTTTCTCAATACTTCTCTAGCAGAAAATAAATTTCTGAAAGTAAGCCAAAACCACATCAAAATCATATCAAACCATGTCCATTTCTGCTTAATGAGGCATCTTCATATAGATCAGTTAGCACAAACACTTATTCATTCATCCTTTCACTAACCACTCAACCAGAAAAATATAACTGACATTTAAATGGTGCAGGAGGAGAGACAGGCAGGTTAGCTGGGCTGGAGATAGGGCCAGCAATTTCACAGTGTAACAGGAAGGCTCTCAAACACCCTATGAATTAATTGAGGCTGAACTAGAAGACATGGGTTTTGCTAAGGTTAATAACAGCTGACAGCTTGACCTATTCCCGCAGTTTACTGTACCAGCATCACTCCCAGGCTCTGCTTGTCTTCTCTCTCTGTCTAAAGATGGTGATGAGAGAGTTGAGTGTCCATGGGTAGGAGTCAGGGGGGAATGCCAACAAGGCAGTATTCTGGTGGAAATCTCTCACAGACCACCTGACAAGGGTGAAGAGGCAGGTGTAATGTTCTGTTAGCAGAGGGGAGAAGTCTCACAGTCTCTGGCCCTTTTTCTTGTGAAGGACTTCAACTTCTCAGACATCTGCTGGAAATACAACACAGCAGACAGAAAACAGTCCATGGGGTTCCTGGAGCATGTGGAAGATAACTAGGTGGCAGAGCTGGTGAGGGAGCCAGCAAGGAGAGGTGTCCCTGGACCTGCTCTTTGTGAACAGAGAAGGGCTGGCGGGAGATGTGATGGTCACTGTGAGGCAGCCTTGGAAACATGAATGAAATGACACAGGTTTTAGTTTTTGGGAAAGTAAGGAAGGTGGTCAGCAGAAATGCAGCCCTGGACTTCTGGAGGGTTGACTTTGTCCTGTTTAGGACACTGGTTGAGCAAGTCCCTAGGGAGGCAGTCCTGAAGGGAAGAGGGGTCCAGGAACTCTGGACATTCTTCAAGAAGGAAATCTTGAAAGTGCAGGAGCAGGTTGTCCCTGTGTCCTGAAAGACGAGTCAGTGGGGAAGAGGAAGCTTGGATGAACAGAGAGCTTTGGCCGCAACACAGGAAAAAATGGGGAGTTTATGACCTTTGGAAGAAGGGGCAGGCAATTCAGGAGGAGTACAAGACTGTCGTGAGCTTATGCAGGAAGAAAATTAGAAGGGCTAAAGCCAAGATAGAACTTAATCTGGCTACTGACAAAAAAGCAATAAAAATGTTTCTATCAATTCATCAGCAACACAAGGAGGGCTAAGGAGAATCTCCGTCCTCGTGGAGGATGGCTCAAGGATTGGACAGGTGCACTGTTTGCTGGGTAAATAAATTGTTGGATGGCTGGACCCAGAGAGCGGTGGATAGAGTTAAATCCAGCTGGTGGCTGGTCACACCAGGCTGGTGTCCCAGGGCTCAGTTTTGGAGCCAGCCCTGTTTAATTTCTTTATCAACAATCTGGGTGAATGGGTCGAGTGCTCCCTCAGTCAATGTGCACAGGACACAAGTTGTGTGAGAGTGTTGATCTGCAGGAGTGTAGGGAGGCTCTGCAGAGGGATCTGGGTGAGCTGGATCAATGGGCCAAGGCCATTTGTATGAAGTACAGCAGAACCGAGTGCCAGGTCCTGCCCTTGGGTCACAACAACCCCAGGCAGTGCTACAGGCTGGGGGCAGAGTGGCTGGAAACCTGGCCAGTGGAAAAGCACCTGGGGGTGCTGGTCAACAGCAGCTGAACATGAGCCAGATGTGCCCAAGGGGCCAGAAATGTCAATGGCATCCTGGCCTGTATCAGCAATCCTGTGGCCAGCACGGCCAGGGCAGTGATTGCCCCCTGTACTCAGCACTGGTGAGGCCACACCTCAAATCCTGTGTCTGGTTCTGGACCCCCCATTACAAGAAAGACATTGAGGGGCTGGAGTGAGTCCAGAGAAGGGCTGGAGCCCAGGTCTTATGAGAAGCAGTAGAGAGAGCTGTGATTGTTTAGCCTGGAGAAAAGGAGGCTTGTAGGGGACCTTTTCACTCTCTATGACTATTTGAGGTTGTAGAAAGAGGGGGGTGGGTAACAAGCCACCCTCAAGTAACAAGCAGTAGAAGGGGTAACAGCCTCAAGGTGTGTCAGGCAAGATTTAGATTGGATATTAGGAAAAATTATTCACTGGAAGGGTTATCAAACATTAGAAAAGGTGTGCATGTATTTAAAGGACATGTAGGATGTGGCACTTAGGGACACAGCTATTGGTGGCCTTGGGAGTGTTGGGTTAATGGCTATGCTCAGTGGTACTTTCCGACCTAAATGATTCTATGACTCTAAATATGCAGAGCTGGATTTAGCCTCTGTACAGAGCTGGGAAGTACCATCATTTGAATGCTGCTGCCCAGCCCTGGTCCCCACTGCTGGGTGTACCCAGGCACACGGCTGGGACATCTCCACCTGGCTCCCCAGGGTCCCTCACCCATGCTTTTGGAAGCACAGGGCTCGTGCTGATGGTGGAGCTAATGGGGCATGAGTGAATATTGAGGTTTGTCATGTGGATATTATAGCTTGTGAGTATGTTTGCCAGCTGCTTCTATGACCTGGAGTTAGACTCTGTCTACAGGGGTCCATTAGCAGACTTTTCATGCTGTATTTATTCTTGGGGAAAAGACATTGAAACAACATGACCCGAAACAGACTAGTAAATCTGAAAACTATAGAGTAAATTACCACAGGGAAAAGGCACTCTCTGCTCAGTGCCTGCCTGGTAATGATGCTTTCTTGCTCTTCTGTTTGCTCTAGCCTAGTGTTTCTTTGCAGGCAGCATAAGGCCAGTGGCAAAAGTGCATCTCACAAGAACCAGTTGGTTTCAGATGCGGATTTCACAGTTGTTATCACTGGCTGTTATCACCGTGCAGCTTAATGAGGCACAAGCCAGAGCAGCTTGAAGTCTCAGGTGATGTGTGTTTGCAAGGTATTTTGAAGGCCATATCTTGAGCTCTGGATGAAGGTTGAAGGCAGCCAGCCCTGCCAGGTGGAATCTGAAAAGTGATCCTTAGGATTGCTGTCTCTATAAGAGACACCAGACTGTCAGAGTAGAGAGGAAAGGATAGGAAGGTACAGCTTGAGGGCAACACTCATCTGGACACTGTTCTTCAATGCCTGGGTTGGACCTCTTTGTCTAGGACAGCCCATGCACCAGGATAGCCATACAGAGGAGTTAGACCTCCAAAGCTGAGGTAGAAATAAGGATTTTGAAGTGAAACAGACCTAAGCATAGTCATGTGTGGCTGGTAATATGTGGAAGATGCTGAAGCTGGGAATCTCGTCTATTTGGGTTGAAGTTTCCAAAACACATTTGCAGTTAAAAGGTTCAGCAATGGTGTTGCAAAGGTGTGGAAGGCTTAGGTATCATGTGAAGGATTCATTGTGCCACCCACTGGCAATCTAATGGGTCTGAGGTTCTCCTTACCATCCATGGAAAGCAAGTTTCGTTTAGCTGAGCTTACCTTAGGTTGTGATGGCTTTCTCAATGGAAGTACCTCTTTCCCCTTCTCAATTAGAAAAATATCCTGGAAACAATTTGCTCTGACCTGGACATGTTTCCTATAAATGTCTAAGTGGGACCAGCTGGTTCCTACCACCCAAGTAGAAAGGAGACCACCAATTTGAGCTACAAATAGGATCAAAAATGCTGATCCTTGGCTTGGAGCTGTTGATTCTGCCATGGAGCTGGTCTTGACTTTCCAAATTGTAGCGGAAGTGCAAGTGGCAACAACTTAGTGATTTTTTTTATTACTTCACACTAAGTTGTGCTAAGCAAAAACTGCTGATGTTAAGGGATATTCTAGGAGCCTTGTACAGGTATTTTTTACTCTTGAAGACTGTTAAGCAGAAGTTTAATCCCTCTCCTATAATTACTTGCTTTGTTGTATACAAAATTGAGTTGGTTTGCTTCTGTTAGAGTCTGCACAACCTTAGAATACAAGGGCAGCAGTACAGATCTCCGTGCTTTTGCTGTCCTGCCTCCTTTCCTATTAGTTTCAGCACTATTTCAGCTCCATGCTTGTGCCTGCATGCTCACTCTGATCTGGGATCCCTGCCAGCTGCTACAGCCATGTCCTAATGCCAGCTGGGATGTGTAGGTGCTGCAGTGATAGGATGATGCTCATAGTACTGGACATTTGTTTTTGACATTTTGCAGAAGATGAAAGCAGCTTCTCTGTGAGCTCTCAGCCTCTTCAGAAGCATGCTGTTAATGGGCTTACTCCCAAAGGCAAAGATCTTCCCCATCTCCCATTTTCTCAGATTTTGGGATCTCATGGATTTCCGTGAGATGTGTGGGCATTTGACACTTCAGATTAACAAGTTCTGTTCCTGCCAAAGCAGATATTTGCTGGCACTCGCTGTGCCCACATGGGAAGAACTGCTTCCAGAAATCATTCTCTCAGAAGCCTCAACCCTGTGCTGGGAGTTCCTGCAACTGGATGAGGCTTTGCATTTATTTATGGGCTAAGAGAATAGTTGATTTTAGTCAGACCCACTATGAAGAAAAACAAAGCTGAACATCTCCTCCCAATGTTACCAAATGGTTCCATTGTACAATGGTTTTGTCAGCAAGTTATTTAAGATCTTAATCCCTTTCAGCTTTTAGGGGGAACCCTGAGGTAGAATGAGACTGGAAAGAGAAGTGATTTTCATTTGGATTTTCATTTTTTTTCTTCTCTAGTGCTGTAACCTGATGAAGAGGCAATGGCATTTCACAATGTGTACTCCATTCATGGCTACCTGCTTAAAATGAGGAAGGTGGAGAAGTAAGAAGAAAAGGCTCCTTTAAATCTGTAGAGGAACTCTGGTGCCTGTAAGGGCTATTTAAAGAAGTAAACCCACTTTATCTTGTTAATCTATTTATGCATTGTAACTTATGCTGCCATTCACAGTGTCAGAAAGCTATTGTAAACCCTTGTATAAACCCACCCTGTAGACTTGAGGGGCTCGAGTCCATGGCTCTGCCAGCCCTAGAATATTGGTGATTGGATAATAGCAGCTTTCACTCTTAAAAGTCCTTTTGGAGGGGTTAATGCACAAGAGGAAAAATGTTAATGATTCCCAACAGACCACCTACTTAGCTGCTAGCAATAGGCAATCTCTAGTGTGTGCATCCTGGTAGAGGTGAATTCTGAAAAGAGACGTGAAATATAAGCTAGGAGCTTTTGCAAATGATTCTTGTAAGGCAGTCCATGAAATGCTATGTCAGTGAGATATCTGAGAAGAAAGCCCAGGCTGGGGAATTGCTTCAGAACAGCAGCTGGAACAAAGTTACCATTTCTGTGGGCATTGCCACTCACAAGGAGAAAAGCCAGGTGGACAGTTCAGGAGGATAACGTGCTGGGAGCAACAGGAGAATAGACAGAATAATGGCATAAAGGAAAGATGCTTGAGGACAGGCTTTGTCTCAGCTAACACTAAACATTTAGTCATCTAGGCTCTCTTTGTGGTCAGCAGAGCACTTTGAAGCCATGATTCATCTGACCTATTTTGGGCACTACCCTACCTAGGATGAGGTGAATTTATCCGTGCCTGCTTCTTCCTCTTGGTACTGAGAGAGCTTCACGCATAGCCTAGATACAGACACCTGTATTTTAGACATGTCAGGGGAAGTGAGACAAATCCTCCTTTGCACATGGAGTGGGACCAGGAGAGAGGACATGGATGGCCACATGGCACCCTGTGAATCTAGGACAGCATCCAGTCACCCTCTGCCCTTGTCTTCAGGAGAGATGAGGAACCAGAACAAGAGAGAATGGAAACCAAAAAAGGAAGAGAAAGGAAATGAAAGAAAATGGGGAACTCTGTTTCAGCTCTCATTAAATGCTCCTGCAAGGAAAATGGGAGATGTAGGCTGAGGAGAATAACACAATAAATTAGAAACGGGAAAATGTGGGTTACAAGTTTCACAAAGATGTGAGCTTCTTCACAAACAACCAACGTTATTATAACTATCAACTGAAAAAGGAACAGTGGCATTTTATTATTATAATTTTGATCTAAAATTGCATTCCAAAATCTTTATGGACTATCTTAAACTTGCTGAAGTGTATATTTTGCACTGAAAATCAGGTTTTGCATGAGTGGAAAAAAAGAAAGCTTTTGTGATGACTGCAGCACAAATTTCTGTGAATGGCTCTTTACGCTGCATTGCCAGAAATGTCATGAATCTGCTCAGAACTCCAAGGAAGGGAAGTGGTTTGAAATTCCTAACACTGCTCTTTCAGCCAGAATAGCCATTTTGGGTGTACTTCACATGAAGTATGGCTTCAGGGCTTGATATGTCTTCATGCTGGGCCCTGTATTGTGCCAAGGAACTTCTCAGTGTTTAACAAATAATAATAGATATAAGCTGTGTAAGCATATGTGAATCTTCATGTTATAATTTCACATGTAGAAAAATGATCTCATAGGCACATAGGAAATAGAGCAGATGGTAAAATGCGTGTTGGACTGCATTCAGGCAGGAGACTAAGTCTCCTAGACAATAAAAGCACAAATGCTGGATGGTCCCCTCTAGCCATGCACACAAAGTACTGCCTTGTGAGCTGAGATAGGGGAGCACAGATCAAAGCAGATTAAGAGGCCACCTTTGATCTGTTGTTTTCTCCTATTACTGCAAGTTGCAGCACTGTGATCTGTCATTCCCTGTGTGGATATTCAAGGTGTGTGCCCATGGACAGCCCTCAGCTGGGTTACTGGGGGATAAGTACCCAGCTGCATCATTCCAGTTTTCAGCATGTGCAGTTCCACCCATTTCAGAGGTATTTCACCTGTAGTGAAACTGTCTCAGTAAGGTGCTTCTTGATGAAGTCTTATAGATGAACCCTGCTTTTTTCCTCCAGAGATCATCCTTGGTGGAGATAGATAAATCCTAGTCCACACTCATGTTTCAAGGCATGAGTTTCTCTCAGAGACTAGGGCCAAGCTGCAGCCCTGAGCAATAGCAAGGTAAGCTGGGAAAATCAGGAATAACCATGAATTCAAAATTTCTGCTGGAAGAGGAAAACTGAGAAATGGGGCCATGCCAGATTGCAAGGAAGTTTTCCTCTGTATACTAGCAAAGCAGCAGCAGAGCACTGTAAAAGCAAACCACAGCAAACTAAGCCTCTTCCAAACATATTTCTCACCAGAAAGTCTGTAGGTAAACAAAAGCTGCATGTGCCAGGTCTGTTATAAGAGTAAGCTGAGCTGGAAGATTCCTTCAGTTTTATCAGTGTAAACATTCTGAGTGCAGATCTGTCCAGTTAGTAGCCCCTGATTGATCGGCAACATTAGGTTCATGTCTGCGTCAAGAGAAAAATTACCTTTTGCTGTCATGTCAGTTTTTATTCTCCTTTCTCTTTGCTACAGGATGCCTGATGAGCTGTCCTGGAGTGTTAAATACAAATTATCACAGTGCTCTCTTGGATAAACTTCTCTACACTGGGCAGATCACGTGCTTCAGAGACCAAATCAACTCGCACCTATCCACTGGCAACTTCCATTCAATGGCAGTGGCTTTGGCACAGCTATCCAGGATTTCGTAGCAGAATTTGGGAAATTTTTGCCACAAAATTGGAGAAAATGTGATTAGAAAATGGAAGAAGAGGCAGTAAAAATTTTATATTGGGATGCTGAGATATCAGTGCTGAGATGCATTGGGGGTAATATGATCTATGGCTTGGGTTTAGGGGTCTTTTGTTTGCTTGTGTTTGTTTGCTGGGTTTTGTTTGTTTGTAGGGTTTTTTGTGGGTTTTGTTTATTTTTTTAATGAACATTTAATCTATTAGCAGGCTATTAAGTTAGTTCAAAGCACTGAAGCCTGGAAGACAGTGTCTAGATCCTGTCTTTCCCATTCACCTTAGTGTATATCTTGGTGAAATGCTTTTGCACCTCTCTTCTCAAAAGTAATCCAGAGCTAACTGTGTCTGCTTACATGATTTATTCATTCAGACCATAACCAGCACCCAGAGTCCATGGAAGAGCACTGGAGTTAGAAATTGCAACCTGCTTTGAAGTAAACCACCCAGAGTCTTTAGCTGTTGGAGATCAGTGGGAGATAGGGACAGAGGGAGGAGGTGGGAGGTGCTGTCTTGAGAAGAAACTGTGTTTGTGATCTCTATAACTTGCCTTCTTGACAACTGGAGGGGGATTTTCCTAATAGAAAACCTGTGAGCTATATGAGGAGGGTAATCCACTTGACCCTTGCCCTCTCCTAAGCCTTTAAGTCATTGTAACATTTCATTTCGTAGCGTCTGTGGGAGCACTTCTTGGGATTCCTTTCGATTGCAATGCAAAACCAGCTTTGTTTAGCCAGGAGGAAGACCAGAGTAGGGGTGTCGGAGCAGGGTACGTGAGTGGGAACATAGTAGTCATGTTTGAAGAGGGTGAGAGCTGGTGGCAGTGAGGAAGATAAACAGGGCGTGTTTGTGCAAGTGACCTTATTTATTTCAGCATCCTGGGGAGGGACCAAATGTACTGCATTGAAGGAAGTCAGTTCACTCACATATGGGAGTGGGTCCAGCACTGCGTGGCTGGCACAAGCCCAGGCGCTGCTTTGCAGGGTGACATCCTGGGGCTCTCAGGGCAGCTGCTGTCCTCAGCGCTGGCTTTTGAGAGCTCTTGCATTGCAGGCTGTGCTGAAATGGGCAGGGTGGCTGTTCAGAGCTGATGGGAAGGGCGTTCTGCCCTGGCACCCCCAGCCCTGTGGCGGGTGCCAGCAGTGGGGGAGGACCCACAGTCCCCGTGGTGCTGAACAGACCCCTGTGAACCACCGATCCAAAATCATAATTTGTTACTTCAGCGTTTGGCCGCCGAATGGCTCATGGACCAATCCTGACATTATTTCTTTTTAATACTGTATTTGTTATCCTCTGAATAGTTTGGGTGGGTAATTATCCAGTCTGTACTGTGCATTGCAGAGCCCAGGAATATTTGCTTTGGCTTTTCTTCCTGGTTAGTTAGGGTGTGCGGTTGCTGGCCTAGATCTCGTGGCATTGTTTCTGACTACGTAAATGAAATTTTTATACAAGAGAATAATGAATACAGACCAGAGAATAAGGCACATCCTGTGGCAATTTCACAAAGGCAATTTTTCTCACTAAAACCCATAAGGGGCTCAGCAGTTGTGATTATTTACACATGTACTTAATGGCTGTCCACATATGACTGATACAGGATAACAGACACCTAGTAACCAGAGACAGCTGCGTTTGGTGGGTGCCTTGAACCATCCCTGGTTTTGTCTGTTTTCTTTCCCTCTCCCCTTTCCTGTTTGCCTATAGTCAAACTTGTAAGGATGAGGAAGAAAACCTTCATTTAAAACCGCATGAAACCAAAGGCAGGGTGTAACCAGCTTCAAATCCAGACAAGAGTCAGCGTGTAACTTCATGTGTTACTGTTTTCGTCGTTCAGCATATCACATGGATGGGGTGGCATTTAAAGCACACAGAGGATTGGTACCACAGGTGCAGTAATGTGTGCACACATGCACGCTCACCCCTTGGTGTACACACACTTTACTCTGCACCCAGTTTGGCTGTGGGGCCAGCAGCAGCCCTGCTGCGGTGAAGAAAGCTCAGCCTGAATGTTCTCTCAGCTCCCTGTGCCGAGACCCACTTTGCCACAGCTGGAATGGCTGTGAAAACTGGCTGTTTTAGAGAGTTTATCTGAGGTAGGTGTCAGAGCAATTCTTCTACTCCTTGCAAAAACTAAAGGGTTTGCTTTTTCCAAATCTTTGAGTGTGATCTTGTGGCTGTGTTAATGGACTTCAAGGCATTGAAACTTCAGTATCAAGTGTCACAAATGTATGTCCAAGCCCCAAGTGTGATCATGGATTAGCAGCTGTTGCTAAAGAGTTCAATCTATCAATTCTGATCCCACAAACAAATGGCAAATGTTCCCAAGTAAAAAGTTTTTTACTAAATGCACCTAGAAAATAATGTTGGTAAAACACTAGAAACCACAAGTTCTACTGACATGGGATTTTATTATTTGCAGGCACTTTTGTTTACTGCCTGTGCAGGTCCAGACCTTGCCTTGGGTGCACAGTGGGGACTCACTGCAAGAGGACGAGTGGAGATGAGGGGTAGGGATGGATGTTATTTGCAAGTTACCAAATCCATTGAGAGAATGGAAATCCTTTGCCTGACAAAGAGGGTTCCATGGGGTTTGAAGGCAAGGCTTGCCTGTCATCCACACACCAAGGGAGCTCTGATAGGAAAATGTCTTGTGCCATGATGCCATCTCAGCTTGGGAAGCAATACAAGCCAGCAGGGGTGATGTCTTCAGTAGCTGCCTTGCCAGCCACAATGCTCCCTTTCCATCACTGCACTCCATTCCTGAGATTAGGATCGATGCTGGTGTGAGCCTCCCCATATCACAAGCTGCCAGTTCCACAGAAATCCTTGTTCTGAATGGGTGAACGGATAGTTCCATGGTGGGTTGAAAATACAGCCCCGTCCTCAATGTAACCTTTAATCTTGATTAAAAAGCTTCCAGGGCCAGGCAGCCTGGGCTGCATCCTTTGTTCAATTCTGGCACAGACTCTTGCATTCCCTAATCCCTGTTAATATCACTGCTTGTCAAAGAAGATTTGTGCCTTTCCTGGAAGATGGACGCCTATTTTGTACCAGCCGGGGGAGAAGGAGACGCCTCATCAGCTGGTGCTGGGAACAGCGAGTAGCAGACAAGAAAGGCATGCTGTTTTCTGGGGAGAAGGAGTGGGAGGTGGGCGAGCATCTGGCTCTGACTATTAACTCTGGCTGCTAGCACTGCTCCTGTGCTTTCAGGATGCAACACAGTCCTCTATTTTAACTGTGCACAATCCATGAACCTGTCCTGTCAGTGTTTGTGGCCAAGGTACCAACACAGTATCTTGGCCAAACTGTAGGACAGATTATGCTCTGCTGGCCTATATTCTTCTAAAGTCATTTTCAATTAGTGTCATAGTCAGTCCCCCTTTGTGCACCAATACATATCTCCCTGCCATAATGTTGAGCCGAGACTCCAGCAGCCATGCTCTCTTGGGGACATTTTGCTGGCTTCTCCAAGCAGACAGGGAAAACCTCTGGTCACTTGCTGCTGCTCAAGCAGCAGTCTCTGCTGCTAAGCCTGAGCCCAGACCATAGTTCTCCTCAGACTGGTCAACTCCCTATTAGGGGGTCCTTCCTGGGATGTGGAAGACCTTCTCTGTCTCAGTCATGGCAGGAAGTTGGTACCACATCCTGGGAGGGGGTCTCCTCTGTTATCAGGATGATAACAGCTCCTTTGCTGTGGGGCTTTTTCTCTCTCCTGACATTAGCTGCTTCCTTTTCTGCAGCATGGGGAGAGGCAGGGATGCTGCAGCCAGATGCCAAGTCCTGGTGCAAGGCATCACACCGTGGCTCTGGCTGGTGGTCACCTGCCAGGGTGAACACATGGGTTCCCTGGAGGTTTGGGGTTTCTGCTGGCCCAGAGGCAGCACCTGAGGTCACCTGGTCTCTGCTGCTGTGCAGTGCATCCTGTGTCAGCAAGCCAGCTTCAGAATAACCACACTGTCATCGCTCTGCGTTCCTACCCAGGCCCAGCCTTGCCAGCAAACCCCGAGCAGCCCAGATGCAAAGACAGCTGTGGCTCACAATGGCACTAAGGAGAAGGGTGCTCTGGGTACCCCTCGGGACATGTGTGCCAAGTGCTCCCAGGGCAGTGTGCAGGCTCCTGCTGTCAGCTGGTGACAGCTCAGCAAGGTGACTTTTGCCATCTGGAATTGGCAGCAACTTCTGCTGCAATCTCCATTAGGTGGCTCAGGGAGTCTGGCCAGGGCTACAAAGTGTGAGAAAAGGACCCCAAAGGCCACTTGGTCTGATCCCCTTGGCAAGGCAGGATTACATGTGTCAGTGCATTTAGAGTCCTCCTCGGGAGTCGCTTCTGTCACTATCCCTTTCCTGGCTACTGCCCACGCAACAGCTGAGAGGCAGCTAATATAATTAGCAAGACTTAATGAGGGACAGTGCTGTTGGCCAGTGCCTTCGGTGGAGCTGCTGAGCTCTGTTTGCATCAGGGCAGAACCCATTCTGTTATCAAACAGCTGCCTCAAAAACTGGATGAGATTTTATCTTTTGCTTTCAGGCTCAATACGGAAAGCTGTGATTCAGCTTTGTGCAGAAAGCTGTTCATCAAGCTCCCAGAAAAGCTGACCCAGCTTGTGTGGATCTCCCCCACACAAGCAAAGTCCTGGGCATGAGTGGTGCTTTGGGCAGTAGTGGGACACAAGGACTATGATGGGAGAGTTTCTAAATCATTACTGTTGTTTATTCATAGACATCTAATATCTTTATGCCCAACAGTTTCTTTGGATCTTCGGTGTTAATGAACTGTATAAAACACATACATCATCCTCCTTCCTTTTCCATGAAAATGTGAAATTTTCTTGCCTACAGATTTTGAATTTTGCCTTCCTGATTGCACAATATGAAAAAAAAAAATATAGCCTGCATAATAAAAACCAGAAACCTCATGGCTTGAGATGTTCTTCAGTATGATGAATGGATATGAAAATTAATTTGTGTCGGAGCCATAGCATTTAATGACTGGAATTGTGCCTTATTATTGGCACACAAGCAGGCCCGCTGAGGACACAGCTTAAACTATACTCCATGTGGAAAAAAAAGCTGAAACAGTGACATCAAAGGTAGTTGGTAGTTCAAAGCAAAACTTTCTTATCTTTACCTTTTCTCACTTGGTTCTTGCTAGGATCTCATTGTGGTTTAACTCTAGTCCAAAACCAAGCCCCACACAGCCAGTCATTCACTCTCTCCCTACTGTGATAGGGAAGGGAATCAGAAAAGTCAGAGCGAGAGAGGTCGTGTGTTGAGATAAAGACAGTTTAACAGGCAAAGCAAAAGCCACACACAAACAAAGAGGAACAAGGAATCTATTCACCACTTCCCGTGTTCAGGCAGGTGTTCAGCCATCCCTGGGAAAGCAAGGCTCCACCATGTGTAATGGTAACTTGGAAGACAAACACCATCAGTCCAAAAGCCTCCGTCTCTCCTTCCCCCAGCTTTAAATGCTGAGCATGATGCCATATGGTCTAGGATATTCCTTTGGTCAGCTGGGGTCACCTGTCCCTGCTGTGCCCTCTCACAACTTCCTGTGCACTCCCAGCCCTCTTGTTTGTGTGGTGGGGAGGGAGGCAGAAAAGGTCCTGGCTCAGTGTCAGCCCTCCTCACCTGTAACAAAAACATCTCTGTGTTATCAACATTGTTTTGGTCACAAATCCAAACCATAGTGTCACAGCAGCTGCTAGAAGAAAAATTAACTCTATCCCATCCAAAACCAACACAGACCTTTCTACAGGTTATTTTCCTAGAAGTGCTATTAGAAGACTTTGCTCCTAAAGGTATTTGTCAAATCTCTTCCAGTACTTTTAGTTTTTCTTCAAGGTGGCTTTAAATTACCTGTTTCAAACCACATTGTTTAAATCTAATTTATGGGTGCCAAAGGCACGTCTAAGCAATCACTGTCACCAAAATACATAATGCCATTTCATGAGATAAAGCCTCCAGTATCCATGCTGACCCAAGGTGTTCCTGACACATAATACCTGTCCTTGCCCCTGGCCCCATGCATGGCACTGCAGTCCCCCAGCTCCCTGGCACACTTTGCACAACACTGAATTGAACTGAAGAACTGATCTGGCTTAATGAACATCTGCCAAAACCCTTCCCCCTCATCCTGTTTTTTAATCTGTATCAATTCTCCAGTCTGGCCCTGGTGTTAAGGCCTGGTGTTAGAGCTGAGAGGGAAAAAAAAACCTAGAGGATGAGGGGTGAAAAGGTGAGAGAGTAAGAAAGATCTTCATCTCATCCTGTTGTTGTGGTCTCTGTCCCAGGAGCTGTCTGCTGTCCCAGACTCACACTGAGAGAGGTCACCCCAAACCTTTCAACTTTATTGAGTCTCTGCTTCAGCAGAAGTGATCCCAGGAGAATCTCCATCAGGCCATGACTACTGGGGGGATATGTCAGGCAGTGGTAAGGAGGATGTGGTGGGGGCTTGGGAAAGAATGAAGGAGGTGTTGGAAGAAGTGGTATTTTAAATGAGAAAACCAGTGGGAACTGTCTAAACACCTGCTTTTTTAGTAGATGCACCTGTGTGATGAAGAAAGTGCAAGCCATTCAGAGAAGGGCGATCAATGCAGGCTCTGTTGTGCTGTGAGCCACAGAGTCACAGGTGCATCAGCTGATGGGAAGATTGTTTTTTTTTTCCTTCAACAAACTGTAATTTTATGTATATACATATATATTAATACAGGGCAAGCCAAATGTGGCCAAAAACACCCTTTTCACATGCTCTCTGCCAAGAAATCCACCCTGAGCTGCACGTGAAGCCTTGCCCCTAGGAATTATCTCTGTACAGACAAGCAGTTTACAGCCCATGACCCCAAACCATCAGCAGATGCCATTGTTATTGCCCTCAGTGTTTGTCTGCATCCCAAGGGTATAAACTTCACTTTCCATCCCCACCCCTGTTTTAAATAGTAATAGGTCATCCCAGAAGCATGTTTACTTCCTTGTCATTTTTGGACTTAAATATAGAGCAGCCCAAATTGCCTGAGACTTAACATTTTCTAATTAACCAGTGGGAAACAGTGGAAGAACTTTGCAAAGTACAATGCACAGCTAAACCAAATGATCACCCTTGAGTTTAAGCATGGGAATGTGGATGCCCAGCATTGCTACCCAGAAGATAAATCAATCTTTCTTTCTTTCTTTCTTTCTTTCTTTCTTTCTTTCTTTCTTTCTTTCTTTCTTTCTTTCTTTCTTTCTTTCTTTCTTTCTTTCTTTCTTTCTNTTTCTTTCTTTCTTTCTTTCTTTCTTTCTTTCTTTCTTTCTTTCTTTCTTTCTTTCTTTCTTTCTTTCTTTCTTTCTTTCTTTCTTTCTTTCTTTTCTTTCTTTTCTTTCTTTTCTTTCTTTTCTTTCTTTCTTTCTTTCTTTCTTTCTTTTCTTTCTCTCTCTCTCTCTTTCTCCATTTGTGCAGGCTTTAAGAACTTCTGGTAAGTAAGATTTCTCGTAGAAGTTCAGATGTTTTCCTTTTCATAGGCATAACTTCATTGCACTGTGATGGTAGTTATTAGGATAAACTTCTAGAAGAGTGAGGAGGGAGGGAGCTATCCTTGTCTTAGGCAAAGGGAGCTTTATTAAAGTCAGACAGAGAAATAGAAGGCTACTAATTAATTGGAGGAATTTATCCTACTTAAAGAAAACAGCAAAAATACAGCTCAGGGCTTTATCTCAGCCTGGGACTCTTTTCTGCATTTTGTCCAAGTCTTATTTAGTCATTCATGAGTCTCTGATGATTTCAAACTCTTTAAAAATGTTTATTTAAAATAGTTTTTTCTACTCTGATTATCCTGGACATCATTTCTCTACAAAGATGTTGCTGCATTGCTTCTGGTCAGTGGAGATCTTGAACACCTGTGGCAAGGTGGGAACAGCATCCTGTGCAAGAGCCTCCAGCTGTTGCTGGTTGAGCAGAGTGGAGAGGGAAACCTTCTGGAGATGCATCCAGGACTCATGCAGTGGAGAAACCTCCCAGTTATGGGTGGAATCCAATTTCTCCAGCTCACCAGTTGCTGAACAGGTACAGAGGGAAGCTTGTCTTTCTGGGCAAGAGTGACAATGTGCCCCTGAAACCTCACCTACACCATACAGAGCCTGCTCCTGCTGCTTCAGAGGGGGGCTTGGCAGAGCCCCTGGGTCTGTCCTGGGTGCATGGCTGGGGTGCTGTAGGTGTTACCATGCTGCAAAAGGAGACAGGTTTCTGACATATTACCTTTCCAGAGGCATCTGGAAGTTAAGACATGTGAGGAACTGACCAGAGTGAGTTCTTTGTATTACTTTGGCTTTTATATTATGTAAGGGAGGCAGAGCGCATTATTATTATTATTATTATTATTATTATTATTATTATTATTATTGTAATTAAAGAATATTGTGCTTTTAATTTGTACAGTTCCTTCCTCAGCATTGTTTGACATGAATAGATGATAACAGACCTGTTATTGTGAGTTATTAATAACATATTGTTTACTCACCATATGCCTAGGAGACAGAGCAGTGAGCGGGGCTGCTGTGTCCTAGGTGTCCCACCCTGCACTCACAACTGAGTGGATCATCTTTGATCTCTCTTTGCCTCCTTAGATCTCTCTTCATCTTGGACTTACTGCTTACCATTCCCTTTTCCCCCACCCCTGGTTACCTTTGTGTTTGAGGGATTCTGGAGAAAGCAAGAACAGTTTGTTCTGCCTTCTCCCATACCTCTTGCATCTGCATGGAGTGGATGCTCTGGTCTGTTTTTAATTTCCATATTCTACAGTGCTTTTGAGTCCAAGGTGCTAAATATAGAGCTAGCCCATAACAGCCAGTCTCCTTTTCGTTTCTGTCTTACAATGTTATTTTCTGCTTTTATCATTTAAGCCTAATGGATTTACATTATTAGGAGCTCTCCAGTGTGTACAATGTGGTTATGACCAAGACAAATGCCTCCAAAGTTTCCAGGAACATTTGTCTGAATATAATCAAGGAAAAAAGTGACTCTTCCTTGGCTCTGCAGAAAGAGGATTGGTGCAGTGTAGGCACCTTCTGTCTCCCCTTTATACTGCAAACCTATGTGTGCCCTCTGGGTAGGGGAAACACTTCCAGCACACTGTCTAGAAAAATTAATCTCTGGAGAAAAATCAGCAGACACCATGAAAAGTGCTGGCTCAGATACCTTGTGTTGGCAGACTCCTACCAAAATTCGTTCTGGATAAGCCAGTACTTCTGTAGACAGAACAAACTATTCCTTTTTCTTCCTATTCCTAACACAGCCATGCCCAAAAAAAAAAAAAAATTCAAGTCAGGAAAACATTTGGGGAAGCTATTAAGGAAAGTGAAGGGAAAAGAATATCCAGACAAATATGGAGCCATTTGAGACAAATATGAAGTAATGTGTAATAAACAGCTTGAATTTATAGGAGCTAAAGCAAGCCAAACACAAGTGATGGCTTTTTTGGGGCTGAGCTGCCCTAGCAAGCCAAGGAAGGAATGTGGTGGATAGAAGAGCCCAGGCCCACAGAGAGAGACATGAAGACGGCTCAGGACAAGTCTGGAGCCACACCTGTGCCTTTCCAAGCCTGATACCAGTGGCCTAAGCCAGTAGCTGGAGAGGAGTGGGGTATAGAGGAAAATTTCACTTCATCTCTGTCCAAGAATCTTCCCCCCTGGCTGTACAAAAGGCATATGAAAGAGGACTTCTGTGTGATCAGGAGATCCATCCTTGATGAGCTTGGTTGGGGTTAGGGCTTTTCGTGTGAGAGTCCAAGCAGCTGCTCTCAAGAGTTGCCAAAAAGGTATGAACACAGACACACCTCCAGGAGAAATAAAAGCTGGAACCTACATGAACAGCTACCCTGGGCACAGTGAACTTTTAACTTGGAGAAGCTCACCATGCTTAGTTTGAATATTGAAGTGCTATCTGGAAAGGGGATGAGAAGTAGCATGCCACAGCTGTCAGTGTGTGAATACTTTCTTGTTTTCAGGTGCTTCCCAAGGGAAACATGTACTGGTTTGAGGAAAGCTGTGTCTTCACTACCACCCCTTGGTCAGGGTTGCTCCAGTCACTCACTTTGCATTACTAACAGTTCACCTGGGGCTGTCTTTGGAAGGCAAGTTGGTTTCCTTAGAAATAACCTTCAGGTACAGCTATGAGCATAGTTCACTCCAGGCTTTGCTCCTAGTAGGCACTAGGATGAGATACCAAGCCTGGCTAGGCCCTCCAGCACTAAACCAACACTGTGCATCTTGAAACATGACATTATGTCCGTGAGGCGTGCTCAACTGTGGCCAAGAAAGATTGCAAGGAGGCTATTTGGCATATTCACACTCCAGTTTGCTGCTGGAAGCATTGCTTTTCATAGTGCTGTCCAGAAGACCAGAGGAGAAATCTGTTGCTGCTGGAAATGGCAGTAGTGCTGTAGGTCTTGGTTGGTGCCAGCAGAACAGATGGCCCAGGATTGGTGCAGGGCTGACTGCTGCACCCATCCAGAAAGTGTATTGTGCAAAGCAGGACCAGGCTGGTCTCCACTGAAGCCTGGCAAAGGAAGAAAGGTATGCTGTGTAGGAAGGGAGCAGATGTTTACTTTGAGTGTGCCAATGACCATGTACCTCAGTGGGTGGGGAAGTTCAAATATGACAATTCCAGTTAGAGTTAAGTTTTCCTAGCAAGAGATGCCAGAGCATTGATGCTCACGGCCGAAGGGTTGCTGCAACCTGGTGAAATAGATTCTTCTACATTGCTCCTGACAGTCCTGAAACCAGTTAATGGTGTCTCTCCTGTTTCTGAAGTTTTATGCTGTTCCTAGTATTGCAAAAAATAATCCTGGATATTTATAAAGTCATAATTTTAAATGCATTATGAGAAATGCAGGGGCTGGAAATTAAAAAACAAAAAAACCCCAAAACTAAACAAAAAACCAAAAATAAACAAAAAAAAAGAAAAAAGAAAAGAAAAGGAGACAGAAGGTGAAGTGACAACATGGGCAAGAAACAAAAATGGTGTGGTGTCCTATGGGTACATTAATTCAGTAACAGAGGGAAGACTATGTCCTCTAGACCAGTTCTCCAAACTCCAGCCCCCAGAGCCTGCAGGAGCAAGTGTGCCCAAGAGCAGGGACTGCATATTGTGTCCACCACAGGTCTTCTATGAGCCCTTCGCTCATAGGGCATAAACTAGGCAGAGGCTGTGTGCATCCTGGTAAACTGAGAATGGTCAGGGCATGAGCCTGGACAGTGTCTCACGTTCATTCGTACTGTGCCCATTCAATTACAGACACAGCCCAGCTTGCAGGCAGTGCATCACCATGGTTTGCAGATGGTTAACCCACTCCCAACACTGGTCTGGACCGGAAAGGACTCAGCTTTGGTGAATACTTGAATCTGTCTGGTATCATCCCAGCCACTAAAACCTGACTGACGAAGCCCTAAATCAGATCGTCTTTCAGCTCCTCTTGACTTGCCCCCCTCCTGGCTAGTAATGCCTCTTTTGAGGCCAGCTGTGAATTATCTGCCAGAGGGAAGTTCTTAAAAAGCTTTATGCTGAAGTAGCCCACCTTATGTTCTCCATTAGGCAGGCTTTATTCCTCCCATGCTCAGCATTACACCAGCAGAAGTTGGATTAGACTTGTATTTCTTGGCTAAACAATGACTAAAGGAAGCACGATAACTATCTACAAGTATTTGATGGGTGTAAACTCCAGTAAGGAAGACGAATTGTTTAGTATGGTTAAAGGACTTTCATGGCTAAGAGCAATTAGATTAAACTGAACAAAGCAAAACATAAACTGAATAGCCTTTGTAATGCTAGCAGGCTGCAAGGGCAGCTCCCAGGGGACGTGGTTGAAGCAGTGATGTCTGGGTCAGTTGAAACGTCACCGGGAGCAGAGCAGCACTGACGTTATGGACCTCGGAACACCATCCCATAAACAGCGTGTCCACACCCTGCGTGAGCACACGCCCAGATGAATAAGGAGGGAACAAGGATGTTGGGGTAGTTCAGCCTCTGCCTGAACCTGATTTGTCCCCTTCTTTTGGTGTAATACATTGCCCTAAACAATAAGTTTTCATTCTGCTGACAGTGATTCTGATCTTGTGACTGTTAAGGGAGAGCTTATGCTTCCACTTTCCATGTTGAGACATGAGTAAGCTTCCTCAGTGCTCCAGCAGGATGGGGCTCGAGCTCCAGTTATCTTAAACCTGCTAAGGTTTTATCTTTTATTATATAATATAAAATATATTTTATTTTAACTTTTATCTTAAGCTTTGGGTTATCACATACCTACAGGGATGCCATCAGCTTTCCCTTCAGGTTACACCTCTCTCAACTGGCAGGACATGGAATAGGATCAACTCTGTACAAGCAGGAAACAAAGAGGAGTGCACAGTTCCTCTGAAAATACACTGGTGGTCCCTCATTCTCTGCTGGGAAAAATGAGCTCACTCTCTTACATGTAAGAGGCAGTATGTCATAATCCCATCATCCCCCTTTTCTCTGGAAATCAAACACAGAGCAGGCAATCCCATCCATCAGGAGTTTCTGATGGAGATTGTGAACTGACCTGAGCACTGAAAATGGGTATCAGTGACTCAAGCACTGCTGTGTCTCTCGAAATCCTACACTCTCAGGTTAAAAGAAATAAGGGGATATGTGATGTTTGATGAGTCAGGATGCTTTCCCCTGGCATGATTGTTTCTCTGCCTAATTACACAGACACAATAGCAAAGAAATTAGATAAACCAGGTAAAGTTTGTTGTGGGTGTCCTGGTCTTCTAGGAGAAAAGAACCTTATTTGCCTGACATGACTTGTAAACAAACTACCCTGTTTTTAAAACAGCATATTGCTTCCAAATTGCAGGTTATCTGTTCTGAAACAACACCACTTAATGGGTTATCCTCTCCTTTAATCGGGCACACTTGTTGACATATCATTAAATCCCACTTAGCACAAGTGTGAGAAGCCTGCTGTTAAAAGCTGCAAGCAGAAAGCCAAGGAGGACACACGCATCCTCCCATGGCACTTGCAAAGAAGGCCCTGATCTGTTCATAAAAGGTCACGAAGGGAGCAAGGAATTCAAAAGCCTTAAAAAACAGCCTGGATTGGAGTCTTGAGTAGTGCGTCATCACAAGTTTTCTTCTCCCGAGGGAGTAATTCTTCAGATGTTTTACGTGCCCCTTGCTGGTGTCTCTCCATGTTTTTCTTCAGCAGCAATTTGTCTATTTCTGCATTTATTTAGCCTTCTTTTTTTAAACAGAGGCAGAGCTAATAGACATCTGTGCATATGGGAGAGCCTGAAAGGGTTAACACCACCTTGCTTTTATGTCCACTGCCCAAATGCTAACAGTACCTGGTTAGGTGTGCACATTATGGACCATGCAATAGGACAGGCATGACACTATTGCAGAGTCCCTGCTGTATTGATGCATTCTTCTTCTCCAATCTGGCTGGCTGCAAAGGGCTCAGATAATAACATATATTCTGGTTTTTTTTCACTTAGGCATGGAGTACCAATCCTGGTGTCTTCATTAAAAATTACATGCTTGAGGATAGAGATTTTTTTTTTTTTAATATAAGAGGCTGGCAGGTGTTCATGTTTGTGGTGTTGTTCAGAAAAGATGAATTCTCCTTTTTATGTACCTTCTGTATTTTCAGGTTCAAATAAAGACATGTGTACAGTGTATGGGAGGAGGGAAGGGTTGCAGAGTTTCTGCCACCTCACATGGCCACACAGGTGAGTTCTTACCATTATCAGTGGGTGATGTCAAAGCCCCTGATGAAAGTATGTTTAACCTGTGCCACAAGAAGCTGCAATTCCTGTGCAGTCTCTGCTGGCTTGGAAACTAGCAGTGCCAATTCTCCTGGGATTTGCAGCCTTAGCTTCACAAGCTCAGGAGGTTCAGAGCTTTTGAACTGGGTTTAAAGACAGGTGAGGATTAATCTGAATAACTCTAAGTAAGCAGTGACCCCATCAGAGGGAGCTCAGTGTTTCTTCATAACCCAATGCAGGTTTCACAATAGCACTCAGTTTAAATTGTATGTTGCCATGTCCTCTTTCCTCTGTGTTGAGGACTATAGTCCTGGAAATCTGACATATACTAACACATGACTTCTGAGAGAATAAAATATTGAGAAAAGACAACAGCAGCGTTGTTTTCAGAGTCTTTTAGTGTGTGATATGGACCTTAAATGTTACAGATGGTTTCCATAGTATTGAGAGCAGCCTGAAATTACATTCTATCTAAATTACAGTGCTTTCTCAAAGACAGTCATTGCAAGTTAGTCCTTCTCCTCACACTGACCCTGACAGGAC
Source organism: Parus major (assembly GCF_001522545.3). NCBI lineage: Eukaryota > Metazoa > Chordata > Aves > Passeriformes > Paridae > Parus > Parus major. The sequence goes on along the minus strand of NC_031768.1, from coordinate 59,891,370 downwards.
TGACTTCTCTTTTCCTTGCTCTTGTGTCTTCCAGTAGAAAATCAGTATGCAGCCAAAGAGATTATTTTGCTAGGCCAAAAGACCCAACAGGTGTTTTTAACATTTAACTAGACTTTCTTTTCAAGAGTACATCACCTGTAAGGTATCTGAGGACATGACTACCAGAAATGCCACCTGGCCATTTGCCAGCTCTGGAGTACATCTTATAGTGGTACCTGGAGTGATCTTTCTGGGCAGAATAGCTCATCCTGCCTGAGCAAATGTCAGAAGTTCAGCAAAATCATGGAACAGATAAAGATGGAAGGGACCAGACTCTGGTCCACTGGATCAGAGATTCATGAGGGCTCGCCTTGGCAGTAAAGACTGAAACAAAATAGACATGCAGTATCTCAGCCTTTTCTGCAACCTATGTTTCAAGGGCCCTTGTTCCTTTCAGCCAAGGACACATATTTTCCTTAGAATTCCTCTTGTTGTTGATGTGTTTGAAGAAGACCATCTTATCCTGGACATGCTTAGCAAGGTTCAATTCCAAATAAACCTTGGGCTTCCTGCTTGCATTTCTGCATTTATTCTAACAACATCCCAATATTCATCCCAGGTGCGTGCTTCTGCCTCACATCCTGCTTCTACCTCACGTATCTCCTGCTTATGTCTGGGTTTTGACAGCAGTTCCATGTTCATCCATGCAGGTCTTCTCCCCCTTTTGCTTGATTTCCTACCACTGGGAATGTCTTGTAGGTCCTTCCTGGGCTGCATGCACTTACTGGAAGTATCCCCACTTGAGCCTTGTTTTGCTACACACAAGAAAAGTACATTGTCCCCATTTTAAGGTAAAAAGAGGCTCAGGTTCAAAAATGCCCTGCAGTGTATCCACAAAACCTGAGGCAGCATGCCAACACTTGAGTCCAATCAACTCCCCTCCTTAGTTTAAACACTATTTATTTGTTTCACCTAATGATGCAACATATATGAGTCGGCTCTGTCACTCCTCTTTTCCCAGGGCAGGGACTCTCCTGCTGTGGCATGGGTACTTCCTGGCTTGCCTGCTGTCTCTTCTTGGCAGCTCTGTGAGCCTTGCCTTCTTGCACAGAGGTCAGTGAGCACGTCAGAAAGACAACAGCCCCAATTTCAGACTGCAGTGCTTAGGATTGCACTGAAGACTGCGGAGATGCTCCTGAGGTGATGGGGGACCAGAACCCAGTTTCCTCCACATGGGGGGCAGAGCTCATTGCGTGCTCCATTTGAAGAAGACAGGCTAAGAGGTAACCTCTTCTTTGAGAGCAACCTCAAGGAGAAAGTCTTGGGGGCTGAAAATCTGAGCATGACCTGGTAATGTGCACTTGCAGCCCAGAAGGCCAACCATGTCCTGGGTTGCATCCAAAGCAGTGTGACGGATGGGGTTCTGCCCCTCTGCTCTGTTCTTGTGAAATGCCACCTGGAATGCTACATCCAGCTCTTAGAGGGGCCTAACTGGTTGTGGATCTGGTGGTGTGAGTCCAGAAGAGGGCCATGAATATGATCACTGGGCTGGAGAACCTCTCCTGTGAAGACAAGCTGACATGATCAGGGTTGCTCAGCCTGAAGAAGAGAAGGCTTCAGGGAGACCTTATGGCACCTTCCAGTACCTAAAGGGGACTACAGGAGAGGGACTTTTTACTATGGTTTGCACTGACAGGACAAGGGGGAATGGCCTTAAACTGAAAAGAGGGTAGGTTTATATTCGATGTTAAGCAGCAATTCTTTACTGTGAGCATGGTGGGACAGTGGAACATGCTGTGCAGAGAAGCTGTGGATGCTGCATCCCGGGAAGTGTTCAAGGCCAGGCTGGATGGGGCTCTGAGCAACCTGGTCTAGTGGAAGGTGTCCCTGCCCATGGCAGGGGTATTGGAACCAGATGGTCTTTCAGGTCCCTGCCAACCCAAACCATTCTATTATTGTATGATGTTTTCTGGCTGTTGGAGGCTTCACAGCACTCAGTGTCACACATCCTATCCTTTGGATTTCCTTTTCCCTGCATCAGGAATTGAAAACTGTTATGCTGCACAGCAACTACCCCGTTACTGGTTTTCCTTACATGGCAGTTTGACAAAGGGGTCCCTCAGTACAAAAGAGACATCTGTAAACTGGAAGAGATTCAGAAAACAATAATAAAATCACAATGCTCTTGCAAATCCCTGTAAGGCAGCAATTTAGAGCCCAGCTACTAGCATGCTAGGACAGACCTCGAGTGAAATAAAAAGAAATTAACTTGTTAAGTATCTCTAAAGCAGGCATGTAAAAAGTATTATTTTCTGTATGCTGTGTGTGCTTGCGTAAACAGCCTTTTCCACTTGGGGCTACGTCTCCGTAATTATGTATTATTTGCAAGAAGAATGCAGAGCGTGAGGAGTGAATATGTTCCAAATGTGTCCAAACCCTGACCAGGCGAAGGCTGTGATTTTAGCTCACTTTAGGGAGAGGAGAACAATCCCAAGTCTTTTGTTTATTCTTCTTGAGCTCTTTGTAACAATTGTACTTTTCACTGGAAGTGACTCACCTGGCAAAGAAGATAAGAAACCCAAAAGAACCATTCAAGAAAAATATAGTGCTGGAAACTATCCTCCAAATTTAAGGCTTACAATTCATCTGAAACCATACTCATATTCAGGCCCTTCAGGCTTCCCTAATTGCCGAGAAGAACTATCATTCTTTTCTAAATGTAGTGTCAGCATTTGTTACAAGCAATCAGCACAAAATTATCCAAAAACCTTCCTGTGACCTATAAACCTGCAATTTGATATGCCTCACCCAATTTTTATTCTGTAACAAGTGAATTTTTTTGCATAGATTTTTATTTCAGAGACTCTTTAATCTACCAGGCAACTCATAACAAGATCCCATGGCTGGAGGCTGAAGATAGCTACGTTTCAGCTAGCAATAAGGTGCACATCATAACAGCAATTAATTAATCCTTGAAATAAGTCCTGAGGGGGTATGACAAATTCGTCACTTCTTGAAGTCTCTGAACTTCATCTTCCCAGACATTGTGCTATACCTGAAATACAAAGTATGGTCTTGGTACAGGAATTACTGGGAGGGGCAGTGTTACAGTATTTCTTAATGTCAGGGAGAAGACATTTTCCACATCAAAACCTCCAGGTTTTTCTTCTTTCTTTCTTTTTTTTTTTCTTTTTAATACACATAATGAAATTCATTCCTTCTTCCAGTACCAGCCGGTCTACTTCAGTGGAAATCAAGATGCCACTGCCAACTTATACCAGTAAACAAAGCCAAACTTTTAAAAACAGATATAGAGCTAAATTTTGAGATGCCTACTGGGCTGTAGAACAGAATTTTCAGACACACTGCCGCCCGCTCCTAATTTTCAGTGAAGTCTCTCTTTCACTGTCAAGCCTTCCCTCTCTGGAACAATACATTGCTATTGAAATATTTAATGAGTCACTTTTAAATATCCCACAGGAACAACAGGACATTTATCTCATGCTGCAGATTTGTATTTTAAAAATAATTATCTTAAAAAGAAAGCCCCATGCTACAACTGAAAAAAGCCCAAATGTCTCCCCCTTTCTACTTCACAGAACTTTCTCTCTCTTTGCCTTTCTCTTTTCATTTCTCATCCACTCTTCACCCACGGGGTTATGCTGAGGTGACAGCGAGGGCGCCCAGGCTGAGACACTCTGTTTGCATTCTTCTGTCGATTTGGGTTGGCTACTCTCCCCTGTGCAGGCTTGGCAGTGTGAAAATGTGACCTTGTGGCAAACTTGGGTGTGACCTTCTAGAACAGCAACAGCTCCCAGCATGACTGCCTGGACTCCAAAATCTTACTCCATGGAAAATTTGAGGCAGCTTATACCATGTGCACTGACAAACTTAGGTTTATCTTAGGGGAGGAGCATGCATCTGTGGAGTTAACACAGCAGGGCTAACTCATGGTGTTGCCACATCCTAGCTGCCCTGCCAGGAGCTTGCCACAGAGCTCTACTCTGTGCCTTCTCACTTTGTTAATGGTGTTGTGCCAGAGCCAGGTGCTTGCTGTGAGGCTTGGTGCTTCTGCTGCTGCAGGACCTCAGCAGCGCCATCCATTTCTGCTGCTGCTGTGGCTTCCATCTTCTCTTGCTCTAACTATTCCTTCAGCTCTGGAAGGGCTAAAGAAGCTTGGAGCTGTTCTTCAAAATCTCACCTTAACCTGATGCTGTGATGCCATTCAACACATGTAAGAAGTGGTTAAAGAGGTAGCTGCTGGGTCTTGCAGCCCTGCAGCTTTTTGCACCATGAGTGCTGCTGTCAGAAAACTCCAGATGTGTGGATCCAAATATATCCATTTTGGGACCAAGCTAAACCTCTGTTTTCCTAAGGATAACATGCCATACAAGGGTTTTGACAACAAGGTTCATAGCTGAGTCAGAGGTTCTTGCAAAAGGCTTCTGACGCACCAAAGAAAGTTACAGAGTCCGCATCACTAAACGTGAGCCAGACTCAGCTCACACAGCATCACTCTCTGTGACCTTGGGTGCTCCTCTAAACTGGGAGATATTCCTAGTTCAGGATATTAGATCCCTGTATGGATCATTCCTTTAAGAGTTGGATTCAATTATCCTTTTTGTGTCCCTTCCAACTCAGGCTCTTCTGTGATTCTGTGATTTTGATTTCTTGGCTCTGCCCATGCAGGGAGTGGACCCAAAAAAGCACAAACCATTGCCTGACCTTGTCAGTGAATTGTGTGCCTGACACTACTCATAAGACTGGATTTACCCTCTGTTTTAATCACCAACAACCAAGCCACCCCAGCTGAGCTCCACAGCCCCACCATGGTGACGCTAGGGTTTACAACTCTGCATGGGCTGGGCAAGGCTGGCCTTTGCAGGCATAGAGAGACCTTCCAAGCCTGGAAAGATGGTTTGGAGGTGAGAGAGGACAATATATATTTCTGACAAATCAGGATGGTGAGGATCTTCCATGCTGTATTTTGGATTAGTAACCACACTGGTCCAGTTTCATCCATGATCAGAAAGGAACTTTTTCTCTGCTGAGGTGTTATGTTCACACACATGCCCTACTGGAGCAGAAATTGTTACATTTTGGGGTTTTATATCAGACTCCGGTGCTTCTGACAGCGTGAGGCTGGCATGCAGATGCAAGAGTCGCCTGTCTGTCATTGGTATGTCACACAAACAGTGCTTTGACCTGTTCCTTCCCACTCCTCAGCCCACCCACGTACACTGCTTTACTCCTCATTGGAGCAAACCAGCAGAGATGAAACAGCTGTGAAATATATCTGCCCTCCGTTTGCAGCCCTGCTCGATTACACACCTTTAACTTGGCAATATAGACTAGTTATGCTGTAATATAAATACATTTCTTTCTTCTACCCACAGCTCTGGATCAATCACAGCATGAAACAGCAGGAGAGAAATGAAGTAGTAACATGGGGGTAAAAAACTAAGAACTGATGTTATAATCAGCCAACTAAACACCATTAGAACATACTGTCCTTCTTAGTGGGCGTACAGCTGCACTGGGCCATGACCAAATCTATTAATAGGCCATGCAGAGCTCTTTGTAGTTCTAAGAGCAACGCTCCTCAAACACTGAGCCTTGAGTTCCTTCTCTGTAACTTCAATAAGCCCCTTGTGGTGTATAGTTACAGCAGTCGACTCTTCAGCAAGGGTGAAAAGTCTGACTCCAGTCCCCAGATTAGAGGCAGAAATCCTGCTCTTCAGTTTTTTCCCAGACCAGAAGGGGGAAATAATGCTGGGACCATAAACTTAGCCCTAATGTGGACAGGATGTGCCTATAGGGTATCTGAGATGTTCTAGGCTTGATGGTGGACAAGAGGAGCAAAGGTTGGGGTGGAAAGCTTATATAGTTTGGTTTGTGGTTGCTGTGGAAAGGACCTGTTGTATCCTAGGTCCAGGGGACCGGGCTGTCGCATGCCTGCAGTATCCTACACCCCGAAGACCAGCACACTTGCCATGTCACTCCACAAACCAGCTGGCATTTTAGGATCGTATGCCTCCTGCCAAGAAACATGTACCCCTACACAAGAAACCCCTTAGTCCCTGTCTGTAGTTTTACAGTAACAAGCAGAGCCTTCCAGCCTACAGGTTATTCCATTTTAAAGACATTTAAAGTTAAGGAAAATTATTTCTACCTCACACCCAAAAGACACAGGATGGGGTAACAGTGCAGACCAGATGTTTAGCAGGCTTAGAGAAGGCAACTCCATGTGTCAAGGTACTGGGGAGCCATTACTGCATGAAAATATCTGTAACACCCTTGGGCTGCTCTAGTCTCTTTCTCCTACCATAGATTGGTTTGTGGCTGGAGCCAAAAGCCAGTGCTGCAGCTCAGTGATTAATTCTCATCTTCCCTATGACAGAGGAAGGGACTTGAGGTCCCTGGAGACAGTGGATGCTTTCTGCAGAACATGACCCGCAAAGAACTGGAGTCTGGTGAATGTCTGGAGTGCTGTCTGAAACTCGAGGGTGAAATCACACTTGGTGGGAAAGAGCAGCAGCAATGCAGGAGAGAAATGCCCGAGGGAGAGGGTGTACCCAGAGAACAGTGAAGGAAGCATGCGTGAGGCAGCAGCTGAGGAAACAGGCAGCAGGGAGAGGGTAAGCACTTGGGAACGAACCCTGAAAACAAGCAAAGACAAAGCACTGTGATGGAAAGAGAAGTGAAATGAGGGCTATCTCTGGAAACAGCCTGGGGAGAGCCCTGCATGGGGTCAGGGGCTGTGTGACTTGCACTGATTGTGCAAGTTCAGCCACTGCAGGCTGGGAAAGCCTGGCTGCAGCTTCCAGGGCTTGGTGGGGCACCTCTCCAGCTCAGAGCCAGGCTGCCCCCTAAGTCATCTTGGGCTTGGCTGTGTAAATTTATTTATTTAACTGAATTGCCCAAGCCAGCAGTTGAGTCACCACCGACAAGCGTCAGTAAGGCTTTCACACCTTCCAAGGTCTCCTCTCAGCCCACCGGCAGCAGCAGGGAGGGCTGGTTGGGGCAGGAACACAGCAGGCTTGCCAGCCCTGCCTGGGGCTCCTTCCACAGTCAATGGAGCAACGGGGAGAGGGGGTGCAGCCTTCCGGCAGTGATTCAGCCCACTGAGGAGCAGAACCGCCTTCATGAGGTGCATGCTTCCCTGCTCTAACCCTAGGAAGAGCCTAAAGCAAAGACAGGCTGTAATTTAATGATCCCAACTAAAAAGCTCAGAGCTAGAGAGGATGAGTCTGGATATCCATGTAGGTAGACTATATATGTAAAAGTTAGCATGGCGTAGCAGAGCGAGGGAAGGTGAGTCATCTCAGAGAGCACAGAGCTGACTGTACAGTAAGCACCACTTCTTGTGCAATTATAAATGCACATGAAGTGGGAACTGGTGTGTTGGCTGTGACTCCCAGCATTGCACATTTCAGTTAAGCTCTCTGGAACAACTGGCTGTTGGTATTAGTTTTAAGATAACGCCAGTGGGAAGTAGTAAATGACAAAGCATTGCTGGCAAGCGATCAAATTGCTAACCTCTGAGAAACACAAGTTATAAATTCCTTTACTGTATTAATTTGACATTACAATTTAGAGATAAGGTTTTCCAGGAACTGAAGTGAACCAGCTTTTATGAGTTTTATTCATAAGGTGCATCTGAAAAGAAGTCAGTAATACTTAATATTTCTGCTTATACTGTTCTACAAGTTCTTAGTTTATGAGAAGCTAGGTAGTTTCTTTTTCCAGGGGTAGACATGCTATTTTGGCACATGCTGTTGTGTTTTTATGATAAATTCAACACAGATACTTGCTAGTCATTTTGGACTGTAAAAACCTTTCTGAAGCAAGGCTGCCTACAACATCCAAGTCAGGATGAGACTTCAAGGGCAGTTTTTTGTCCTCTCTCCTCCTCACAGCTGTTTGTACTACTGAGCAGCACATTCCCAGTATAGTGGTTTTCTTCTGGCCTTTCTCCCATGTTTCCTACCACAGGTGCATTGCCAAGGCAGAAGTGTAGAAGCTACATCAAGCATCAGCCAAGCAGCCTGTGCATCTCTCAGCCAAAGCCCCATAACAGCAGTCTGTCCTCAGGAGCAGGGAGCCCTGCCCCACTGGATGGCTGTGAGGGGTCTTTCAGACCCCAGAGCTGACGCAGAGGGATGTGCATGGCCCAAAACATGCTTCCTCCTACCACATGACCTATTACAGTGTTTGGTACCTCAGCTGCTTTGCAAAAGCTTTCAGTGTAAGGAGAGTAGAAATGCTTAAAGCTGTGTGGGCGATCAATGGAAATGTGTCAGTAGGTGGGTGAGGGGACATAATGGAGTAAGCAGTGAGCATTGCAGGTGCTGGATACCATGGAGAAAACACAGGCGGTAGAGTGAGGCAGAGCATTTGAGTTTGTTGCACATTTTGCCTCTGTTCCACCTTCTTTTCCCTACTTTTTTTCATTCTTCATTTGCTGGGATAATACAAGTGGAAAAGAACATCCAGACCCATCCATTCTGTGATTCAGGACACTGTTTTTAAAATAAAACATACTACACCAGCGTTTATGTGGTGAACATAATGGTTAAATATTTTATGCCATGGATTCAATTTCTGATCAGGACCTGTATTAATGATGACTATATAGGTCCAATTGTTAGTGGGCTCCTCTTCCAATAAGTGCTTTGTTTAAATGTACATTGAAGACTTGTTCTTACAATGGCTTTCTTCTCTTTAATAGAATTTGACATGTTGGCTGTGGTATAGCATGCAAGTGGTTTGTATAAAGATTTTAACATATATTTCTGAATGGTGCTATATAAATACTGCATGCATTGAATTGTATGATTTTATTGTGAAACTGAAAGATTTTCTGTTCTATACCATAACACGATTTGTTATTTTTCCAGCACACACATTAGCCTGCATTCAACTTCTGCACAAGGTAGAAGAACTCAAATTAAATTTACAAGCACACCTGAGCAAAGCTAGTTAGCTGAGGCCAGATCATGTTTCTGTGATTAAATAATGCTGGCTATTATAACACATTGCAAGAAAATGCAGCTATAAATCCCTGTCTCGGTTTATTCCCAATGCTTCATTGTACTATAGAAAATCTGCTATACTTTTTAGTAAGCAAAAGACTAGACGTGGGACTGAGTCACCCTGAGCAGATGTGTTAGATACTAACTAGGAGGAGATAAGAGTAACAGTGCTGCTCTCCCCTGAGCGTTCCCCTCAAGGACGTTCCCATGCTACACAAACATTAATAAATTGATCTTCAATGAATCCAACCACAGACTTTATTAACTGAGGAAATTGGTTCCCAGAAAAATTTAGCATTTTGCTCAAGGCCAGAGAGTAGGTCCACAGTAAGGAGAAAGAGCTGGAGACCTTCACTTATTTCCGTCTAATGTTTAATGTTACATTAGCATGTAACACAGTGTGCTGAAGGCACGACACTGCTGGGTGCTCACACTGCTAGAAATGGATGGGAACTGGTTTCACACCCTACAGCAAGACCCTGTTGAGCATGTTGGTCACTACAAAGTAACCCCTGGGCACCTGTTAGGTCAGTTAGCCCCTAGGGGTTGAGGGACAATCTCCTGCCTGCCTCTGGGAATGAGAAGTCCGTGGCTCCGCTACTGTCTTCACTGGGACATATCATCAGGTCTCTCAAGAGTTCAGGAACATCTCTTGGGGTTCATATCTACCCAGCTCAGGGAACAGAGCCAAGGACGTCCTGGCCCTACAGACATCCAGGTCACACTGCAACTTTCCTTTTGATGGAAACAAGGGTGACAGAGCTAAATGGGTGGCTGGTACATACCCAGCTCTGAGCTGAAGATATACAGCACATGACATCTGAGGCTGGGGACATTAAAGCAGCTCAGCTCTGTCCAGAGTTCAAGGTTTTTACAGGTGGCTCTGACAGTTTTGCATTTTATTAAGATTTCTCATTTACCAGTCATTTATATTGTTGCCAAAATTTGACCACTGGGAGTAAAGTTTTCCAGTCCAGGTGTTTGCCTGAGGCTGAATTACTTCAGATAGGGTGGAGAGGAAAACTTTGTGTAGCTGTTCCTCATGGCCAAGACTTAGATTGAGGGAAAAGATTGGTTTGTAAAAAAATGATATGACTTACCTACCCTTTGAAACTCTCCAGTGCTCTGTGAATGTAAAAGTAATTGTATGAGAGGAAGGAAAACAGAGCAGACAAGGAATTGGGCTCTATGGGCACAACTCAAATTGGTGGTTACTGTGGGAAGAGCGATGGAGGTCCTCGGTGAGGCGGACTGACCCAGGCAGTATACCATGATTGAAGCTGGGAGAATGAGCCAAACAGACACCAAACTTTACAGAACTGGACTGAGTTGTTGAGACTGGGGAAAGTTTTCAGTGGGCCAAGTCCTAGGGTGTGAGGCAGCAGGTACAAGGGTAACCATTTAAAGTTTTTCACCCAAGAGAAGGCACTAGTCAATAGGCTGGTTCCTAAATTTCACCAGTCCACTGCCATCAGTGTTTATGTGTGAAACCACTGATGACAGCATGTTTTATCTCCCACGTACTGTAAGAGCCAGCTCTCACCCCACAGGTGTGGTCTTTTAGCTGCCTTGGCAAATCTCAACATCACGGTGTTTACCCTGCTGATAAGTCATGTGGATGTCATGCAACAGTACTTAACTCCCTTTAATTTTGTCTTTAATTGCACACACGTACTTGGGGTTTCTTCATGTATTCAAAGTCCTTCAGCCTCATACTGTGCACTAGAAAAACATGTCTCAGCTGGCAAGCACCAATTTCAATCTGTTATTTTCCAGTGTATTCCTGATTCCATGCTCTTTGAATTCTGAAATATTTTCTTCGTGGGATTTTCTATAGTGCTTGCCACTGCAGAACAAGAGCTCCCCAGCCATTAGCTGGTTCATTTTAGCAGAACTTTTCTGTGATGAGATATCATAATACTGTCATTTGGCAAATGGGCATCTAAGTCAGCACTGCAGCTGCCAAGTCTGAACCCACCAGGACTTGATTTTTCAGAGCACTTACTGTATGACACGAGGGTGTGAATCACTGAAGCATCTCTGCCTGTCTCAGCTGGGACTGGGAGCTCAGCATTTCTGCACACCAAACCACTAGGCTTGGAAACCAGGCACCTAGAAAGTGAAAGGACACAATTAGAGCCCATCTGTGAGAAGCCTGGATGAACAGTATTTCCCAGCTCTCTGGAACAAAGGATTATATTCTAGGATGTAATTTTGTACTTTCTGTGTCCCACAGTCCTGTTCCTTATTGTCTTCTAGCTTTTGGAATAACATGAAGTACAGATGCTGCCATAGCCACAAAGTGGGTCTAATTTGTACACTGAAGGAAGGAGCTGTGTGGGAAAATACTGCCTGATCAGACAATCCAAACCATGTCTGCATAATTCTTGTATGTATGGGAGATTCATTAAGGTATCAAAGGTAATTTTAAATTAAGTTTTTTCTAACATTTATGTGCCTGTTCTGCCAAGCTTATTAGTATTCCTTCAAAGAGGGGTATTGATTTGTTTTGGAATAAAGCTTATTTATTCTAATTATGCATAGGAAATAGCTAGCTCTATCTTACAAAATATTTTTGCAAATAATAGGGTGCCCTTCTCTTGACATTCCTCTCCAGCTTGGGTTCAGCATTTGAAGATGATAAATGGGCATCAAGCTCAGCATTTCTACCACCTCCTACCTGCTTTGACTCTTGTTTCATTAGAATTTCAGCAATGTGCTGGTTCATGGCAGCTAACCTCCCCTCCCTCTCCAGAGTGCCTGTGAGTGTGTAGGGGGTGAGGAAATGGGTGCATTTCTCATCTCCTCAGCATTTATTACATTCCTCTTTCTCTACCTCCTCTGCAGCAATAAATCAATGCTACTTGTTATTGTCTACTCCTTGGGCAGCATCTCAGGGGGAGAGGCAGGTTCTCCTAACTATGATGCCGTGTGTGTTATCAAATGCTAAAACAGAACTAAAGGTCCAAAGTAAACCAGTCTTGTTTTTGCAGCTTTTGAGGGGAAAGACCCTATCCAAGTCCTGCCAGCTGCATCACCTATCAAGACTCTTTGTCACACAGGCTGCAGTTGCCAGCCCCAGCCTTATGTTGCCTGCACAAGCAGAAGAGGACAGTGTGTCACTGGAGCAATGTTTCTGTTTTTACTCTGTGAATGAAAATTTAAAGTTTCTGGTGCTGATGGCTATTTTCTGCCAGCAGGCAGCTCTGGGACTGGGGTGCTGGATGAATCTTCCTGTATGTGTGTTGAGATGTGTGTTGAGATGTGTGCATGCTCCTTGCACTTCTGCCACTTGTTAATGGCAAGTAAAGCTCTAGACATACATTGTGGGTGAAGTAAAATACAGCCTGATTATTGTTTATCAAGAGGAGAAGCACACACACTGGTACCTGGAGAAACAGTAGATGTGGCACTTGGGGACATGGTTTAGTGGTGGGTTTTGCAACCTGAATGATTCTATTATTGTAAATGAAAAGCATCTTCATAGTGGACTGTGGCTTGCAGGAATTCCATGGAGAAACTTTGCCCAGAATGCCTCTGCCTTCTTGTTTTGTTGCCTGCTTTCTAATCACAGCAAATTGTTTTCCTTCACACAGGCCTTGGAAAAAAAGGCCTTCCCACAAACCTGTCCCAACAACCAGGGAAAAGATGTTCACTCCCCTCTGTCTACCGATGACACCCTGAAGAGATGAGTTGGAGAAATGATCCTGAAAGAAATTGGTGCGGTGGAGGAGTGGGTGAGAAAAGCAGACACATGACCTCTAAAACAGAGGTGTTTGGCTGGTCCAAGCCCAGAAGCACAAAAAAAATACTTGACACACCTGCACAGGAATCCAGGACCAATTTACACAGGCAGGTTTAAACTGGGGTTGCAGCTGGGATTTTTTCCTCCTTAACCCGTTTCGATGTTAACTAGGGTAACTCATATGGGAACCTTCAATGCAGAATTTACTGAAGGGGTTTGCAGGCAGATTCTCAGGGTTTAAGTGCCAAAAAAGGCCCCCTTGCATATTAGCATGTTTTTATTGTGGCTTTAAAAACATATTTTGCATTTTCTTTCTACTGTGGCAAAAGGTGTACAGTTAGATCCACCCCCAAGCAAGAAATGTACTTTATCAAACCTCAGTTTGTCAGCAATGGCATTGGTAAAAGCATGCACACACACGCACCTCTTTCTCTATTTCTTCCCTAAACTTTGACTAGTTTTTATTAAAGTGGCTGCCTCAAGCTACTGACAAACTAACAAGATGTGCTGGGTATGAAAAAAACATCAACAACTCAAATTCAACTCAGATTCCTTCTCCTGCTGTGTTTTCACCATTTCTTCCTGCCCCTACCCTGGTTTTCAAGGGGACATGCAGGGGTCAGGATGCTTTTTTCAGACCTTTCAGGGAAGATGATGTCCTTGCATCAAACTTCACTTGGCCACAGCCCCCTCTGCCAGGGGGCCTGTGAGGGCAGACCCACAGCTTGTGCTGCAGAGAGGCAGGCCTGACATGCAGAAAGGACCTGTCTCTTATGCTGTTTTTTGAGCCTCCAAATCTATTGATGATAAACAGGCAAAACAGTATTACACACAGAAAAGGGAGGGGTTCCTTTCTGTTTGCTTCTTTGCTCCCCTTTCCTAAAAAATATCTCCCCAGCCTTCAGGCAATTGTCAGGGTGTGGACTCACATGATGATAAACCTCAGATGGGTTTGCAAATACAGCACAGACTATGAGGGAGATCTCTCGTTCAAGAGCTCTCCTTGCCCCGTGGCATAGTGGGAGTGGGACAGTTTTGTAGAAATGTAGAATTTTTGTAGAAAAAGGGACAATTTTGTTTAGTTTTTAGTCATTAATTTACTTCAAATATTTCCATACATGTGATTGCCACAGCCCTGAGAGAGCAGTGAGTTTCATTCAACAGGTGGACTTTCTCTGCATACTCCCTGCTTACTCTGGACACTAGTTTACCAGTTTCCTCTCTAGAGATTATTATTTAGATCTTGTAGTGCTGACCAAACATCCTTAATGTGGACAAAAGGATTTCAGGGTTTATGCAATCAAATACTGTAGGGATATCCAGCAGTGTGAACTCAGGCAACAGCCAAGAGCAGAGCATTTATCATTGTCACTAGGCACTGTTTCTGACTCACATGCCAGTTAGATGCTGCACTGGAAGAAGTCCAGGATCTTGCAGGATTGAGATGGAGATAGGACCAGCCCTTCTCGAGGGCTTTTATCATGTCCAGAGTAAAGCAAGATCAGATACTGGGTTATATTGAGAGAATTTGCTTGCATAAAGCAGCAATTAAATAATGATAAGCTTTAGGTGGAGATGAAATATCTCTTCTGGAGGAAAGCATGGATGACATAATGCTTTGGCTTTTTTTTGTCCTGGAAAAAAACAGAAAGCAAGAATGACAATGGAGATTTCCATTAAAAACTTTTCTGTTTCTGTTGTGTAGAAGGAGTTGAATTGGGAGGTGGAGAGTATTGACTTGCTGGTCAATAAGGAGCCTGTATGGAGCCTTCTTTCATGAAACATCACATTGGATGGAGATAGTTTTCTGCAAGAGGCAGGCTGAGCAGGATGGGTGACAAAGATGTTCAAGACTGACAAGACTATGCGTGGCTCAGAATAAGTCAGGAAGTGTAATTAACGAATCCTTTGACTAAACCTATGTGGATAGCTTTCAGAATAAATAGGTTAGAATAAGGTCTATAAAAGTGAGCATGTTTTAAACCACCAAGCAAGGAACCTAGGTCTATATATTAGCTATTTTAATCTTGTTTTCAATTCATATTTGTTTGCTTTCTTTAAGGAGAATAAATTCTTATTGCTTGGTAAATACTAAATTGCATCTCTTCAATAAGGTATGGCTACTTTAAACTACATTCTCTTCTTTTTGTTAATGTTAGCCAGGAGCAGAAGAGGTCCTAGAGGATACACAGCATAGGAGGCCCCTGATTTAAATGGTATATGTTTATTTGGAAACATAGTTTTAATCGTGGTTATTTTTAGAGCAGGAAATGGTGAGTGATCCACTCATCTTTTTTTTGTTGTTGTTATGATTCTGTTTATGTTGGATTCTACTCCCACAGAAAGCAGAATTAAATGAAAAGTGAAATACACTTATTTTACAAGGATGCACTTGTGAAAATGATGCAACTGAATTGATCTGATTGCTCAGGTTTTCAAGATTTTGGATGAATACAGCTGATCCTCTCGCCTCAGAGTCTAGAAGTGGGAAGAAAGTCCTCCTGGTTCTCCAACTCTCAGATATACTCTCAGCCTAAAGTGAATAAGATGGCAGACTGAGCTTTATCCATCTGTCCAATGCCCATGGTGAGTTTATCTGGATGCAGATTAGCTGTGCCGTGGGTGCAGACACCTGAGCTGGCTCAGTGCAGCTGATAGGTTCAGGTGCAGTGTCATGTGAAGGCGGCATTAGGATTTGAAGGTCAGGGAAGGTTCAGGAGGTGGATGGTCGTCTTTGCACAGAAGTGAGCTTAAGCTCATAAACTCTGTGGGGCCCAGCCAAGTGTGTATGTATGCCATATGTTTTGGGGTGTGCCTTCTTCTAGAGGACACACTCTGGCTAGCAGCTTTTACTACTACTATTATTATTATTATTATTATTATTATTATTATACTACAAAACATTCTCGTTACAATACCACATATACTGTGGAGGACATTTCAGCTGAATAAACAAAGCAAACAGTTTTGTTTCAAAAACAAGTGGAGTAGACCCATGAATTCTGCTTAGTCCATGACTTTCACAAATTCAGAGTTTTTTACCTTTCCTCAGATTGGTAAGGGAAGTTAGAGTGCATAGTACAAAATTAAATTTCGTTCAATATAACTCAAATTGTATGATTAAATATAGTAATTTCAGGCTTTAATATGTGTTCATCACAACTTTAAATTGGCTCATTTTTCAAATAAGTCAAATTCTAATTTAAAGAAAAAAATTTCAATTTGTGTTTTTCTTCCACCTCCCCCTTTTATTTTTATTTTTTTTCTTGCCACAGGCAGATTATGCATTTGCAGGAAATCCAAGAGGGCATAATTTTCTATGTCTGCCCATGTTTTATGTCACTGGCAATTTTTATTCTTCTGGCTTCTTGAATTTTTTGTTATCTTGAAAAACATGGAGTTCTGTAAGATGGGATCTATACAGAAACTAGGAAAAATAAAAGGACAATAAAACAAAAATGAAAGGAGTAATAAAAAAATAAAGGACCAGAATATTCTGTGCTTGCTTCCCACAACACTGTGTGACCATTAGAATCCATTTATCTTTCACTAATGATCCTTTACTAGAGGGAATGTCTGATTATCTGGATTCCCTGACATATCCTTTCTCTCCCTCTTTCCCTTCACTGGCTAAAGGGATTGGTGATGGTCAGAAATACTGCAAACATCAATTACTCCAGCTTTCCTCAGGAAATGAAAACAAAAGCACACCCATTCAAACATTCTGAACTCTCTTTAAAGTCCCACAGAAGTAGTGGAAGGCTTGAGATGGAGTTTCTTAACCTGTCTAAATCAGGACTCTCTTCCTTGACGTAAATCAGGAAAGGAAAAATTCAACGTTTTGCTAATTTGTGTAGGACTTTGATGATAATTTGTCTAGAGACATTTAAGTGGTACAACATGAAATAACAGAAACTAAAATTAATGGAGTTGGAATGGGATTGCGTTGTGCAGGGCCCCCACATATGGTTACAATTCAGTGTTTCCTCTGTATCTGACAGGATCCTTACAGAAAGAATGCTTCTGAGGAACAGCTACTGCACCCACCATGAAAGCATGGAGAAGAAAACCTCACCCCACAGTGTCTGTTCACCATTCTTTCTCCTCCCATGGTGACTCCTTGTGGGTTTTATTTGTGCTTGAAATTAAACACAAGTCTGAGTTTGCTCTCATAAGCAGGCTTGTCCTTTGTTCATGGTTTAAATCTCGAGGGCAGCACTGGAAGGTCTCCCTGCTTGGAAACAGTTGATAGAATTGACCATGAGGCCAGTTAAGTTGCTCACCACTGCACTGTGAGCCACCTGAGAGGCTGTGAGACAGCTGAGGTGTTCAGGCTGATGTGGCAGCCATGGCACAGCATCTGCAGGAAGCACATGTCCACCTGGAGAGGCAGCAGAAGGCCAACCACACTACTGCAGGACATCTCCAGCAGCCAGTGTTTCAGAAGACGCGGCACACGCTGGGTGTCTATGGTGAGCCGGGTGCCTGAGCTCCCGGTGTAGCCAGCTGAAACTCAGTCAGTGCAGTCAGCAGCATCTAAAAGCTGCACATGGAACCAAATGCTGGGGTGCAACCCAGTTGCCTAAACATAGATATCAATTTTTTTTTGAGGTGTTCTCTCGTATTTCAAGTATGCACATGGGCTGGCAAGCATGATCTGAAGGTAGTGGTTATTAATAGTATCTAGGAGGAACAATTAGACACTAGGTAGGATACTCAAGCCAACCAGAACCTCTGTTTTGGCAAGCAAATTTCCAGATCTAAAGAGAGGCTCACGCTCTGTGGAATGAACAACAGATGATTCAAGTTTAGAACCAGCACAACAGCAAAAAGCTCCAACTTGGCTCCTCCTGGCTAAAGCTATGGTGGTGCCTCAGCTCACAGCATGAATGAGGAGCTTGTGCGTCACAATGCTCACGAGTTAACCTTTTGCCAAATTCCTTCTTCACCTTGTAGACAGAAGCTACACCCCCAGTTAGCCTGTGGCAACCACTGGCCAACAGGTTGGCCTTGCTGGAATGCCAGGTAAGCGGAGGATGTCACGTTAACACAAACCTGGCCAGATACAAACCTCACTGAAACGGTGAACTTGTGCCTAAGTATTAATCTGTCTTTCATTTCACTATTTCCATTGCTCATAATTATTACCATTGGCACGAACAGCGAGTTACCCCCCTTGCTCAAGCCTGCAATGAGTCTGACTTTTTCATAGCTATGCTTAATTGTTGCCAGGGTTCCCTCTAGGAGCATTAGCTTGCTTAATATTGTATGGCTTGAGAAAATTAAATGATCAATATCAGGTTAAGAGCACTCAGTTGTTCTTTCTTGGCTTTTGTAATTACTTGTGTGACGGGAAAATAATTACTATGTTGAGTTTATTGTTGTTCTCGTTGTCCTCGGTGATTTTGTTGTTCAGCTCTGGACATGTCTGATTTAAATTGTCTATAATATTACTGTCTTAGAAGGAAATAGAAAGGAAAGGGGAAGGGAAAGGAAGTCAGAAAATTAAAGGCTGATCTAAGATTAACATAGTGTTTACTCTGGCTCCTGGCAAAGTCTGTTTGTAAAGGGAGACTCCCAAAGCAAAAATCATCTAGAGTGAATTTGTTTAAAGTGACACTGTCACCTCCAATATCATACTTCAAGATTTTTGGTTTTTACTCCATGTTGTTATAAGTAACACCCAAACCAATTATATCCCACTAATCCCATTGGAGAACCACAGATTACAGTTGTGAGGCTAGAGAAAAAGCATTACTCTAAATCTTTTGGTTGTTTTTACTGCAATTCCTGGCACACTAATTTCATATTCTGAGTTAGAAGGGACTTACAAGGACCATCGAGTCCAGCTCCTAGGTGAGTGGTCTGATATAGGGACTGAACCTTTAATCTTGGCATTATTAGCACTGTGTTCTAATAGCACAGCTCTAACCAACTGAGCTAATCCATGATCACCAATTTGTATGGAAAGCTTACACACAAAAAGGATCATATGGATTTGGGCCATGCCCAAATCTTCTGTAATTTCTTAATAGGTCTCCTTCCTGTTGTCTGTGTAGTTTTGTGATAGAGTAAGAGGAGAGAAAAAAACACCACCAGTGATTTTTGAAAAAAAGATTTTTAAAACCAGCAGGGGAAGTAGAAAAACAGAAATCCCCACGAGTCCTCTGCAGGGGGAGGTCAGGGTCCTTGCTTTCAGCCATGCAGAGACAAGCCAGTCCCTAGTGAAAAGATGCCTACTGTCTTCAGAAGCCAGTGGGAGTGGGCTGATAAAGAGATCCCTTTAACCGTGGTGCTTATGAGTCACTGGTGTCAGCGTTAAGACATCCAGGGAGAAAGAAGGAAACAAAACTGGTTATTCACTGCCTTTGTTTAGCTGCCTTCAGAGGTTTCAAGAGACCTGAATACAGAGACACTGTGGCATATGCCAACTGTTGACTCCATCAAATAATAAAGCAATCCCAGTGGGTATTAAGAAGCGTGGAATCATTCTAATGAGTCTGGCAAAATCTCATTAGGATGAACAGCAGGTGATGACAAAATATTTGCTCTGTATGCAAATGACTTGTTTCCTTCTCTGTCTGAACGCAGTTGCATGAGTGCTCAGAACAGGAGTTGTCACATAATTACTTACTGGAGTAAAGCATTGCATATGTGGTGGTTGCATTTCAAATATATCAGTGGAAAAATGGGGAAATGACAAAAAGGAGAGTCCCCTGTTTCACCAAACTCTTGCACAATAGAGGGCTTTGCTGGACATCCAGACAGTCCAGCTGTCCTTCCAGAAATGCTTTTGAATCGAGGACATTTGGACTGCAAGTTGTCAATACTTCTCCAAGAGCGGTGAGTATAGAAAATAAGACGGAGGGAGGGAAGGGGGTGTGCTGAACACTGAGAACAAGGCAAAACAAGACAGTTCCTGTTGACAGAGGTAGGTTACCTGCATAGACCCGAGCCTGACCTGACCTGCTAGCTCAAAAAACAGCTCCACTAATCAGCCCTGAACTATCCAGCTATAGGCTCAGATGTTGCACAGTAAATCACTGCCTTGTCCCCTTCTGCTGTTTTAACATCAGGCTGTGTAGCCTGTGATATCTGTTCTGTTCCTGATGGTGTTTCTGGCATAGTACGCTTCCATTCCCTCCAGTGTATCATTAATAATGCTTCACACATTTGTTTTTAATCACTTCGGTATTTATTTATTGCTGCAGTCCTGTTCCTACTCCTCATACATGTCAGAGGCAAAATTCTTGTGTGGGGGAAGTGGAAGTCCCCCAAGAGTCCCATCCTTCTGTGCACACCGGTGGAGAGGAGGACAGGGCAGTTGAATCAAAGAACATTCCAGATCAAATAACCCAAGTTACACAAACACAAGTGCTCCTGAAGATCATCTCTCCAGCACCTGGCAATCAAACACCTTCCCTATATACTCTGCCCATGTAATTGTGGTTTTCTCTCAAAAAAAAAGGAGTCAGGAATGCATTTGAAGCCTTCCCTCTAAAAATACCTTTAAGATCTGCAGGGCCATGAAAATCTTTCAGGTCAGAAAGGCAAGGGACTGTGTGTTTGGTGACCTTGTGCTCTCACCATGCTCATTGGTTCTTACCTGGAGACAGTTTGCTACAGACTGTCCATCAGAGAGGGAATTAAGTAAGCTGATTATGAGAAAGAGCCATTTGTTTTCCTGCTGAAGTCCTACAGAGATGCAGTAAAAACAGTACACTAAAGAGCAGAAATTTGCCTCCCTCACCATCCGTCACCTCACCATTTGCAGCCAAAATCTTATTGAAGTTGGGGAAAGGGGACCAGTCCCCTAAAATTTCCCCTCCACAAAAAAACTCAAAAAAAAACCCTCAAAAAAACCCCACCAATATAGTTAGCTGAGGCTTTGTATTCCAAGGATATTAAAATGAGTGACTATTTAAAATTGTTGACACTATTAGATGCTAATAATATTAGGAATTTTTTAGTCTGTAGAACTTTATCAAAAATGTTTTTCATACAAGTAATTTGTCATGGTAAAGTCAATGTTATCATTCCTTCTCTCCTAAGTTTGGGAAGTCTGTAAGGGTCACCAGGTAAATCATCAAGTGAATTGGGAAGCCTATTCCTTCCTGATTCCCAGAGCAGCAGCTTGTGAGCACAGGGGCACTGTGGCTCACTGTGTCATTGCTGTGGGTCTGGAACCTACAGAGCTCCTTCTGAGGCTGGAGGTTTTAGGAATAAATTGGATAAACATCATTTGGGGTAGCATGGGGTGTGTTTGTCTCTCTGGGCAGGAGGACTGGCAACACCATCTATTGAGATCCAGACCTGCAGCCTAGGATTTGATGACAGTATCCTACACAGTATTCGTCTTAGATTTAATAGTTGCATTAAATTGAGGTCTGCAATCGAAGTTCTGCCAGAATATCAGCAGGCCAAGAAGTACATTAAGCACTGAGAAGCGGGCTCGGCGGGGTTTGCAGGGCGGCGAGGCTCTGTTCTCACGGCTGGGTTACGGATGCCGAGGGAACACGTTCCAACCCAAACCGACAGCAGTGCACGGGGGGGTCACAGGCGGCTGCTTCTGCTTAGCAGCTTTTGCTGACCAGCAAAAGCAATGGAAATCCCAAGCCCTCAAAAAGCAGTAGTTCTTAAGCAACCACTTTTCCTTTGCTTTTTTATTTCTTTGCTATCCAATTAGCCAAACAACCGAGTGTTTGTTCAGTGAGACTGACTGCAGTAAGAAAACTGAACAGCAGTGATGGCAGTGATTCATTTCAAACCCGAAATGTCATCTGATGTTAACGGTGGTCTGTATCATCTGACCAAAGGTCATGCACACGCTGATCCCAGATATACATTGCTCTGAAAAAAAATCCTGTGGAGCCCTCCCAAACACAGGATAGGTCAGAATGCTCCAGGTTTGGCTTCCTCTACCCAAAACAGTCCTCCACTAAGCCCAAGAGGCTTTGTGTCCTCATACTCATGCTCTAATAGCATACCCCAGGCTCTGATGTGTCTTTGTGGGCATTCTGGAAAAACATATCTTAGTGAGTGAGGCACAGCTGTCAGGGTATTTCACACACTTCCCACTTAAAAAGACAACAAGCAGAAGGAAGTATTTCCCTCTCAGAATCACAGGAAGGCTACATGTTGTTCAGATGAGATCCAAGACCAAGCAGCCTGGACAGGAGAGCACAAGCTCTAATCAATAGGGGAAGGAGTCAGTTTGTGCTGCTTGGCCCTGGCAGTAGTCCTTGGCTTCTTTTCTTTAGCAGATGGAATCTTATAGAAACTATGAGGACAGCTTACTCATGCAGAGGCATTTAGTGCTATCTGAGATGCCAAAACATGTCCTGTATGGCTTTCACCTCTTTCTCCCAAATGGACATGTTGCGTTTCACACCTCTGTGATATCTGTCAGGCCGACCAGACCTCTTGGGTACCCCCAGGGATCTGAAACGGCATTACAAGTCCCTGTTTAAAGAATGAGACCCCTGTGTGTCTCTGTGCTGCAAGGTGTTCCAGCTGCTCAAACTTTCATTTGAGTGTTTGCAGCCCAAACTGAACTCTGTGCTTTTGCTGCTGAGTGAATTTGCATTAAGAACAGCAAGCACTATATATTCCCTGCAGTCTCAAAGGTGTCTGTAGAGCAGGCCCACCCTGAAGAACTGATAAGTACCTCTAGATAGTCTTGTTGTTCCCATAGGCCAGTGGTAGTACTGCTCTCCTTAAAGTCCTTTGAAAATTCAAGTGCTTTAATTAAAAGTAATTAAATTAACACAATGGCCGAAGCAACAAGAAACTGTAGGTGGGCATCTTTCATCATGGGTTTGGAGCGGATAGAGAAATCCCTTGCATTCATGTCATTCTCCTCATAAAAGTAATTCCTATTAAAGGTAGGGGAGGTTTCTTTGTCCTCTGATTTCTTTGTC
Source organism: Parus major (assembly GCF_001522545.3). Lineage (NCBI taxonomy): Eukaryota > Metazoa > Chordata > Aves > Passeriformes > Paridae > Parus > Parus major. The sequence continues at coordinate 59,868,691 of NC_031768.1, read as the reverse complement.
CTCAGCCTATTCCCTCTGAGACCAGACCACTTTGCTTTTCTCTTCCTTATCTTCCAGTCCCAGCCACATCCTGCACCTTCCTGACCTGCCGTTCTCAGTCCCACCTACCTTTTCTAATGCGTCTTTGGCATTTTTCTCAGAGTTTGCTCGATCCTACCTCTGCTGTATCACTGCCTCCCAAAGCACTGCAACTTTGTTCTTCCTTTCACTTCCTACTCTTTCTACCTGTCCCTGTAACCCTGGCTGTCCAGACCCTCAAATTCAGCCTTCATATATTCTGCAGCTCCCTGAGGTCCACCCTGTACCTATCCTTGAAGGACTTCACTGCTGCTCTTCCTTGGCCAAAGCAGAAAAGTGCACATTTCCCCTTCATCTTTCCCCTATCCAGGGATAGAAATCCACCCATCCAGGCCTAGAGAAAAAACCCTAATCTGGGGAAGAGAAGTACTACATCAAGATATGGTTGTTTGTTTACATAAGCTTCTGGGAAGTCTAGACCATGTTGGAGCATATCCACAGTCGTTTCTGTGGACAAACTGTGCTGCTACCACTCACTTGGTGTCTATTGGTAGCAAATATTAAATCACAATTTGCTTGAGAGCAGGCAAGGAAAGGTTCTTAAGAAGAGAACAGCAGCTAAATTGATGAACACAACTTACTAATGTTTTTAGTCTCGCAGTTTTCAACACTGCGCTGAGTTTGCTCTCCAAATGCCTGACTGACAAATGTCCTTTCACTTCTACTTAAAGTAGCTCAGGAGACAGATTATCATTCTTTCCCGTTTTTCCCACTTTCTCTTTGTCTTTGCATAGTAAATCAAAGTGGTAACCAGTGGCTTACCTAGGGAATTTTGTGAACTCTGGAACCAAGATTCCTCCTGTCTTTCAGCCCGTGCCGAGACATTTAAACCAGAAGTCCAATTGCCCTTTGATACCCTAATCATTTTGCCTTAGGCTGAAACACCCCGTACATGTGTCTCACTTCTCCCATACCCAAACCTACCAGAGGCCAGACCTACAAGGTGCATTTTGTTCACCCTCCAAGCTGCTTTTCCTCAACGGATCCAGGGCTCTCTGTGAGGCTGGCCTTTATGCCTTATAGATGTCAGTCCTTTTTGGCCCCTCTGCTTTCCTGGTGCTTGGGAAATCAGAAGCAGATGTATGTCTCCAGCTACTCTGGTGAGCAGAGACAGACCAAGAGGAAATCAGGAACCTGAAGACATTGTTATCCTTGTGAAGGTTGTTCTGTACCTGTGAGTGTGTGCACAAGGTTTTTCCCTGAGCTGTGCATGCCCACACTTCCATTACAACAAACTTTGCTGGGCAGTCATAAGATGATCTTTATTTCCTGAACAATACAGCCACAGACAAAACTTTGAAGCCCTTTTCTTCAATTTAACTTAATGAGAACTTGAGCCTTCACCTTGGTGTAGAGTTAAAATGTTCCTACTTGAGCTAAGAGAATATATTCTTTATTTTTTTTATCCACTGCTTTCTCCTGTCTGTAGAGAAGACAGAAAATCAGCCAGTTTGCTCTGTACTTGCTAACCTTACACTACCACACAATTTTAAGTAACACTGGGAACAATAACTTACGAGGTTGTGTCCGGTAGGGGAGCGGTATAGCTCCAAACCTTGCATAACTGAAACTTACGCAAACTTCAGCATGAGTTTTCTTCCATCAATTATGGAAGAACAAAGCATCTACTCTTTCACATTTAAAAAATCACCTCTTCCTGGAATCTCAAGTCTGAGGTGTTTTTACTGTGAAAAAGAGGTTCATGGTAATGATAGCAGAATATCAGATTACTGGCTCTGTACAACACTCCTCTGTTTAGCTTCTGTCTACTTCTTAACAACATTTACTAAAAGCTGAATGCCTTCCAGAGACACCTTTAATTTACATGCTAAGAATGTTTATGTCTCTCAAGTGGTCAAATTAAATTGTATCAAATGAACTCTATGGCTTGACACAGGTTCTAAGGCCCTGTTTAAACTGTTGTGTGTTCATGAAACAATTAAAGCTGAATAAACAACACCAAAAGAATTTCCGAGAGGATTAGTTCAAATGTTTAACTAAATTAATTTCTGCCACAGTTGGTTTCCATGGGCATTCATTTGATCTGGCAGAAATGCTCTTTCCTAAGTGTTTAACCAAAGTCTGATTGTAAGTCACATCTGTTCTGCTGGGGAAGGTAAACAACAATTTTGCCTCCCGTGATCACTTGTAACTGAACAGCTCTGTATCACACCTCTTGCATAGCAGGTGTCCAGCAGCCAAGGTACTCAAGAAAGCTTTGGATTTTTTACTGATGGTACATTATTTGGCTGCATCTTAAAAATTGTAATTCTGTGTGCATTGACTGTTTTTACAGATTACAGTAGCTGGAGCTCACACTCCTCAACTTCAGACTTTGCAAACTGTGCACAATTGGAGTCATGGCATCCCCAGTGAACACTTGGACATTTCAACAGGTTTTGATGTAAACAGGGATATAAGCAAGTCTTCCAAAATGGTCTGCTGAACTGATTCATCTTTCCACACAGACCCTTATCGTCACTCTCCAAGTCTTCAGAGAAGCCTTGAGCACATGAGGTAAGAGTATGGCAGTATTTAAAGGAAGAGGGAAAAGAGTGTTTATGATGTTTTTACCCAGTCCCTTCAGAGTAAATAGCCCTCATCCTCTATTCAATTTCCTTACTGAAATTGTAAACCTGAAATACAAAATTAAGTTGTAGAGAGCTTAGAATATTTTGTTTATCACTGCTTCAAATAACAGCATCTTTGCATAGGTTACTACTGATGCTGTAATTCGCAGCTAGTATCCCAAGCTGCCTAGAGGTCTCTTAGTTCTCTCCTAGTTTTGGATATGATCTCCAGAGGACTTTAGCTGGAAACATTTTTTTTATTACTTGGTATGAAGTATAATAAAAAAAAAGTACCTGTATGTACAGATCTTCAGTTCTGACGCTTGCTCGTCAATTTTGTCTAAACCAAAGGTGGACAGAAGTTCTCGGTAAAGCAAAATAATTTATTAACATTTAATGCTTTCGGTTCTGCAACAAAACAGCAATTTTCTTTATGCTTTTGATAAGGGAGTAACTTATGGTCAAACTACCTGGCAACTGGCTGGACTACTACAGTCATGGGATGTCTTTATAACCTCTACAGCACTACTGGGGGTTATTATCTTTATTTATCTGTTTAATAATGTTTTAACAAATATTGGCAGTGCATGTCTGGAGGGGGACCTGCTAAGCATGAACAGTAAATATTGATCCTCCTGTCTCTTCCCTGAGCACACCTGCCAACGTATTCCTAGTCTTCAGATTGGAGATCTGATACTCCTCTTTGGCACTGCACTTCAATATCACAAAAAGAGACTACTACAACTTTGCACTGTACTTAACAACATCGGGAAGTAATCATGGCTAATTGCTATGGCTGTAATTCCAAACCTGACAGCTGGCAGAGAGTCAGAGGCCTCAGTCACATTTGCTGAATGTCTCTCTAACACGCTCCACCAGATAGTTTGTGGCAGTGCTCTCCAAAGCCTTGCCCTTTGACTACTTGCATTTCTCCAGTGCTTAGGTAGTTGCTGCCAAGGCTGTTCTCCTCTAGAGTAATTATTTGTGCAGTGTAATTTCTTGGAAGCCCATCTGGCAAATGCTGCTTTCATGCAAGCTGGGCTAGGTCTATCTAGAGAAAGGTTGGCAGTGTAAGGATTTTAGGGGCACCTAGAGGGAATGAATAAACACTGGTTATAAAGAAAAAGCAGGTGCCATCTGCTCCCACTCAGGTAACTCCTGTTGACTTCAATGGGAGTGTGACAATTTTCACAGCCACTCCATTTGCTTTTGTGGAAATACTTTCTTTAATATTAACAATGATTCAAAATGACAACCCCCAGAGGTCTGAGGGGGCCAGAGAACTGGAAACACTGATGATGGAATGTGGACACCTTCCCATGACAGTCGGCAGAACAGATGAGTCGACATTTAACAGTCTGTATATCCCAGCAACAGGTGCCTGAGCTAAGATGAGTTAGGTAGGATTTTCTAAATGGCTTTGATATTATGGGATCAGTTGTTGTCATCAGAGAATCCAGTTCAGAGAATGTACCACCAAGGCAATTACTTTTAATAGAAACCCATGTGCCAGAGGTGTGTAGAAACAGATGTGCCTCTCTCTGACAGAGGTGTTGCAGCTTGGGAAATGCAGCACTTCGAGAAAGAGTATTTGTGCTTCCTGGGATGACATTTCCCTTGGAAATAAGCAAGTGAATACGTCCTGAGAGGTTCTCACTCCAACAGAAGCACCCAGGCAACTTCAGAGAGCTCTGCATTACCTCTAGAAGGAACAAACACTGAAAGATGGGAAGGATTTCTGATGAAACAGTGGGTGTAGGAAGGTGTAGGAAGGTCTGCACCCTGTAACACCAAAATCAGAAAAGAGCTGATCTTCTAGTGTCTGGGCAAATGAAGAACAACATGGTAAAATAAATCCAATGGCAGCTCTGGGACAGTGGATAAATTCTGACTAGAGACAAAAGAGTGCCATGAAGGAGCACTGGTTTCTTTTGAAAGGACTGCTGAACCTAATGTTGGCACTTGAACTAGTATTGCAATGTAAGATGTGAAATTGCTGTTCATTTTGCTAGCAAAGCCATGGAATCCTGCAGACACTGCCATATATCACATCCTGTAATTCTCTGGTTTTAAAAGTAGCACATTTCTCAGTACAACAGGGCTGTGACCAGAGTAATGAAGAGACCAAGCTGAGAACTGAATTCAGCTCTGGGCTCACCATATCACTGGGGAGTTTCACAAAGAGCTTTTAGCTGTGGTGGCTCTCCCAGCTTCTTCAGTGTGTGCACTGCATGAACCTGGTTTGCCTCCAGACTTGCCCAGACGCGTTTGGGGCGCAGGCACCTGGTCAGGGTACGGTGCCTGAGTCATCGCTTCCCAGCTCCCTGCTCCTGGTGTGGAGTCTGCCTGCGCAGCACCCAAGGCAGCAGGGAGGTAACACAAGGGCAGAAGAGGCTGTAGATAAGGCTTGGGCACTTGATCCTGTGTCGGAGCCTTTCACTCCAAGACCTGCGTATCGGCAGCCGGCATTTACCTCCCTTCAGGCTGTTTTGCTGATGCTCCAAAGTCAGTGGAGTGTACGTGACTGCAGAAGAGGTTAAACTGGTGCAACCAACCCAGCACAATGAGAGCACTTAGGAGGAGAATTCAGCAGGATGCATTTTTCTTTCCTTAAGGTGTCATCTAGGAGATCAAACCGACTGATCTAATGACCCTCTCTTACAGGCTGTGGCTATTAAAAGAAATGTACATCTAGTTCTACATTTGACTCTGCGGCGTGCAAAACACCACTCGTATTCTAGCTGGGGTGGCGTAGGCAAACATGATGGCCTCTGCTGACTGGAGCTGAAGTGTAGTCACACCCCCCAGGGCTGCCCTAGGCTCCGAGTTAAAGATCAAACACTACCTGTTGTGAGGGTAGCAAAGCTCTTTTCTCTGGCTTAATATATTGTCTTATATTTGTACTGGCACTCCTTTCTTCCAAGCTCAGTACCGGGCATCAGTATTAGAAGATGCTTATGATTCAAAGATTTGTATTTCATCATAGCACAACACACAGGGCTGGGGCAGACTGAATTTGTGATTGTTTTCACAGACTTTGGAGCATCTGTAATGAATAAGATGCTAAAAGGAAACAAAATCCACAATAAACGCTTGAGATTAATGGGGTTTTTTTTCAGAAGCATGGAGAAAGCAAGTAAGAAAGGAGAACGTCTGGATGATTACAGTTCACCCTGATCTATTCAGGATTTTCACATAGCTGTGAAGAGCAAAGCACAGTGCACTCCTGTGTTGGACCAGCTAGGCTGGGCTTTAACAGTGAAATTGAAAAGGACTAGAGGACTTCAAGATAAATAAGACGGCAGGAAAAAGTAATGAAGAAATTCAACTGACCTTCTTTAGAAATGGGTGAGACAGGATAAACAGGGAGAGATCTTGTTTTGCTTTCATCCTGGAAAAAATAACATTTCTTCCTTTCCAGTTCAGCACAGTTGACTGATTTGGAAACAAATCTGTTTTCTCTGGAAAGATTTATTTGCCCAATGACTTTTTTTTTTTTTTTTTTTTTTTTTCCTTTTTTTTCTCTTTTGGCAAAAAGCAATAGGTTGAAAGAACAAGGCTTTTCTTGTTAGTAGGTTTAAAGGGCTCAGTAATTAACTGGTACATTTGGAGGCATGGCATGCAGGATACTTGCTGCAACCTACTTTATTAAAGTGTCACAGGGAAGTGCTGTGAAATGGGCAAGAACTTTATAAAAACACTGTTTATTTCTCAGGAAGTATCAGATAGCAGGATTATTTCATTATGAAGTTACGCCAGAGCATTTGCTGAAGTAAGGACACTTTGCCCTGACCTCTGAGAACGTGCTTTCATCTGTGACATGATTTCTCTCTCCCTTCCTTTCTGTCTTTCTTTCTGTCTTTTCTAAGTTGGAAACAGAGCGACACTTATTTAGTCTAGGGACAGCATGCACTTTTTCACATCAGTCCTTTGCAATACATAGTAGGTGCCTTCAAAAAACAAATTGACATCCTGTGATTTGGGAAGTCTGTCACAAGGGTCATTTGTCCCTGAAGTCAGTCCTTTTGCTGCACAATGTTTAGCAACCTTATTCACAGCCAAACCTCTTTAACTCTCTTATATTTTTCTGCCTCTTTTTTTTTTTTTTTAAATTTGGTATGATACTGTGGACAATTGCTGGCTTGAAACAAAATTAACAAAAATGTTGGTGGCTCAGAATAGGACTGTAATTCCATGCTACAGTGTTTTAAGTCTGGGTGACTTGACCTTGTGAAGACCTAAAGATCTGCATCTTGCAGTAACTGTAAATAATGTGGAGAAGTGCTCAGCACTTCTGGAATACAGCTACTGTTAGCCCATTCCCTGAATGTACAAGCCAAAATAGTGGCATCCATATTTGGAAATGCAAAGCTAGTGAGTCTCTTCAAGTGCCAAACAAACCCTTGTGGGAGAGAAGAGAGTCTCTTCAAGCATATTTCTGGAAATGCAAAAGATAAACATTTATCTTGCAAAATTATGCCTCTTGTGTCTCAAGGGCAACCTAAACATGGAAAACCTCCTCTGACTCCTGTGCAAGCCCACATTTGCTACTGGTACCAAGTGTGAGAAGTGCAGCATTTGCCAATGTGGCAATTAACTTCTCGATTCTTGGATATACCCAACAGTGTATCCAACTGCAGATATCCACATATATTTCCTACCGTTATACAGAGCCCTTCAAATTCAGGTCATGATTTGGCCCTAAACATCAGTGTATATTTATTGCTATATTCCTTTTGTTTCTTTCCCACTATTTATTATTTTAGACTCTGACCTGCTTTGATCAAGTAATAACAAGGATCTTGGTGTGGGGAAAAAAATCACAAGTATCTGGATACATGGGTGTATATTATACTAGGATCTTAATGAGCTTTGTCAGAAAATTCTATCCTCCTTCCCATTTAAAGGCCAGGTCATCGATTTTTAGTTTTATCCAGAGCCCAGTGGAACAACCTGGGAGGAAAGTTGTGACTTGCTGAATCATTCTCTTCCTGATCTCCTCACTGCACTGGAGAAGGACAGAGGCACCTGCAGCAGTTCAGTTTCTCTTACAACATCTTTTCAGGGTTGCACCAGTCGTAGCACTTTGTGATTGTAGTGCTTTCTTTTTCCCAGCTCCTCACATGGGACCAGGGTCTCTGGCACAGGAGACACAGCCGTGCAGCCCAGCAGGCAGCAGAGGAAGAGCCGTTTGCAAATCAGCACGATTTGCTTTCATGGTCTCCTCCACTGGGAGAAATGGAGTGCAGAGGAAAAGGCTTATGTTGAAAAGATCAAAGCAGATAGAGAGGAATGAGTTAACAGGCACGCTTTTTGAGAGAAATAATTCTCCTGACATCTCAAGGGATGGGTGAAGGACGTATTGCCTTGTCAGTTAAACACAGCCGTTAGTTTCAAGCCCATACTAATTAGCCAGCTTAGAAAAACACACTGCTCAGCATTTCTAAATGCGGACTGCAGCCTCTGCCACTCCTCAGCACAGATATATTTGTCCACATCCTCTCAATGTAACATGCTGCTACAGAGGCAGCTTGGTTAGTAGTTAAAAGAGAACCCAGGATTAAGCGAGGCTTCGTCCGGTATTTTTCTCACTTGCTGCATCCAGGTCAGCCCAGGACAAGCCACTGACCAAACAAGGAGTGGGAAGCCTGCTGAGTGCTGGGATCCCATTTGCACAACGGAGCAAATCGCAGCACTGCCAAGACCCAAGTCACTTCCCTGTGACTGCTCTGGCTTGCACCTGCATAAGCAGGAGTTGTGGTCCCCTAATCTCTGCTGAGCTTAACTGCAGCAGAGGACAAGAGGGAAAACCTCACTTTTTCCCTGCACTGGAAAAGGCATGTGGGAGGAGATGGCAGTATTACACCAAGGGCCTGGGGAGCTGACCCAGCATGCAGAATGGATTGATAGGGAATCTGCTTTACTTAGAATGGCTTTTACAGAGTTTGACTTTTCCTCCAGTCCTTCGTTTTCCACAGTGTAATTCAGGGCTACTAAACCATCACTAAATTGAAAGGGCCTTGTAAGCCTCAAATCATTTTTATTGGTTGGGTGCTGCAACAATGGGTGACCGTGGTGGTCTATAGATGTATAATTTTAACTTGATACAAACACTCAGTTAACAAGTTTCCCTGCGCCCATTTTTTTCCCAGTAAACACATAACTCAAATTACCAGGACAAAACTCCATGAAGTTGTGACTCCAGGCTCATCATCTACTTCCAAGGAGTTCAGAGGCCAGATATTGCTTCACCCACAGAGTTTTCCATTGAAGTGATGCAGGGTGTGCACCAGCATGAGAAGAACAACAATAATCCCTTCTCTCCTGACTGTACCCCCTCCATGGGCTGGCTGGGTACAAGGCTTGTCTGACCTTCATTTCTTGTCCCATCCTTGCCCTGACATGTGCATTTGGATTGAAATTTCTTCAGGACAGGAAATGTGTCTTATTACCTGCTCGTGTCTATGTTCAGTTCTGAGTCAAAGTAAAGAATCATTGTCACTACAACAACTGTAAATGTCCATTGTACTTGGGTTCCAGGTTCTTTTTAAATAACAGCACTGAACACATCCTGGAAAGGAGATCAAAGCATGTCCTTTCTTTATATGATTAGGTAACCCCTTCAGGATCCCTTCTTCTCTCTGCCTTTGTCTCACTGTCTCTTCTATCTACCCAATGAGTGAATCATGGAGAATCCACCTGCCCTGACTCCAGACTGTCTCAGGTGGAGCACATCTACTCTCCTGCTGCAGAGATCTCCTTCAATGTCAGGATGGCTCAGCAGAAACACCTAGAGCTTTTTCCAATTCAGCCTGCATCCAAAAACTGTAATGATATTTCTCATATCCCTTTTGTTGCCCCATGGAGAATCACTGTTTTGGTTTGTTGTTTTTTTGGGTTTTTTTTTCCTTTTCTGTTTTGTTTTGTTTAGCTTTGTTCAGGGTTTTGATTGGTTTGGGGGTTTTTTTGGTTATTGTTTTGTTTTGAGGTTTGGCTGGTTTCTTTGGGGGCTGGGGGTTTTTTGTTTGTTTGTTTTAATTGTGGTTTGTTTTGTTTTGTTTTGTTTTGATCCCAAACACAGGGATTGGTTCATTGACCCCAATGACACAAAATTCTATTTCGTACAAATTTAAGTGGTATTAGAGAAAGAGGCAGGGGATGCTTGCAATGAACTTCTTGGACTCAGCCTCTGGGGATTTCCAGTATGCACTGGTCAATCTGTTGTCTCCTTAATTTTTACTAGGACAGTTGCCCTGACATTCCTCTTATATTCTCCTGATAAGGGTCTCCCTCTCTGTCTGAGAAACCCAGTGGTTGCTGCCATACATTCAGTACCTTTCTGTTGGAGAAGTAGGATGGGGACAAGTTCTTCACTGACTTGGGACACTCTCTAAGTCACTGGGCTTCCAGGAGTCATGTCCTACTGCTAACAGACTGTAGAAAGTGGGATGAGAATCAAGATCTGTATCCTGAAGGTCATTCACCAGCTTTACGCATCTCCATGGAATATTTGCCTGGAAACCATCACTGTTCCTGGGACAAGGTACATTGGCTCCACTAATCATGGTCCAGACCACTCTCCAGTCCAGAGCTGATGGCCCTCTGCATGCCTGACATGCCTGCAGACACCAGGGTGCCAACTCCAGCCTCAGGCTCAGTGAATTTAGCCTTTTTCTCGATCCTGCTCTTTATTTTGCCACCCAGAACTAGCAACAGTGCCCAAAGCAGCTCACATAGCCAGGCTACACAGAGCCATCATTCCTCCTTCTCAGGTGCTGTGCTTGGTCATGGATGCAGCTGCTGGGATGGCAAGCCAGGATCTTTGCCAGTCTGGGGTCCCTCCTGACACCAACTGGTTATTGTGGGGATGGGGCATGCTGCTCTCCCTTACTTTCTTTTTACCAGTCTGATTAGGCATCACAATTGCAAATGTCTGTAAAGGGCAAATCTCTAGTGGATGTAAACAGAACCATCCAGCTTACTGTCTCATGGATGGAATCCATAACTTTACACCAGAAATTTACAATCTTACTTTGTTTATAAAAAATTTCCTGTCAAGTCTTTGTATCTACTCCATCACTCTGCTCTGCATGGAAACCCTTGGCATAATCTTTTCAGAGATAAATAAGCCTTCCCCTGAAAGCTAAATGATGCCATTATTATTTTGATATTTATTGATGTCATCCTGCCGTGCTCCCATGTGTGGATTCCAGACAGCCTGAACCTTTGTTTCCCATTTCCAAAAGTTCTGCAGGAGAGAAAGATGTCAGTATAGGAGGGCCAGAGTGGCAGGCAGACTGAGGCCACAGTGGGTTACACACAAACATGCCTGCTCTGGATGAGGAGCAGACAATGGACAGCCCAGCTGTCTCCTTGGCCAGGCAAGGTTTTAGTCTATGCTCCTGCCCTGCCCTGCAGAAGGATGGGAAAAGAGAATGTCAGAGGGCTCCAAGGGCACGAGAGCAGGACCTGGGCCTCAGCCACAAGGATGGATGCCTTCACCATGAAGGCCAACTGAGCATAGCTACACTCCTAAAAGCCACTCCAGAAGAGGGGCTGAGAGGCTCTGCTTGTGAGAATTCAGTGCAGTGTGACAACCTTATTTCATAGATCGGGACTTCAGTAACAGAGAGATGTTAAGTGACATGTCAGAGTGATAGGCAAAAGCAGTCCTGGGGTTTCAGGAAATTCAGCATGAATCATTTGGGCACAAATATGTGTGTATATTCAAAAGCTGCAATGAGGTGAACTCTGAGAATGAAAAAAGAGCCTTAATAAACACCATCTTTAGTTTTCTGGAGCAAAGTGCTGCTGCTATTGCTTCTGTGTTGCTGGAGAGATTAGCAGGGTATTTATTGCCTTTTACATTCATTCTCTGGCTTCATTCTCTTGTAATATCAAACCTGGGTAATTCCATTGCTCCATGTCAACCAGGCTGAAAGGAACACAGCTCAATATCTTAGCAGTTAAAGTGGCTACATGCACTTAAGTGATGGTCTGGGAAAGGGTAAGCTTGGCTCCCGCCAACTAGAGGAATTAAACCAAGCCTCTATTTAAGCTGTAGAGAAGGCTTGTAAGTTGTCCAGGTTTTTGGGTTTGGGGTTGGGTTTTCCTCCCTTCCCTAATATTTATGGCTTGCTAGGAGCTAGACAGCCACAAACTCACCTAAATGTTTTTCATCATCTTCTTGTGAATAGAGAGTATTTGGGAAACGACAGGAGCAAATCCAGAAAGCTGGCTTACAGCTGCTGTAAGGCTAAGCTCCTGTTTGCATCCCAGCTCAGTGGGACAGACCTTTCCCATTCCGAGCCAAACCAAGACTTGTGTGCCAGAGCTGTGAGCAGCATGAGGTAGGAAGAGGCACCAACAGAAAGAGGCTCAGTTGTGCTGTGCTGCCAGCTTGGGACATGGTTGGGACATACAACTGCAGCTGCAAGGATTCTCAGGGGAAAACGGGATGTTTCCCAACCTCCTCTGCAAAACCTCAGGAGCGGATATATCCCCTTCCTCCCCCATGGTGCTGTTTAACAAGCAAAGGAGCTGGGACTTGTTCAGCTTCTCTTTCTGCAGGCTGCGCTGTCCCTGTGGTGTGAGGGCTTCCAGCAGCCAAACAGAGGCACTCATGCCCTGGGAGAATGGACAGCCAAAATGAGCATGAGGAGATGGGACTCTCCTGCTGTGCTTGGTATGGGTGAGACTGCACCTCAAATTCTGTGTTCTGTTCTGGGCCCCTTACCATGAGGAAGTCACTGAGGTGCTGGAGCATGTCTAAAAGGCAACAAAGCTGGGAAAAGGTCCAGGGCATAAATCATATGAGGAGCAGCTGAGGGAGCTGGGGTTGTTTCCTGGAGAAAAGGAGACTCAGGGTGGGATGTTATCACTGTCTACTACTGCTTGAAGGGAGGGTGGAGCCAGGTGGGGGTCAATCTCCCCCCTGGTGACAAGTGACATGATGAAAGGAAAAGACCTCAAGTTGCATTTGGGGAAGTTTAGACTGGATAGCAGGATAGAGCTCTTCACTGAAAGGATGGCCAAGCTGCTCAGGGAAGTGGTGTAATCACCTTCCCTGCAAGTGTTCAAAAGGTGTGTGTGGATGTGGCACTTGGGGACAGGGTTTAGTGGTAAATGGTGGAGTTGAGTTAATGGTTGAACTCAGTGATATTAGAGGTGTTTTCCAACCATAATGATTCCATGATTCGATGACTTTTTGTGTTTTATGGGACTGCCCTGGAGACTTGGTGTGTGAAGAGAATCCACTCTTTCCTCCTGCTGCCACAGTCCCAAAGAGGAATGGTTCTTACCCATGAGTGGTAAGCGGGGGTCCTGTTGCTGGCCATGGCCTTCTGGTGTACTCTGAGCAGAGGCATCAGCCATCTCTAAAGTTCTATTTTAGTGCATGATGTTACCAAAGGAAGGAATTGATTCTGCAGATGAAATGCAATGCTATATTGATCTTTTGTAAAGCATGTAAGACATTCAAAGAGGTAAACAGACCCACTGCTCCCACCTGCAAAACTAATTTGCCCATATACTTGCACATTTTTCTGAAAATTACGTGGCCTGTGTTGCATTCATCAGTGTGTGTTTCTGAAGTCCTTAAGAGCACAGCTACCTCATTTCTTGGTAATTAGGTAGTCGGAAATGCCAACTAAGCCTAAACAAACATCCTTTACTCTAACAAAGCAAGTTATTGTGTAGTCTTTCAGGACACAGTTTTCTGTACTATGCAATGACTCTAATGTCTATTAATTATTTCTAAATAGTTTAAACATTATCTGCCTTTGGGTAAATTCTTTCTCTATAGTGTAATCTAACCTGTGGGAGGAGGAAGAAAAAAACAACTACAATGATTTGCCCCGTCACCTCCCCAAATATAACAGATTTTTGTTTTAATTGTTATCACCCTCACCATCACACAGCAAGCTCCAGGACCTGGAAAAGGTTAGCAGGATGGTTTCCTAGACTCCATCCCACATGTTGTTGACTCACTAGTTTTAAAGAGCATGTGTGTGGGGGCCCTTTTGACTTCAACTCTCCTCCCATCTACTGCAAGAATGGAGCATGCCTGTTTGCTCTGTGCCTTTACAACAATTTAGCCATTGTAAATATCTCAAGGCTTTTTTCATGAGGTAAAGGGTTTGGTGAAATTTTATTTTGTGAAGCTATCAAAAATAAATAGATAGCCAGGAAACCCAAACATATCCACTCATGTAGAACACTCAGTTTTGTTTTACAGAAGAAAATTGTTATTTTGTGTGAGTCTGTATGGTTTTACTACCCTGTAGCGTCAAGCCCAGACCCAGAATTTTATGATCAAGTGCCCATCCATTAACTGAATCATGACTCATTCCTGCTGAAACAGAGTGAGGGAAGAATAATTTTAAATAAAATATTTTGGGAATATGCTTTTTCTTTATTACTATGCCTTTTTTAGCAACCACAGATTTACAGGAGTTGTCAACCCTTTGGCAGGACAGACTGATGGGAGAATGGAAGAACAAGGAAAACATGAAATCAACAAACTGGCTTCAGAAAGAGAATGTAAAATCTTCTCATGGTTACATAGGCAAGACAAAACCAAATTTTATTTCTGTGTACCCAGCATGTTTGTGTCCCTCAGATACAGCTCAGCCAGACCAGAATCAGTGTAGCAAATGTTACCTATCTGATTGCAGAGAAAGTCCCTGCTTAATCCTGTTAGTGTTTATCAGCACTTTTTTGCAGAGTGCTTCTGAGTCCAACATTTCAAAAACCAGAATAGAGTCTTTCAACCTCCTTAAGCCAAGAGGGCTTCCACTTTTTCATGAGAGTTTTCTCTTGAAACATTGCAGCCACAAGGGCTCCCTTATGTGACCATAAATCTCCACGCATGTCTGCCAGCACTCAATAAATTCAAATTAATAATAGGTCCTCAAAGAGCTGCATACGGCTTCCAAGATACCTCAACATGTGGGCAGGAGAATGGTCTCCCCACAAATAATGAAGCATGCTCTTGCCTAATGGGATGCTTATAAATAGATGCTGTTTTTCCCTATGAAAGTCTGGATTTACAGCTCAGTGTGTGCAACCAGCAGGCAAGTTTGTCCAGAAAAAAATGCCCTGTGAAATTTTTACAGTGCACAGCAAGACTAGCAGTCGCAAAGAAAAAATCCTAACAGGCTTCATTCATATTTTGCCTCCTCTATCCAGTACCACTTGAGCAAGGAGCCAGGAGGACTGCGAAGACCTGAGTCAACAGTGATTCATCTGCTGGGTCCTTGAGAGGGGATTCACCTCCAGCAGCAATCCATGTACATTGTGTGGGCACATGCTCCTGCCTGGGAAGGGCAGCCACAAGGGGAGTTAACTTGTGGTTACTCAGGGAATGACACATTCATTCATTGCTTCACCCGACTTTCCTCGCTCAGCCAATTCCCTTGCTAGTCCTTCCTTCTTTCCACCTCTCCTGAGGCTGCTTCACACCCCCTTCTCAGAGGGCTTTCTGCTGCCAGTCCTGGCAGGACAGACTGGAGGGTTACAGTAGTGCTGAAACCTTCCCAGGTCTGTGAGTTTGGGTTAAGATGGGCTTGACTCTGCACGGGGTAGAAACAAATCCCACTTCTACTTACCTGTCTCCAGACCTCTGTGCAGGAGATGATACCTAAGAAGATGTGATGTGAAGGAGTATGTCCCTGGCATCTTTACAGTCCCTAAGGAGGTTGTGTGAATTGTTTTATATGGATGAGCTTGACTGGACCCATCCAGTGATGTCTATGCCCAAATGCACAAGGACACATTAACATTCCAGCCTAGGGCATGCATCCTTCCCCATTATTCCAGCCAGTCCTGAGATTTTTTTTTTCCCCTCAGTGCAACAGCTTCCCCTTCACAGTGTGGTTACTGTGGCAGGACAACACAATCAGTTGAACTCCCATGTCACGTGCTGAGGCTCAGGAGGTGGCAGCATGGCTTGGTGCAGTCTGTGCAGCCATCACAGCACCACAGGGACGGCGATGGCATGTGGCAGTCTGACTGCAGTGTCACTCCCTGTCCAGCCATGCGCTGGCGGCACGTCAGGGGCATCACACATCATTAGACACACATGAGCAGCACAGCTTTGCCTCCAGAGAGGACACCCCTCTGGAACAGTGCCAGGATCCTACCCTTGGACAGGCCAGACAAGACTTTCCTTATAGCAGGATGAAGCTGGGCAGCTGAGCACCTACCTAAAGAGTAAAATTCTGCATAATGACCACCTACCTGACAGGGAGCAAAAGTAAGTGTAGACCCTGTTAATGCATGCTTGCTGGGTCAGTGTCCTTGCATGTTTCTTCATTCATGTTTACAGTTGTGTCCCATAGCCAAATCCCTGCTCATCACTAGGATATGACTCAGCAGAGGTGTTTCCATTAAAAGAAACTGAGTAAAAAAGGAGTTAGGACCTGTTCAAAATGGTCTCCTGGTTTTGGTGACTGGGAGGGATCAGAGTGTGAGATTCTTTTATGTGTCTGTCCCATAGGCTAGACACCTAACAGGTCTTGGAGGTCACCGAGAAAAATGGGAATGGAAAATATTTATTTTCTTCATGTTATAAAATTCCTATTGTCACAGAATTCATTAAATCTTCTTTGGGAAGGGACAATGACACAGAGGAAATTGAAGAGACTTGATGAGAGCATTGTGTGGGGCCAGGTTAAGGCTATCTATTTCCATATGTCTGTAATAGAAGTCCATGGAGATAAATCAGATATAGTCCACCTGGCTTTGGTACTGCTACCACTTAGCTACTGCATTATGGTGTTTGGGAGAGAGTGCAGAACACATTAGAGGAGAGGCAAGTACAATTTGATTCAACAAACTGTCAGCTTTGGTCAGGAAGGATATCAGGGCCTGACAGAGCACTTGAACATACCTAAGAATTTGCATGAGGCTGAGGAATCAGGAAGAGACATGAGAAGAGCTGCTTCTTGCAGTGGTTCTTGGTCTGAGAGTTAGAAATAAGTTGTGAGACAACACTTACCTTTGTCCACAGGGAACCATTCTGCCTTAGTGCTAGAACTTTTACTGCAACTCTGGTAGCTTTTCACTTCCTATGCTAAACTTAAACCTGGTTTTGTCAGGTTAAACCAGATATTTTTCCAGCCTTTGCAAGCCTGTTCAAATGGCAGCTCTTTGTCCTACAGGAATAGAATGCAGTTAGCTCATAACTGCACAGAGAATACTTAGAAAACATCTCCAAATGAGAAAATCACCCCTCACACCTGCATTTTCTAGATCCCTTCGAGCAATAAGTAGAAGTAACAACCACATCTGAAGGGTTTTTCAACCTTTTTACCAGCTCTGTACCCTCTCCTGAACTTCAACTCTTGTTAACCTCAGCAGTTCTCCCTGTGTGCTATGCAGAATTAAGCAACTTCATGAAAAATCAAACAGGGCCATGACCCCAACAACAACATTCCCCAGGGCTACAAAACCACATCAGCAGTTGCTAACCTTCCCCCTCTGCCACTGTTCTGCCCCAAGATGAGCTGAGATTCCTGCCCTGTGGTTCATCACATTGGGATTCTTACCTGCTTATGGAGAACAGGTCATGAACAGCCATGTGACCCCTGACTCTGCTCTTTAGCTGTGGCTGTAGAGTGACACGTTTGTCAAATTTGATCTTAAAACCGGCTGTAAGAGGGTGTCTCTAATGTAGATAATGTACTGCAGATCCCCACAACCTTTTCCTTCAGAAATCTTTCCCTAACAGCTAACTTTTGCTGTAATTTAAGTACATTGCTTCTCCTTCAACCTTCAGTGGCCACAGAGAGAATTTATTTCCCTATTTCAGCAGAAGTCATTTACCTGGTGACAGTCAAGGGACAGTTCCCATGTCTTCTTTTGCTTTTTCCCCCATCTTCCAGTCTGTACAAGGGAATGATTTGACCTTCCAAATTTTAGAGAGGCAAATTTATTATAATGTCAGTGGGATCCAGCACCTCCTTGAAATCTGAAGCTGGTGAAAAAGGAGCAAGAGGTGATCCTCCCTTGGCAGTGCCACCAGTGTACTGCAGGGTTGAGCAAACCATGCTCAGGGTGAGCCTGGGCTGTTTTAGGAATAAGGATGTTTGTCAGACCTCAACTGGAGGAGTGCTCTGTCTATAGGGAGTGTCAAGGAAGAAGACACAAAGTCCAGGCATGAATCAAAAATGGTCTGAAAGGCAGAGGGAAATGAAACTATCAAGGTGGGAATGGTGTGAAGCTTTGCTGCCTACAGCAAAGGTAAAGAGGGAAAGCAGGGCATGTCAAGGCACAGAGGCAGCATCCATGTCACCTGCTACTATATGTCTACAAAACAACTATTTACATCTGAGCTAATCTTTTGGATCCCTGTTGAGTCAATGAGAAGGAATATGCAGCGCATTTGAAATGCCAGCCCTACAGATAAGAAATCCACCTTTAGATGTGTTTATTATTCCTGCAGATGCTGAGACACCAAGGATGCCTAAATGGAGATGTCTTAATCTGCTCAGAGACATCTGACCCAGAGAGATTGCTTTTGGGTGAGAAAAATTTGACGCTGCCCTTAAAATGCTTCTGTCTGTTCCTTCCTTGTTCTTTATGAAGGAGGATGTTTATTCTGTACCTTTCTTCATTCCAAGCTCTCCTACTGTTCCTGTCATCTGGGACCAGCCTTCTGATGGATGTCTGAAAACACCCACCACAACACTGCAATTTCTGGCCTGTGTTCCATGAGCACAGATCCGCGTGCGTGCAGGGAGGAGCACACGAGCGTGCTGCACCCTTGTGTCTCATCCATCCCAGGATGGCAGGGCCCTGCTTCAAACATCCATACCCATTTTCTCTCAGGAAAACCTTAAGCTGAGTTGTGGCCATCTGTACAAGCTGCAGGTGATGAGGGTCTGAGACAGCCAGTATTGTTCAGTGATGGTGGTATGAGTGATCTTGACACCTCTTGTATACTGTGGTGACCCAGACTGTCACCACGCTATCAAACTGCTTGCAGAGAGTCACAACAAACTAGAGCTGTAAAAGAGGGGTCTTACAGGGGAGAGCAGGGAGGGAGTGGAGAAATGAGCAGCAGGAGGAGGGACAGGAAAGGATGAGAAGGCTAAAGTAAAAAGACGAGCTAGAGGGACTGGCCACCACCTCCAGCTCATGATCTGCCTCTAGAGATGTCTCACAGATGACTTTTGAGACATCTTCGGCCGCCTATCCTATTTCCATCATGTAGCAGAAGGGTTGCCAGCAAGCAGCACATTTTTCAGTGCTTTGTCCAGACCCATGTTTGTAGCTTATCCTCTGGGACTCACACCATCTTCCCTATGAGGCTCAGCTGGCAGCCTGGCAGCTTCTGGGCAATTAAGCTGTAATTTTCCTTTGCTCCATTTTATGCTGTTGCTTCAAGTTGCTCTTCTTGCCCTGTCCTTGGGAACTCTCGCCTGACCTGGTGTTTTCTCTCTACCAACTCCTCAGTTATCTCAATCTCTGCAAGCACTGGACAGTTTAAAAACACATCCTCAGAACCACAGAGGTGTTTACTCCTTTCTGCTAAAAAGCAGACTTGTGGGGAGTGTGACGTATCACTTACACAGTTCAGAGGCAGGGCATTTCCCACATTATAAAAGAGTGGACCGCAGCCACAAAAAGTTGAAACATCACTTAAAAACTCTGCTGTTTGAGAGGGTGGATTGCTCATTGCTGCTAAAAAGTACAAAAACACAACACTACTCAAAAGCCAAAAATAAAATCCCTTGGCAATTTGTATATGTTTCAAAATGCTGATGGTTTTTAAAATGCTTTTTAGATACAAGGATCTCTGTGCCAAACTAAGATTCAGCAGTAAAAACAAACAGATAATGTAACAAAGACTGTGATGACTTAAAAAAAAAAAAAAAAAAGAGAGAGAGATTGAGAGAGAGAGAGAACTTGTTGCAATAATGTACTTTTCCAGGAAAATTAACCATAACAACAGTGCTGGTGAATCACTGGGTAGCAGCTCCTGCTTATAAACATGATTTTGAAATCTTACAGTGTTGTTATTCCCACAGTAGTATTGGCAGTAGCTGCGTGAAGGTTTTCTAGCGCAGAAAGAAATTTCTCCTAAAACCCCTGACTGGGATTTTTTGAATGCTTCCTAGAGAATTACATTAAATGGATGTGAGTTATCTGCCTAAATTATTTACAAATCTTTAAAAGTCTTATTCCAGCTCCATCATGTGCAAATATTTGTAAGCTGTGAAGGTGCTTCAGAGAAATACAAAGCATAAATATCCTTGTGAGGAGGGCAGAAGCCCATAACTCAGATCTCTGTGAGTGAAGAAGGAAACCCTCTGCCCCTTCAGTATCGAAACATGAAGATCAAATAGAAGTAGTTTAGGTCATATTCAGCTTTCCCCCCTCCAAATCTTCCTAAATCCCAGTTTTGTTAGACTTTCTGGTCTTACACCTCAGAGTAATGCGAGTGATCTGTTTTAACCCTGTCAGGGAACTGTGACCGCACTATGATGCCACCCAGGAGGACGCTACACTTGTGGGCATTGGAGCAGAGACTATGACACTTGTCTGGTGGACAGGAATGCAGACTTGTCACAAATTGTGCCATCTGAACATAGCATCTGACTACAGTGCATATGCAGGCTGGGCTTATGTCAGCTGCAGGGTGTTACCATCACGGCATAGTTGCTTTCATGGAGGGACTTGTGGTGCTCTGAGATCCCCCAGCTCAGTTTCGCTTGCACACCCTGCCACAGCTGGTGATAGGCAACATTCCTGCAGGCAATTACAGTGGAAAAGATGGGATAAATGTGAAGGATTAACTGTTCTCACTCAGACTTTGACGTGTTCCCTCTGGATCACAGCTTTTGGCACATCTGTGCTTCTCTGAGCAGTGGTGAAAATACTCTGTTAATGTGATATTCATCATGGGCCGTGCCTGTGATCACACACACATAAACACAGACACACTCACTGGTTCAGGGTGAATTTTTCTGTAAATAGCAGCACTTTTCCAGCGTATTCTCCACGGCCACATTGCCACTGCAGCAGAATTCCTTGCCATTAGGTGCTAGGTGAAGCATGATGTTACTGGCCCAGTGTTTCCCAGACTTCAATCTCTTTACTCACAAAGACTCAAACCTCAGTTAATCTTTTTAAATGTTCCTGGGCTGGACATTCTTCCCTACATAAAGATTTTTTTTGCTCTAGTGTCTGCTATATATCTGACTCCAAAAGTACAAATGGTTCGTATCAGTCTAAGAATACAGGTGGTAGAAACCTCCAAGCTCTCAGCACTGAATAACTCCATTCATTGCTTTCAGCTTTTAAACTTTAATTTTTGAGAGAGCAGAAACATGCTACTCTGATCTGGACACACACGTTAGTTCCTGGTCACTCAGATCCTTATTGTTGATATTCCCTGGCTTAGTGACTTGGTTTGGTTCCATTGTTCTGAGTCTGCCAGAGTGACACTAAACCAGCATGATTCCTATTAATGGAGTCAAGGAAAGAGAGCACTCTTTCCCTCCAAGACCAGTAAGAAATCTTAAGATGGCAGTGGTCAAGCCTAGAAAACACCTTCCTATCTCCTTAAGAAGAGAAGCAGGCTGTGGAGGTGGTTTGGGTGCTGAGCTGGCCAGAGTGAGATGAATAGAGAAGGAAATTCTTCCAATAGTTCTTGGTGTCCTTGAAAAATGAGAGTCTGGGGAACTGTAGAGCTGAGGACTCCACTAGAGAAAATCATGCTTCTTTCCTCAAGAGAAAGAAGTACAGCCGCCTTTTTTGGAATAGCATGTTTGCCCTGAAATTGGGCAGATTAGCTTTCCTCATCAAGCAGTATCTGGCTCTGGGGTCCACAGCATAGAAAAGACATTGAACTGTTTGAAAAAAGTCCAGAAGAGGGCCACACAGGGATTTGAGGGATGGACCGAGATAAATGGATTTTTTCAGCCTGGAAAAGAGAAGGCTTAAGGGTGACCTAATTGGAGCCTTCTGGTATCTGAAGGCATCCTACAAAAAGGTAGAGAGGGGCTTTTTACAAAGTAACAGGACAGAGGGGAATGGGTTCAAACTGAAAGAGGGCAGGTTTAGATTCAATATTAGGAAAAAATTCTTTACTGTGAGAGAGGTGAGACACCAGCACAGGTTGCCCAGAGAAGCTGTGGATGCCCCATCCCTGGCAGTGTTCAAGGCCAGGTTGGATGGGGCTTTGAGCAACTTGGTCTAGTGGAAAGTGTCCCTGCCCATGGCAAGGGGGTTGGAACTGAATGATATTTAATGTCCTTTCCAACCCAAACCATTCTATAATTTTATGATTCTATGAAATATTGAGTGGGTAGATCACAGAAATCAAGTCACTGGCAAATACATCTGGGATTTCAAGGGGGCTAGACAAGAACCTGGAGATGTGAAAGCCCCATCAGGAACATCACCTGTACAAAGCCTCTGTTCTGTGCATGGCCAAACATGGAAGAGTCACCGCAAGAGTCACACCAGGGCACAGTGGCCACAGAGAGAGTGCTCACACAGGAGCAGAGAGAAGGTGAATGAATGTGTAGCTACATCACATGAGGTAGACATGCCTGCTAGCAACAAGGAGTGAGGATGAGGGATGGCCGTCTCACTGCACTGAGTGGAAAGGGACCTACCAGGTTAATTTAGGTTATAGACTGAGGGCTTGACAGCTAAAGATGAATACATTGAATCCTGCCTGTGAATGCCTACATGTATAAGAGAAAAGAGCAAATGGGTTATTTAACATGGTTAATAAAAATATCATGAGATGAAGTGGTTGAAAGTGGCAGCTGGGCAAATTCAGACTAAAAGTAAGGAATGCTTTATAACAACAGAGATACTTAACCATTGGAAATATTTATCCAGTCTTGTGGTTTGTTCTTCCATCACTGGCAATTTCCAAATCAAGACTGGATTGGTTTTCAGACAGAAACGTTCTTTGTTTCAAGCAAGTGTGAATGCGGGAAGTTCTGCTTGTGCCTGACACAGCTTAGGCTACAAGTTACTGAAAAGCTAGATAGAATAGGCCTGGAGGCTCAAGCATAAGTATCTCTTGTGTTGCAGAGATACTCTTTTCCTGAATACATTATTGGCATTACATCTTTGCCATGCCAGGAATCATCCCTATTGTATATCCCAGCATCTAAATCCAGAAAAAACTCACAACAGTTTCTGTTGTGCCCTGTGTCAGAAGATTGCTGAAACCTGGTATTGGTTTGAGCTTCAGACTCTAATGGCAGCTTAAATTTCCCAAACACTTGATTAGGTTCACTTTAGGTGTATAATGACTATCTCCTTATGAACATACCCTGCAACCATTTTCTTGCATAACAGAGGAAGATAATGGTGTCTGATGTCCCAGACTGAGTGTCTTCTTTCCATGCCAATATTACAGGAAGAAGCTAGGGAGACCTGCAGATGTATTCAGAACAGTTTTGTTTCTTATTTTAGTACTTTTTCACATCTCATTAAGAATATCAAAGGATTCTTAAGAACAAAGTCAGCATAATAGCTCCCCCCTATCAACTGCTGGTTTTTAACCCCATCACTTACAAGTATTATATACTGAAAGGCATTCCAAAGAAATAAGTGTCAGAATGAGACTTGTTTTAGCTGATGTTTATAAGGGGGGAGGAGAATCAAAACCCCTTAGAGCATAACAGCAAAACAAACCACAGACAAAGGCTTTAATCCTCCTTCTAGTTACTTATTGAAAGGTAGTTCCTCACAGATGGCAGCTAATCGTGTGGTTAAATCAGTAACTGCTGTTACTAATAGGCCTTAGTTCATTATGAGACATTCTCTGTTAGCAAACATTCCACTCACTGCACAATCTGCATCTCAGCTCAAGATTCAGATTGACACCAGAGTTTACAACACAAAATAAAGTTTATTAGTAGAGTTATTATAATGGTGATAACCCAAAACCACAGACAAACAATATTCATGGATAGGGATCACATATTTTCTTAAGACCATTTCCATTTGGAAAGACTTCTTTTTTTGGCTCAAAAGCCTTTCTTTTGGTCTGAAATAGAATGAGGTTTAGTTATTTTAGGGTACTTAGCTTGTGTACTCTAACAGCTAAGTTTGGGTCACGCTTCATTGAACACATATCTGCACACAAGGAAAACAAGGCTTGCGTTTATGCATTTTTTCCTTCTGCCACAGCTTTGGTAGCAACAGCCAACAAACCAACATACTGCAGAATGGAGACCAAATTCTGTTGCTGCTTCTATGGCAAAACATCCCTTAAAATACAGTAAAGCTCAGGGACTATTTAGCTGGAAGTTACCAACTACACTTTACTGAGTAGGGAGCTGCTATACCAAAAGGAGTCTGAAAAAATCCCCAGATTTTAAACTAATCTAAACAGCTATATCAATAACAGAAGTTAATTATTGAAGCCAAGTTATACCAGAGAGCTTAAAGAATAACAGCTGTCCCAGAAAGAGAGTTTTTGCCATGCTTGAATGGACACAGTCTATAAGCAGCAGGACATCCAAGAGTGGTTTTGTGCTATGCTTCACTCTGTCTCCAAGATCTTTGGACTTCTTCTTGACTTGCTTTGTTTATATGACCCCACATAATAGTACAGTCATATGAGCATTCCCAGTATCACAGCTAAGATACAGTTCCTGAAAACAACCAAACGTGTGTGTCACTTTATGCTGCAAGACTCATTGACCTGGATCTGCAGAATGAGAGGACACATCCAATCTGTCCTGCCAGAGGCTGTGCTGTATCCAGCACACATAGGCTGCCGACAATAGTAGCTTGTAGCAAATTTAACCAACTTCCCTCTTTTTCTCATGTGTTTTTATTGCTATATCACTTAAAACACATTTAGCTGGATCTTGGATCAACTGAAGGCTAGGGGAATTATTCCAGAAAAAATATTACTCTTCTCCTGCTGTGAGCAATTCCCGAGAACAAAGCAATTGGAAAGACTAAAACCTCAGGCACAGAGAGATTAGTCAGGGATTGGTGCCACAGTCGGGACAAGTGTTTAGTCATCCTGACACATTCTCATGCTGAGCCCTTGACCAATGAGTTCCAGCCTTGCCTGTTGTCTTCACTGAGGACAGAAATATATGAGAAACTGAGGTTCTGTGGTAGACATCTGAGTCAAGCACTTACCACACAGCTGTCACACCCACTGCTGTTTGGTCTGCTCAAACTTAATAACTCCTCAGTGCATTACGTGGATTTCGGAAATGCTGTAACTTCAGTTGAGCTGGCAAAGCAGCACACAGCTATAAAGCAGGGGGCTGTGCTCCTTCCAGCAGCCATGGTGGTCTCTCATTTGCCCCTTCTCACTCTAGGTTTGTGGGTCTCTGCCCACACAAATTGCCCCAGTGGCATATGTGTTTGTCCCTGGCCAGGTCTATATAATAATTTTCTTTCCCATCAGAAAGATTTACTAGCAAGGGGTTTACTTTCTATTTGAACTAGCTGTTTTGGTTTCCCTCTTTCTGCTAAGCTTGGGAAAATTGGCCAGGATTTTACAGGGCTTTAACACTATTTACCAAACTACCAACCCTTTTTTTCCTGAAAACTTTGAAATGTGAATGCCACAAAGTTACATCCTCTTAGAAGATCGGTCTGATTTGGCTTTGTTTGGATTTTCAGCAGCATGGAGCTTCATTGCACCCCTTTCCCAGCACACCTGCACTTACAGACACTGTTGCAAACAGTGCAGATGTGGCTTTCAGGAAAGCCTGAAGGTCCTGAAGCTGCCCCTGGTACATGACCATTATTCTGTAAAGGCAAGAAATTCAGAAACCTGTTTTGGCAATTTCATTTAAGAAAAGGCAGGAAGAAGTTGCTCTGGGTGCCTCTAACTAGAATATCTCAAGGAAAAAACCCTGTATTTTGGTTGCTAGACTTCATAGTGTATGTATGTATTTATGTATGTGTGCAAGTACATAACAACCCATCTAGCTAGAATTATAATATATTGTATGTATCCCATAAGGTCATACCACGACAGATTTTTGTTTTTTAGGCTAATACCGAGTAGAGAACAAATGCTCTGCAGAATCTGCAACCTAAAAAAAAAAAAAAAAAAAAAAAAAAAAA
>NC_031768.1:59758318-59842933 GCF_001522545.3 Parus major | reverse complement strand
CAGGGTTACTGCTATTTAAATGAAGCATAGAAATATTGCCCACTTGTTTCCAAGTCATTTACAAGGACTATTTGTCCTACAGGTCTCAGCAATTGGATTGTTTAAGCTCAGAAAAGGAATGAGTTTCTGGGCACACAGAGAGTCAAAGAGTCAGCTCCCTTTTTGTTTTACTGCCAGTGGAGACAGGTACTAGGGGATATGAGCAATGGGCGATGTGGCTTGCCAAAAACAAAAAACAAAACAAAACAAAAAGAACACTGATTTCTGTGTCTTTACCAAAAACCTGACTTCATGCCTTGGAGGCTATATTTCTGTGGCTGCTGAGTCTGCGACTTTGGCAGAGAAAGGAAAACAAAAAGCAAGTGAAGTGATCCGACTCTGGCATGCTGTCACGGAAGCGTCATGTGCATGGGCTGGGAGATCCTTCATACAGACATCAGCATATGAGCAATTTTCAGCTGGGCTCCTCCAGCCTGACAGAGTGGTTACAGCACATGAGGAGCTGGTGAGAAGGCTGAATACAGAACTCTCAGCTGCCAGTCACTGGCATCCCCATTCATCAGCAATGTCTCATGAAGGGCCACAAAAATGATGAAGGGATTGGAGCATTTCTCATACATGGAGAGGCTGAAAGAGCCAGGGCTGCACAGCCCTACTGAGAGAAGGTTAAGGTGGATTGTATCCATGTGCATAAATACATGATAACGGAGTAAAGAAGACAGGACCAGCCTGCTCTCACTGGTGGCCAGTGGCAGGACAAGAAGCAATGGACACAAATCAAAATACAGGGAACTCTTGTGGATAAACTTCCTCACTATGAAGGTGGTTGAAAACAGACACAGGTTGTACAGAGGGGTTGTGGTCTTTCCAGCTTTGGAGACATTCAAAACCTGACTCTGAGAAACCTGCTGTAGTTGGATCCTGCTCTGAGCAGGGGTCCTTGTCAACATCACCTATTACCCTGTGATCCCATGAAGTGGCTTTGCTCTCCATAAAGAGAGCCAAGTGTGTCCTTTTCATGGGACACAACAGAGCATGGCCATGCCAGGGGTACCTGCCAAAGGGTTTGCCTGCTCCTCCACCTCCTCCAGGCCAGAAGCCCAGCCTTCTCTCCAGACTGCTGCAATGCAGCAGCCACAACCTGCTTCTGCCTGTGTTATCTCACCCCTAAGCTATGCAAACAGGGAAACAGACCAGCCAAACAGCTGCCAGAGATGGAGTTTTTCCCCATTGCAGTGTTGGCTAAGGGGAATGGAGAGGAAAGCAGGCCGTCCCGTCCCTCTTGCTGTGTTTTCAAACACAAGGGCAGCCAAAGGAGGCATTAGGAAGCACGGTAGCAGCGCCAGAGTTTCTGTTACAGCACTGCCACTGTTGCCTTTTATCAGCTCCTCCAAAACACAAATAGTTTAAAAAGGGCAGAATAAGAAGGGTCAGTGCCCCTGGTCAGCTAATTAATGTCCTGAATGCAGTGGAAACTCTGGCAAAAGCAGTGGGTACACGGAAGGAAGGAAGCACCCTTCCAGAGATGTTCCAAATGTCCTTACAGGCATACAAATCTGTGTGCTTTAGATTGGTAAAAAAGCAGCTCCTCAGCAACAACTGCTCATCAGTGGGGGTGTGCTGCAAAAAGTGTCTTGCTTAAGTTTCCCAAAACGTTGCTTTGGTGCAATTTGCTGGCTTTCCTGCTTTGCAGTTTTCCATTCTGCATCTTGTTTAGATAGGGGAGATTAATGAGAACTGCCTGTAGTCAGCTGAACTGCCTTTCTGGCAGGGACTCAGGAGGAAACTGTGGAGATCAGTACACAGAGCTGAAAGTGCGGGTGGCCATGAGCTGCCATTTTTTTTGTCTGTGCGTGTAAAGGAAGTAAGAAATGCAGCAGTCAGCCCTGTCAGACAGGGGAGATATTTCACAGGAAATAACACTCATATTTCTCTAACAGAAAACTGTGTTCAGGTACCTTGGAAAATAGAGCCTCAGGCTAATTTGTGTTTCTTTTGGGTGCCCTGAGGTATAATTCACACATAAAAGCATAAAGCAGAGGCTGAAGAAGCCTAGGCCTTTTTTGTTTACATAATTATATATGTTCTTGTTTTG
Source organism: Parus major (assembly GCF_001522545.3). Taxonomy (NCBI): domain Eukaryota; kingdom Metazoa; phylum Chordata; class Aves; order Passeriformes; family Paridae; genus Parus; species Parus major. The sequence continues at coordinate 59,840,838 of NC_031768.1, read as the reverse complement.
GAGGACAGTGGATGATAGGAAGTTCAAAGCCTCTGAAATAACAGGTGTGGTGTTTCTTTCTGATGACAAGCAGTTTCCCACATAAACCAGAGCAGAGGGGACCCCTTCCATACCTTCATTTGGAAGGATGTAAAGCAGTAGAGACCCTAAAGGACTACAATGCTAGAGTGATATATTTCACTGCCAAAGAAGGTGCCTGCTCAGTGTCTTTTCTTGTTCCTCTCCCCTGAGTACAACTCGTGCAAGCACAGACCCTCCTGCAGGTGCAGACCAAGGTAGGTTTCATTTTGTGCCCCACCTTCCACAGAGGGACAACATGGAAGCAAAACCATTGCTGGTGGCATCCAGGAAGAGTTGCCAATTGGCAAAATAGATGGGAAGAGAGTGCTATCACAGCTTGTCTGCTTTGCATGGTTGAAAGCTTCCTGGGATGTTTGCAGTGTCTGTAGGCTGAGGAAGAGGAGCTCTGTATCTCCAAGGAATATGAACCTGCTGTCTCAGGAGCTGAGCTGTGTGAGGCCCAAACGTGGCTCCAGAGAACACCATGCTGCTAAAAAGAAATTCCTATTTTGGGTAATATACATCAGATCAAGACTCACATGAATGGTGAGCAAGAGGAGCTCAGCATGTGAATCACCATCAGTGACCATGGCCTTGGGCCAACTGCAAGTGACTGAGGTTGGCCCTGCTGAGGTATCACATATTTTGGGACAGTCAGGAACAGGTGCATGTTACTGGGAGCACAGGAATGGTCATTTCCCCACCCATGACCTTAATGCCTGCCTGGTGACCTGTCATTACACCCTCACAGTGACAGATGTGGTGACACACATCAGGAAAACCTCATGGTGGTGGTCACCCCTGCCAGCCCTCCAGCCCTCCCACTCACACTGGGCTGCTCTTACCACCTCAGAAGTCATTGCACAGCCCAAATAGCTCCTGCCATGTGATGAGGGCAGTCAGGGCATCCCAGACACTGCAGCTTGGCAAAGCCACAGCAGACTCAGTGTCTGACAGCCACAGCTGGAAAGGGGCAGCAAGGGAGAGCAGCATGTGAGATATACCTCCCTCTTTCTCCATTGCTTGCCTTCCTTGGGGCTATGCAGATTGATCCTGTTTTGACAACCTTGATTTTACACATGGCAGGTTGCAGAAATGCTGCAGCAAGGAGATATGCAGCTCTCCATCATTTTCTTGCTGATGGCTAGTATCAGGTGACTTTCAGCCATTCAATCTCCTGCTCTGAATTTTACTGCATATTTATCATACCATGTTCCTTTCTCCTTGGGCTTATCCCATGGATGTGACTAGTGTGGTTTGCAGGTGCAGGCCCCAGAGAACAGTACAATCCAGTCCTGCATGAACTGCTGCTCCAGCACTTTTACCCTTCCCAGACTGGTTGATGTGGTGGTAGGACTAGCCCACAAACACCTCTCTACCTACTCGTAAACAGCGCTTTCCTTTCGGCTGATTTAACGACCACCATGTATAATTTCTGTATTTTGTTGATTGACACACTGATTTTTAAAAGAAATGTTTTGATGCACTGATTTTATCAAATGCTTTGGGAAGCCACCAGTTCAGTTATGGCTGCCTTGATTTTCAGACTGTTTGGTTCAGTCCTTTCATTCACTTCTGTATCTTACCTTAATGGCTTTAGGGAGTAATATCTCACTAAACCATTTCCCTATTACTTAACTTTATGCCCCCCACAAATATTTTTCACTCTAATTGACCTAACCCCAGTTTCTTCTTATTCTCCTATCTCTTCTGCTGTATATTTACAGGAAGAAGATTCATGTTAAAATTAAAAGATTCAATTTGGCTTTGTAAGAATTAGTCTTGAATTATGTCTGTTCAGTACTTTCATTAACTAAATAGATGAGAGACTGAAAGGAACACACAGTGAATTTGGAGATCAAAGTAATGGGAAATACTTTGAAGGAAAGAGCTAACATTCAGAATTACCTTAACAAATTGAAGAAATGTTCTGAAAGGAAAAATCCAGATGGTATTCAGGTACAAAAGGTACTGTCCTCAGGCTAAAATAATCAACTATCTGATTATACAGTGGAGGAAAATGAGTTGGTAGCAGTTTTGGAGAGGAATGTATGAATGTAATGGTAGATCAGAATCAGACTGTGGGTCAGGAACTTTATGTTGTTATAAAAACAGATGGTATGACTCTGAAATCCGAGACAAGTATAGCATGCATGAGAAGATCCTTCTGAAGCTCACTGGTAAGGTATCAGCTGGAATACTTCAGCATCATACTTTAAAAAATCAGAGGAAAATGCAGACAAATAGACTAAATCATCTTCAAATACTGCTGAAAAGAAGATATGATCAATCTCATCTTTTCATCCATCTGGAAAAGAGTGGGAAGGTTAGACACTATCTCTGAGACATGTTAATGAAGAGGGTCAATCTCTGCAAGATCTGGGAAAGTCCTGGAGCATCTGCTGCTGGAGACCTTTAAGAGCTGGTCAGGCACACATCTATGAGGAATCATCCTGACAAGGAGGGTCCTGCTGTGGACAGAGGAATAACTTTCTTGATTTCTTAAGGCTTCTTCCAGCCCCAGGTCCACTTCCTGCCCAGACACGAACCCACATCCTCTATTACCTCTACCCTGTGTGCCACCCACAGCCTGACCTCAGCCTACACTCACTCATCCCTCTGCAGAAACATGTTTTCCAGCTTCTAGCAGATCACTGGAAGCCACTTCAGCTTTCTGCCTCTTGCCTTTCTCTTCTCCATTTTTCCTTTTCTTTCCTGCTGCACTTCTTCCTATTCACTGCAATCCTCCATCCTGGCCTGGGCCTGACACCCCACCTTGCCTCTCTCTGCAAAGAGATCAGCAGGGGATGGCAAATGTCATCACTCATGGTGAAGCTTGTAGCAAGCACATGGATCAGAAATCTCTACTCCCAGGTCTCTGAATCATAGCTCCAGACTGTTTGCATATTCACCCCTGCTTTGGTTACATTTGGTTAACGCTAGCTAGCTCTTTTACCCAGCTCCTAAAGATATTTTTAGCTAAAATAAAGATATTTTTGGCAAGGGCCTTGCTTCTGCAGCCTTTGAGCTTGATGACCAGGTGAGATGGGCTTAATGTTTTAACCCAATCACTACTCTATCTGTCTCATCCTTTAGGATTTTTTTCTGCGCCTTTAGTTTTTTTTAATTTTTTTTTTTAACACATCTCACACGTGCTTCCAATCCCGCCCAAACCCAAAAGACTTAAGATTCTAAGAAGTGTTTTTGAGCACACAATGCTGAGGGACTGGGTTTATAATTAAGCTAAATGAGCAAACATGCCCATAAAAGGAGAGCACTGTGGGCCAAGACTGTGTGTAGACTTGCAAATCTGCCCTGGGATTTTGATTCCAGTAACGAACCCATCTGAGATTCGCTCTCACAGTTTACACTGTCCTCCGAAAACAAGCCTACAGAGAGCGTGATGCAGCAGTTACCATAGCAGCCAGCACAGAAGAATCCATTAAGTGATCACAGTCCCAGCTCAAAGTGAATTACCAGACTGCAGGTGAACTTTTGCACCTCACAAAGTGTCTCCTGGGGAAAATATGTTGTCGTGCAGGGTGGAACAAGAGAATGCCGACTGGCTGCACTGACTCGCTGCTGCATTGTTAACCTTAATTATGCCTGTGCTGATTTTTAAAAAGTACTGCACAGGCTTTTCCTTTTTCCTGTCAGGTGTTTTTTATAATATTTTTTTTTCCCCCTGAAGGACAAGACAGACTAGCCCAGTCAATAACTACTAATGAAATGTGCTTCAGGCCTCCCTGCATTCTGCCACAATTAGATTGTCAGCTGTCCCAAGAGAGACACTATTATCTATGTGGGTGTGGAAAATGATCTATCACTGTTAATAATTTCTATTATAGCAGCAGATACTGTTCCAAACATATCAACACCTCATTATGATGGCTTTTTTCACACATGGGAAGCTGAAGGTCCTCTTGGATGCTCAGACCTAAGAAATATATAAATGGAGCTGGGAGGTGGAAAGAGTGGAGCCTGGTGGGTTCCTAAGAGCACAGGAAAGCATACTATCTCCTCATAAAAACAGCTCCCTAGATTGCCAGAAGGATGTACTGCCAGTGTCTGCTGGGGAGGAGCTGGTCCTGCACACAGGTTCCAGATCCAAACATAATCTCTCCTTTTTGCATAATCTCTCCTTCTTTGTGTCTGTACTGTGCAGCTCTGTCCTATTAAAACGGCAAGTGCTGACAGGTGTGCAAACACCTTTCCCCAAAGCTAAGTGCAGCTGTAGATACTGACATCTTGACCCATAAAAGATGGCTTCAGGCTTGCAGTGGCAGAAGACCCAAGTTAAATTAGCACAGTGGTTATTTAACCCACCGTGGATGCTTTTCCTGAAAGTCACTTGAAGCCTTTGAAACTCTCTACACTGGGACCACCATAACAGGCACATGAAGAGCTACTAAAAACTTCCTGTGAAGGGAGGTAATGAGAAAAATATAGTGTCTGGGAAAACCAAAACAAACAAATGAACTAACAGACCCCAGGCTTCCAGAGAACTTGAGTCGAGTTTGACCTCCATGAGGTATCATTTGCTTCCTGTTTGCTGGAAAAGTACAATAAGGTTTATATTCAGACCCCACCTTTCAGTGTCTGGGTCTAAAAATATAACAATGAACTTGTGACACAAAGGCTCTGTCTCCTGGGGAGGCAGAATTTAGATCTAACTGCAAAGCACAAATTCTCCTCTCTTTAAGGCAGAATTAGTTTTGAGTAGGTGGATGGGGGTTTTCTTTTTTTTTTTTTATTTTATTATTTTTTAAAAAATCTTTCTATTTTTAGGTTGACAGACTTGGGAGGATTTCATTAGGATTAGGGCAGACTTATGCAACTGTTTGTTCTAAGTTGTTAAGTCTATCATGACTACCAACCATTTTAAAGCACGTATCACTATGGTTACCTCTGTGCCGTTCTCTGAGTCTGAGCTGGTACATGGCTGAGAGGAGACACCAGGCCACATGAGTGGGAACACACGTGGATGTCTGATCTATGTATCTTCTTGCTTCTGTGAAAATGATGAGCCTCGGCTCCACAGATAAAAAAAGTAGGTGAATGTTCACATTTAGTCCATGTTCAGATGCCACCAAGCTGTCTACTTGATAGTCTTCAGACAGCTCTTACTTTCATACAAGGAAGACACTGGATGATGGTGTGGAAAACGCAGTGGGGTGGTGGCAAAATACTTTTTGGTAGACATTTTCAATGCCTTAATTTTAATTCTTTCCAAAAATTCACTTTTAAACCAAATGCTGCTTCATTCTGCGCTTTCATTCCTTCTGGGAAAACCACCACTTACGTCTAGTGGGAGTAGACCAGATACATTCTCAGTTTCTCAGCAACAGAATAAAACTGATGTTTGTATGATTCTGGCTCACTTGTTTCCTCTTCTCTTTCCAGAGTTCACTGCTTTGTTCTCTCACTGCTTTTAAGTATTTCTGCTTTCTTTTCCCTGTTTATTTTTTTTTTCTGTTATTCCTAAAGCAGTTATCTCCTTAGTGGTTATTGGAATAGTTGTATGTGGTTTCACTGCTTCACTGGAGCCCCTCAAAAAATGGTTATTTCCATGTTACAATTTTCCAAGAACCAGAGTCTCTTTACATCCTCATCTCACTCCATGGTTTTCCTGGGAGATGCCTAAGCATGGGCCCTCCTTCTGTATGCACAGGAGTAGCTTTCACCAGTCAGACCTTCTAAAAAGAGAGCCTGGGTGACTCCCCAGGCCATTGTGCAAGGGCCTGTGAGAGAGAGCATTTCCAGCTGGCAGTCACCAGGACTTCTGAATGAGACAGAAATTGCTGGAGAGCTGCTGCCAAAGGGTCACACCTTGGAAACCTAAGAGCCCTTCTGTGAAAGGACAGAGTCATTTACCCACTCTGGCCTTTTCTGTCCAGAAGGCCCATAAACCTCCCAGGGTAACCACCTGGCTCTAAGTCTTGTCTGCAGCACTTCTCAGCTCTGAAAGATTCCTGAGAACAGCAATTAATAAGTGCCTGGAGTAGACCAGCAGAGAGATTGCATGATATGGTTAAATAGCAAAGACTTTGCATGGTCCAGATAAAGAGTAAAGATTATGTATAGTGTGACTGGTTAGTAAAGAAGCTGAAAGAATTTAAGGAGCCAATAGCAGCAGCAGATTTTGCACGCAGGGATTTTGCATGGTGGTTATTTGCAGTATGGCAGTTGTTAGTCATCGCTCACCCCAGCAGGTGCAAAGTGTTCCCATCAGGCTTGTTCACCTTACTGAGATGAAAGCTTCAGACCTGAAAGAAATTGTGCCAAACTCAGCATTTGTGTGAGAGACAGAAATGTGAATATCAGAGGAAATTATTTTAATCAGCTCTATGTGTCAAAACTAGCTGATTCTCAGAGCCAAATTCTCAGAACATCTAGCCAGCCTGGGTACTCCAGTACTCCTGAGATGGTGACAGTCTGACTTGCTTCAATGTGTCCCAGCACCAGTGTGAAGAGCAGAATATAAGCGACAACTCATTTACATCCAGCATGTCACAAGATCTTTTTCAAGCAATGATTAAATAAAGATCCTCTCTGTTCTGGGAGGCTCATAGAGATGCAAAAACTCCCGAATAGATCTAGATACTATAGGAGTTAGAAACCCCAAAAAGTCTTTAAAACAGAAAAAACCCACAAAACCATCTGTAAAAGGCAGTATGTGATGGGAGTACAAGAGCAACTGGATTCCCTTGTAAATAAAATACCAATCCAAAAGTTCAGTTCTCTCAGTAGGTGTTGTATATTTGTGTAAGGGTGTCTTGCAGAATGTTTGGACAGCTGCTGCTATTAAAATTTTTGCCAAGTAAATTTAAAAAAGCTGCTTTCTAACCACCATTTTCACAAATACATAAGGAAGTTTACAAGCACTTCAATACCAAACTGAAACCTTCTTGGAGTTATTTTCAAAATATTTAAAACCTTTGAGTAGCATGGTCCTTTTTACCCTGTATATGTACCTCAAAGTAATACAGACAATAAATATATTAGTAATATATAGATTATGGTTGAATGTACACATATCCAGGAATGTTTCTTGTCTTTGAGATGATATTAAAAAATATTTCACTTATCAGGGTTTTGGTGGTCCTTTTTTTTTTTTTTTTTTAAGAATTTATGACTAAATTATAAATCTCAGAATTGCAAAGATAGATGTAGAACATTTTCTGCAAAATTTGGCATAGTGTGAGCTTAACTCTCTATGCTGAGCAGCACCAGCTGATTTGGGACATACTTATGGCTAAGAAAAATCTTTTCAAGACGTGTACTGTCTGTGCAACACAAAATGTAGACTTATTATCATTGGAAGCCCAGGGGCCTTTGCACTGGGTGTGGAGGCAGATGGTTCAGGAAGACATGCCCCCGGGGCTTTTTTCCATTGTGTCACTCAAGTGATTCCCCAAGGGAACAACATTCATTCTTACATTTTCCAAATGTGAATGATATCGCCCTTCCTTTTTTCCTTTCGAGTCTTTGTCACCAGTAATGGTTCCAGAATATAGGACAGGGACCAGGAGTGGGAGGAGGTAAGCCTGCAGCTAGGGACACTTGAAAGCACATTGCTTTAACTCTTTGAAGGCTGAAAAAGAGAAGAGATACCATCCTGGGTTTGTCTCTAGATTACAATGGACGAGGTTGCCCATCGTTGTGCTGGAAGGATTTTTCTACTGACTCTAACCTGAATACTTATTTGCAATAAACTTTTTTTTTTTCAGGTCCACCATTGCAAGATCCTTGTTGATCATGTTAAAGCTGCTTTGGAGACCAGCACTATGCTTGCTGAAAAGTTGTGTACAAGCAGTCTGGGCACAGGAGCAGGTACCACGCAGTCCATGGCTGGGCCCTTCCCAGGTGCTGACACTCATCTCCTACATACACTCTGATCATGTTCTTTGCACAATTTCTCCCCAGTTTCATCAGATGTGGAATTGCATTTGCAGTGTGTGTTGACATCTGTAAATTCTCTGTGGAGGGGCTGAGGTGTTTTGTTCAACCTCCTATGTGAAAAACACCATGAACTGGAGGAGAAAGGGCTAGAACATGTTTCTGAAATCATATAATCAAGCTGATTTAGATCTGAATCTGAGGAGAAACTTCTTTTGGCAGTAAATATTCTACTTAGTCTATAAATAGTTCTTTAGATTGCCAGATACTCTTTATAAGTTATACCCCCGATTTGGCCTGAGTGAGAAACAAACTAGTCCTCAGAATGGAAAAGAATAAAATAAAATGTTCCCTCAATGGAACTGACGTGACCTTGGACCCAGATGGTGATTTGTGCTTTATGACCCACCAAACTAGTTTACCATGTGGTCAAAATTGCATTAAACATTTCTGCAGTCCTGATGTGCACAGTAAGATGCTCCTCTTCCAAGGGAAGTAGCTCATCCTTTGGAGATGTTTGTGTTGCTATCGCCACGGCAACCACAAAAGATGAAAGTCAGACTAGAAAGACAAAATCAAAACTGCTGGCTGAAGCATGGATGGGCAGTGAGATTGTAAAACCAGGCATGGGCTTTTAAAGGAAATGACTGTTCTGTATCAAAGAAACCTGTTAGAATTACTCGCTCCGTAATCTAAAAATAGCACTTGCTGCTTCATTAAGTGCTACAGTTCTTGTAAACCCTGTTAGAGCAGATGTCAGGAATGGGGGATTCTCCCTCTGATTGGAGCAGTGTTGCTCCATCCTGCTTCACCGGGGAATGTGTCCTGCAGCCCACACTGCTTCCAGGCAAAACCACTTGTGGTCCCACTTTTGACATGGATTTTATGAAACAGAGCTATGAGCAGCTGTGGCACTCGCTCTGCCTGAGCCATGGAGACTTAAATAAACCCTTAATATGACACTGGATCCTACTCCAGCAGACTTGGTTGAGATCCACTGTCTAATTCTGCATGAAAGCAACTCTTTGATCAGCCAAGTCAGGATTTTGGTGTCATTCCCCATAGAAAGAACATTTGCCCTAATGCCTAAACTGGGAGAATGAACCCATAGAATTCCACAAGGATTATTTTCAGGAGAAAGGATAAACGTATTTTTTCCATAGAATACAAAAAGTCTGATTATTGAAAAGTAGCTAGAAAACCTACACATTTCCCACAGCTATATTCCATTTATATGCTTATATAGCATGGTTTGGGCTCAGATTTGAACTATGAGTTCCTGTCTAAAATTAAATAAGGCTGGCTCAAAACAGTGCCTCCTCACTTGTTCCTGAGTTCTACCACAGATGAGTCTGGCAGAAATGGTAATTTGAAGACAGTTCTCAAATCCATTAGCAAACTCCAGGACAGACAAATATTACTTCTTTCACCATCATGTGAGAGGGAATAAGATTTGCTTAAATCAGTCTAAAATACTGCTTCATCTCATAAAGGGCAGGCTGTGTAGGATAGGCTGCTTTATTATGACAGAGAAAATTCAGCAAGATTCTTCCAGGTCCTCCACTTTACCTATTTGTCATTGGCTAATAAAGGGAGTTTTTTTCTCCTGGAGAATTTAGGGATTAGATAAACAAAGCTCAACGCCACTGAGTCAGATGAGGACATGCTTGTTAAACATTAACAAGTAGCCAGCATTTTCAAGTGTCTGCTTACCAATACCTCTGCCACGGGCTTCAGGGTGGGTTTTTGCAAGGTTTTTGCACGCTACATTAAGCAAGCCTGGCTGTGTGCAATCACCAGGATTAGATTCCTTTGGCTCTCTCCTTCTGGTGCCTAATGGAAGGTAAGGAATCTAATTTTTGAGAATAAGAAAAGTCTTTTTCTGTTTTATTTTTCCTGAATGCATCCACCACAATGGAGAGGAAGAGTCACCTAGACTGCCACTTATCTTTATAGCCAGTTTATGTTACATGGGCCAGCAACACCTACTATGTAACCTGCTGGTGCCAGCGTTGTCTGCTGTGCCCAGCAGACAGGACATGCAAACCTTATGTACCTCTGAGGTGGGAGGTCCTATTTCAAATGCCAGGTGTTGACAGAGGGTCCCAATACACTCCAAACTCCCAGAGCCTTCCTTTAGCCCTAGCACAGAGGTCAACCTCACCTATATGCATACACAGACCCAGGAACTGGTGCCAGACAAAAGGATTCGTTTGAAATCCACCCAGCGGCACTTTTTTGGATTTTGGGTTGCTCCCTTCTGGGCTGTTCCTGTGTGTGTCCTCCTGCAGTATGGAAGCTCTGGTCTCCATGCACAGCCTGTAAAAACACAGACGGTAAAAGAGAAACAAATTATGTCAGAATAGCTGAAGGCTTAATGGGAGCGCAGTGAGGGAAAAGTCACTGTATTTGCATTTATTTTCATTAGTTCTCAGATTTACAGGAGACCCAGAGAAATGTAATTCGATAGTAAACCCAGTTAGTTACGGTATCCAAGCAGAGTGAAAATCCCCTCAAATTGGATGAAACTCGGTGCTGCCAGTGTATTCCTGAATCCCCTCCAGTGTATTTCCAAATCACATTCCTCCTCTACTCTGCTGAGTGCTGCCCAAAGGATCAACGCTAAATCAACTAACCTGCAATATATTTCTTTGTCTATAATGCACCTATAAATTTCATGGAACTATGAATTTCTTCTTTTGAAATTTAATTTGAGTCATTTTGGGAAACATTTCCATATTGAAAGGAACTCCTGGCTTTCATTGTACGTATACTTTGCTCTTACTGAGCTGCAAATGCTTTGATTTAAAGGAACATAGCCAAGGTAAAGCTTGCCTGCACAAAAGTGATTGGGTCCATTTCCACTTGGCAGGAAAAAAACAGGCAGTTGCTGAGCTGAGCAATATCATCTCTGCCAGCCACTTGAGGATGGGCACAGAGAACACGGGCTTGTGAATGATGCTGACTTTTCATCTGAGATTGCCTCTGAGATTGCTGTGTCATGGGAAGGACAAAGCAAGAGCCTGGCTCTCATTTCCAGCACGCTGAGTCATGGAGAAAACTGCTGCCGACCTCTCTCCATCCCAAGGAGCACCAGCGCTGACCTCTGCATTCCCATCCCTAGATTTCTGTGAATGGGGCTTTCCAAAAACCTGTGGGTCTGAGCAAAACAAGGGGTGCACAGCATAAACTGGGGAACACCTTCACAGCACCAAAACTGATCAGAAACAACTTTCTTCCCTTCTTCCTTTAAAAAAAAAAAAGACCGTTCTGTGTGACTACTGGGCTCCCCAGGCAATATCTGACAACCTCTGCTCCCACAGTGTTTTGTAACACACACAATCTCAGGTGCAAATGGATCAAATTTTGCTGTTTCTAGAACAGAAAGAAAGTGGTAGAGCATCAGTTTCCAGCTTATGGCTCATAAATTAATACTACACAGACTGCAAAAGATAGTGGACTGTAGTTCAGTATGCATAAATGTAACTCAAAATGTTAAGAGGGGAAAAAAATAGGAATTACTGAAACCATCAAAGTTGGAGACTGAAAAAGGAATACAACAGGCAAAGTGGGACTGAGGCTTATATTTAAAACTCACAAAAAGAAAATAGATTCAGGAAAACCCCTCAGTTAGGCTTGGATATCAATCCAGTTTTCTACAAAGGAAGAAAAAAACCACTATTAAGTGCTTAAAGTAAATATGGACATAGATGGTTACTAAAATAACAGAAGAGGAAATCAGAGGTTTGTAAATGCAAGAACAGAATGAGGAAGACAAAATGGTTAGAAGAAAATAGATCTAATTTGACTGGCCAGTTTGACTTCTTGCTGTGTCTGCCTTTACAGTGATCCATAGTGCCCCTCCACGAGGACACATATCACCTCTCACACCTTTCTGAGACCAAAGGTGACATGCCAGGAGTTGTCTGAAGCACCCACTGAAGCCTGGGGGTGCGGCTGCTGTGGCACACCTATGACAAAGCCTTCACGGAGCTTGTCACTTGGTCTGGTCCCTGCTCCACAGGCAGAACCCCTGCACAGGAAGCAGGAGAGAGCCATGACATGGGCAGGACAGGAGACTTGTGTTTGTGCCACTGCACAGAGGCCAAACCACCTGCACCCAGTGGTTCACAGACGCATGAGCACAGCCAGGGAATTGATGCAGTCCAGGGAGGAACTGGTAGAGGAATCTGTTTGAGTCCCCAGCCTCACGTTTTTCCACATCAAGCCCTGAGAAATAAGGCACCAGCAGGAAGGGCACTGGAAAGAAAATGGCTAAAGCAATAGAGCAGTCAGCTTCACTGGGTTTTCTAAGAACTAGTTAGAGACCAGTTCTTAGAAAAATCTCTCCTAAGAGATATTTGGGTGTTTGCTGGCGTCACAATAGTATTATGAGCAAGTGAAACCACAAAAGTGGTTTATCACTACTTTTCCTACACTCCTGGTACCTCTCACGTTGCCTATTTTTTCAGCATTGTCTGCTGGGCTTTTTGCAACCATCCACATGGACAGGTTTATCTCAAGAAACAGATGAGCTGCCTTCATGAACATCCTAGAAATGGTTTTGTATATCCTCAGGGATAAATGTCACATAGTCTAGGTACACTCAAGCCAGAAAATGTCTTGAGATCCCTTCCAATGCTCCATATCCCCATTTCTGTGAAATAATGGCATGCATCCACATACCTGAAAGTATGTCCAACTACTTATAAACTCCTTTTATTTTTCCAAGAAAGGCTTGAATATTTTTTATTTGTTCACATTTCCAATATTTTATTATTACTTTCTAAAAATCCAGTGTAAAAAGGAGAAACGTGGTTTTTATGAAGCAGATATGGGATTGCCAGTGCAAACTTGGTTTGATGCAGTTTTGGATATCTGGAATTATTTGCTAAGTAAAAGAGTTTTACTGTTATGTGATACAATAAATATTCCCTTATGATACCCTTTAATCAAGGAAATGTATTGTCTCAGGGCAGAATTAGTTTATAGCACCATATATGTTAACTAGGATGTAAAGTGTCAAAGATCTGAAACACAAAGAGCATAATTTATAACTAGTAAAACTGGCTTACAGTTTTCTCTGGGCCATAAATTATCCTTGTACCTACCTACCTATCTACCTACCTACCTACTTACCATCTGTACATCTATTGCTGGCACACTGGTTAAATATTATTTGAAAGTATTTCAGCATAAATAAAATTAACAATGGGTGAAATGGAATGACTTTAAATGGGCTTCTCAGTTTCAAATCTTAACAGGACCCCAAAAGGATTTGAGAAAGATGACTTGATAGAACCTTATTTCTCAGTCTTCTATAGAATGTTGTGTTTTCTCACAGGAGAGGGAATAATAGGTCATCCTCAAATGAAGGGAGCCACTTAGCTAATCTGGGGCCTTTCCACTTCTGACTTATTATATATATCATCAGCAGAAGAGATGATGGAAAAACCTCTCAAATGCACCAAATGCAGTAATTAACATAATACAAATTTGTGTACCTGGGTGATGGCAGAGGAGCCAGTCTTCTGTGCAAATTACTCCTAAAATTCCTGGGAACCTGGAGTTGTGAGCAGGTCAGGATCAAACCGTAAACTTTCAGCAGTTTTCTTTATCTCACAGGAAGTCTGCTTCTAGACCATACGCAAGCAAGCCCTGGGGCTGTTTGTTTGTATTCCTTTCCTTTCCCTAAGTGGTTTCAGTGCACATGTTCCTGTCTGCTTTGGATGCAGGGGCACTTTGAGTGTGTTTACAAGTGGACTTCTCTAGCACGTATGCTGCAGCACCCGGTACTACTCCCCGATTTTTGGGACTGCAATAAAATCCACACGTAGCTGACTTCAGAGAAGTCCTGTCTGTCTTTCCACCTTGCAGCTCTCCCAGATGTGCAATGCAGGCAGCTCTCACTGTGCACAAAGAACTGACAAGGTCTCAGGGCTGGGCAACATTTCTGTCAGGCCTGCCACTACTGCCTTTCCACAAAGATTTTAGGCAGCTGTACCTCTGCCTGCACTTTCTGTGTGCGATGCTCTGATGTGCATTTTTGGTTAGTGCTGGAGCACGATTGCAGACAATTGGTGATGTGATCCTGGGGTCAGTGTCTCAGAGCTTGTCTCAGAAAACTACTCAGGTTGGGAGGAACCTCAAGAGACTGTCAAAACAGGGTCAGCAGTGAATTCAAACCAGAAATTAAACAACTTGATTCTTCTGACAATCATCATGAGAGCAGACATGTCTCTGGCTTCCTGCTGTGGAAAGGAACGGCTGTACAAATGCTTGTGAGAAAGAGGTGGAGGGAAGGAGATATGGTCCATTTTAGGAAGAGAGATAAGAAAAATTTCAGGCAGTTGGGCCCAAAAGGCTGCAGGGGAGGAAGGAAGGGAAAATAGAAATTAATCTTGGGCAACTGAGATAAGAGTCATGGTTTCAGAAAACATAATTTCTGTTTTTCAGAGCTTGAAGTCTGGGAACAAAACATGATATATGGCCTAACTCCACTCTAATTTTATGTTTAATTATGTTTAATTTCATTCAATCATTTATACTTAGACCAGCTGAATGAAGAAAAGCCGCACTGCTGCTTGGGTAATCTTGTACTTCTGCCCAGCATAGGTACAAATGGAAAGCACACCAGGTACAAGAAAGAGGAGGAGTCAGGGCTCACTTACCCAGGTCTGCATAATACAAAACCATCTTGAGGAAATTCACACACAGAGATTAAACCTGGATAAGGATCAATTGCAATTTAGCCACCACAAAAAGCAAACAAACAAGCAAACAAAAACCCCACCAAAAAAACCCCAAAACAGCACACAACAACAAAACCCAAAAAAAGACATTGCATCTTTCCTTGGGCTCCTTTCTTCAAGCAGAAATTGCTAACTCCTTTGTTTGACCTCCAAAGTCACTAGATTTTATTCTACTCAGGCCTGGTCTTTCAGGCTGAGCTAATGTTCTCAGTATAATCACAAATTCCAAAAATGTATTATTTTGAAAGGTCTGAAGCACTTTCAGAAATACAACTTGCCATTTGCACCTGCCCAGATCCAGCTTAGGGATATCATTAAAATAATTGCATCTCCTTTAAGACAATCTTTATGCAAGTGTATGAGCATATAATATCTTCAAAGATCAAGAACATTTTATTGCCTGCTCCCTTTGAGTGATGCATCATTAGATCTGCCTGCCTTAGATTTGGCCTTCAATGCTGATCTCACATAATGACTTGCAATTGACAGTGCCCCAGTTTTATGTCCCCATATCTTTTTGAGTTAGATGGTGAAAATGAGGAACTGACTCTTCATCACCTCAATAACCCCTGTTTAGTCCCATTTCAGTGAGAGTTATATGTGTCTATCAATCTGGGCCAAGAACCTTCAAGGTCAGGTCTTCAAAGCTCACTGGCACAGACAGGACTTGCTGGGATGCTCAAATATTTCTGCACTGGGAAAGAACTTCAAGGGGATTTAAAGTGAGATTCAGGTATATTTGAGGATGTTGTCTGTTCCTTTCATCCCTAGCAGGTACATAAAATCTGCTGTAGGGCAGTCTAGAATGAACAAAGAACTTGAAATATACTTACTCCCATTACTTCCATAATAAGAGGACTCTTTTCTTCCAGTTGTTCAAACCACCATATGATTGCTGCAGTAGCTCTCCAATTTGCTTAAATGGGTGATTAGCAGTACATACAAATGAATGTACATTTTGAAAATGTGGTGAATTTTGTCCTGGTGTAATAAAAATCTACAGTTTCTGTTTCAATTTTTTCCCAAAAATAAGTTGCCGATGATTTTTGGCAGTCTTTGTAACCAGCAGACAGAGTTCCATCAGCAAATAACTACTAGTTCTGCACAATTAAGTTTTTTTACTTTATAGACACTGACAAAGAGTTTTGTGAACTGCCAGAAAAATAACACCTGGGAGAATGGAAGTAGGAACATGGAAACATTCGTACTGCATTTGAGAAGTCTCTAGCTGTGAGTTACTTTTGGGTGGATGGATGGATAGATAAATCAATAGGCACATAAACAACAACTGACAGAGAAGATACACAGTTCACTGGAGTTTACAGTTCTCTGGAAAATTAAGTCTTGCATAACATCTCTGGGTTTGCACACAGCAGCCCATGGCACTGTTATTTCCTATGTGTTGTGGCAGGTAAATCAGTCCTGAGCACAGCAGAGCTTTACAGCACATGAGCCACAAAATCAGAGGTCACCATCCTATCCAGCTTTTTCATCTGGTGGGGCAGCTGCTCAGCTGATTGCTGGCAACTATTCCCTGTTTGTCATAGCTAAAATGCTGACAATGACAAAGGCTTTCCAGATGAATTTGGGAGCATTTTCTGTTTTGAGAGGTGCAGAATTTCCACGCAATGATTCCTTTGAGGCAGAGGGATTTTGAGATAAAATATAACTTCTGAAGCCTCAATAGACCTATATCGTATTCCTAGTGACCCTGTGCTAAAGGGATTATGCATTATCCCCACTGCACAGAGATATTTTGCAATTTAGTTTTCTCTTCTTTGGCAATTTCACTGCAAATGGACAGTGTCACAAGGGATGGTATGTTGGCTTGCAAAGACCCTGAAGATTGCTACTGTGTTCCTAGGTGCTTCCTTCTATTGGAGTATCCATCTGTAATTTCCAATTTTTTTCCATTACAAATACCTTTGTAAAATAGATAAAAATTACCCCCACTGATTTCCATAAGATAGCCCATCCATGAAGGAACAAGCGATTCTACAAGGTCACTCAGATTTTACTCAGTCAGAAAGAAAACCCTGTCTTTGTTTAAATTGGCCAGTGGAATAGCATGGGGGATACTGTGGGATCATATTCCCTTGGAAGTGCAGATGAGAGACTTTGCAGACTGTCAGAGCTTTTGTCCAGCCTGCAGACCCACTGGGGACACCAGAGCCTGGCGGGGGTGGGTGGCACATACCCGTGTTTTATTTCAGCACAGAGTGGGAGCACGCACCTCAGACAGGCTCTTGGGTACCCCAGTACAGAAATAGACTGAATTCCTTACCAACATCATTCCTCATCCCTCACACTCATTTCTGTCAGGAGTGGCATCCCAGACTCAACAGGAACTTGTTTTTTTCTGGTTTGATTTTCCATTAAACAAAAGATACGCTGTGGTGCTTGTCTGATTCCTACGGCTACAGCTCATGGGTTAATGTATAAGCAGCATATTCCTGAAGTATTTAAGTTGCTATTTCCCTTCACTTTGCCAAGGTAATGAGGTGTTTGATGAAGGGAATTCAGCTGCAGAACTGCAAAGGTACACTCTGTAGGCTAGACAGAAACTACAACAGGCTCTTGCATTTAATATTCTGATAAATCGGGCATTTCTGCACCTTACATCAGACAGTGGCACAATGCAGCCTTGTTAATCCACATAGAAAGTGCTCCTTCAGTAATGGAGTCTAGGCCTGTTTTGGCAAAATTAGATTTGCATCACTAATTCAAAACACCAAAAAAAATCCAAAGGATGCTCTGGAAATAGAGGTTGTCTGCTCATCTGTTCAGATAAGTGAAGCATAAAGCCTCGACAATGTGGGGAGGTAATGGAACAAGCTGCTGCCAGCATGCTGCACTGGCTAGTTAGATTAAAAGAGCATATCTCTTGATGATTGTCTTCTGTTTTCTTGTTTGTTTTTTATTTTCTAAGAAATATATCAAGAAGTGTATTAAAACAGTTCAAAATCACTGATGGGTTTTGTTATCAGTTGCCTGGTATCGAATTGCTGGTAACTCCAAGACCTTCTTTCTTTTTCAGGACTTTGAACAATGTAATTAAGGTTTCTTGGAAATAAATCAATGCTCGATGTCACCTCTGAATAGCATCCTGGCTAGACAATCTGCCTGCCTTATTGAGACATGGCTTAAAGTCACTGGTGTCAGAGTTTAAGCTCTCACCTTTTTGGTTGTGTGTTTTCTTTGTAGGGAAGGTTTTCTGGTTGCAGTTAAAGCTTCAAACCTTCCCTTCACAAGGCACAGCTGCTGCATGGCAGAACCAGCACTCCAGAGGAGTGTTGTGATCTACTCTGATTTCCTTAACCCTTGCTGTGGGTCTGTGTGGGAGGTGGGCTGTGACGGATTGCAGTTTTCCAGCCATCTTCAGGAGCAATTCATGGCACACTTTGCCTCTCCATTGTCCTTTATTTCCCAGTAGCACACACAGAAAGGGAGGATGAGGTAGACTTTCAAATAGCGTTTGTCAGCTGGGAGGGGAACAGGGACTCCGTGGGGTGTTGAGGGAGTACTACCCAAGGCTATTATGGCTCTGCTTTTAGTCAGCCCTGGTAAACACCCCTCCAGGATGGGCAGTCACTTCAGCAGAGATTATTTACCTTTTTTGAAGTGATTTCAGAACCTGACAAAGCTTAAGTAATTTCTCTGCAGGCTTGAAACTGTTTAGCCTGAATTTTAAGTGAAACAAAATTGCACTTCTGAGCAGTTAGGTCATAGGTGAACCCTAGGATTCTCACTCTTGTTTTGAAATGATGCTGAAATAGGAGGATTTGCTGAAGTCAAACAAAAAAGCCCAGAGGCCTTGATACTGAGCTGTCTATGCTGCTTGGCTGTTTTCTGCAGCAAGAGACAAAAAAGGCCCAAATTGTTCATGCTTTCTATTCAAAGTTTCCTTGGAAGGAGCCTCCAGTAAATAAGCACCCAGCAGAGAGATCGTTGTGCCATATGTGCAGACACAACCAAGCTCCAAGCCTAACTTCATCCCACTGTACCATTTGGACATCTCAGTCTCCAGATGCACCCAAGATCTTCTGCGAACAGCAGGGGAGTCTCTGCCCCTTCATACTGCTTTTATGAAATCACATGGACATTTTCCCCACTGTCAGCTGATGATGTAGTTGGCAGGAGCTGTTTCTGCAGTGCTGTGGAGGTAGAGGAAGATGGTATTTAGGAGGTTCCATTAGGTTTGAAGACATAAAAAGAAAGAAAGGGTTCATTCAGACACTCGGTATCAGAGTTTAACATCCAACGTAATGAAATCTTCAGGCTGCTCTTTGCCAGACCAAGCTGAGCTGTTTCAGCTGGGACAGATTGGAACTGAAATGTGCCTTCAGGCAGAATGGGGGAAAAATAATTACCCTGATGACATAATTGAGGAAAATCAGGGTCACAAGCCTGGATAGTGATCACTGCCAGACAGAGGTTACACATAATCTTTCTTGGCCACATCCACGGGACTGTTGCAGGAAATCAGTTTCCTCCCCTTGATGTACCCAGAACTGTGCGTTTAGGATTAAACATGTGTTTAATCCTGTGCTGTCCTACACATGGTCCTAAGAAGACACTCTTCAAAGAAGCAAGTCTGGTGAAATTCAGGTGTTATTTATGGAGTCAGAATGCACCAGACTCCAACTGCTGTTCTTGTCCTTGCATGGTTTACCAGTTTTATCCAATGGCCTAAATTTGGCATGTCATTTAAAACCACAGTGGCTGTGAAGAGCAAGAGATGGGGCAAGGTGACTCCAGAAGAGCAACCTCCACTGAAATCTCCCACCAATGACTGCAGCAGGGACTGTGCTCCTTTGCCCACCTCTCCTATACCACCGCAGAGCAGGGCTTGGACAAAGAAATCTGCACCTGGGTCTTTCCTCATCCTTGTCTTTTTCTGTGGCACATATGCAAGTAGAACCTGCATGGTTTAAAGCCATTATGGTGAACAATGCAATGTACTCTTGCTACTATGGCACCTAACACTGAATTTAACAGCTCAGCAGAGAGGTCTCAGCCTCCTGAAAAAAAATGCATCTCTCCTCTCATGGCAAAGAAGATTTGAAAAGCCGGTGAGCATGAACTGGAATTTTTCTGTTAAATGCAGCATCAAAGCCTTTCATTAGGAGCTAAATGGATAAAAACAGTGCATGAAATTGAAGTTGGTAATTAGCTAGTCCCAGTGAGGAGCTCATAACAGCTTTAACCTTCGAGCTTTGTGCAAGGGTCGAGAGGAGAAGCTCATCTCTCTAGCTGTGCAGCACAACGGAGCTCACATGGTTTTTACCTGAGGATATGGCAGTGCAGTGAGCTAAGCCCTGGCAAAAGAAAGAAAATTGCAGATCAAAGGTAATATATAGAAGAGATTGGTCCTAAGCTGCCTGCCAGAAAATTAATGTGAAGAGCTAATTCCCTCAGAGATGCTCAGAGTTGTCAGCAGCGCCCCAGCATGTCACCCAGGATCTGTAAGGGTTATTTGGGTGAGGTTTTCTGAGTCTTTGTGGGTAGAAAAGACAGCACTCATCCATCTTTCAAAATATTAATTTCACTTCCCTGGAAGCAAGGATATTTCTTAGGCCACTACTGGTACTTGATATTTCTCTAAAGATAAGTATTTCACTGCTATGCTGTGGCCTTGGTCCACAGCCCCTGAAGCCAGTGGAAAGCCTTCCAGAGGACTTTTGCTCTGTTCTCTGGTGAGGAATAGGAATCCTGAATGGGGGAAAAGTCTTTGTTTTATGATTCAAAGATTCACAGAATTTAGGATTAAGAGGAACATTAGATGATGTAGTTGTGCTACCTGTGCACCGTGTATAGCAGTTCACCCATACATGTGGCAATGGGGTCAGGAATCTGCATTTCTCTCAAGTATCTCTTCCCATCTTATGTTCCAACTAGAGCATCTTTTCCTGATTCCACGTAATTTCCTCCTCTAGTATAGTCACTTCACAGCCCTTTCTTTGCTAAAATTTCAACTTCACATTTGCAGTCATTTTTCCCAGCCCATGAGTATTTTTTTATTGCCTTTCTTTATTGTCTCCTCCCTACTGAAGCTGAAGCTGACTACCAGCACCTGCTATGCTTTCACAGGGGTGAACTATGTTACTTACTTGTCACCTGCCTGTTTATGCAAGCAAGAATTACTTTTTTGGCTCTCCTTACCCCACACTTGCAATGAAAGCTCATCACTGCTTCCAGAAGGCTGTTCTCTGTTTCTCAGGTAAAGCCTGTATTTTTGTAGGTAAATTTCACTGAGTTTTGCTTCTGACTTCTGTTCTAATGCTTTTTGTTTTAAGAAGCCTGATATATCAGAAGAGCCTGCAGATAAATCCTCTGTGAGTTAATGCTTTCACCAAAACTTGTGCCAGACATTAATTTTTATCTGTAGTGATTTCATAACTATTTCTGGTCTGATCTCAAGAGTCTCAGTTTAAGGTTTAAAACCTGGAAACATCCTTTGTTTTTCTCTTCTGTGAAGTTGCTCAGGAACAGCTAGCACAAATTCACACAATATCCTTGAGTAGCAAAGGTTTTAGGATGGTTTTATGACCACATATCACCAGGTCAAACAGTCTGCAAAGGCAGCCAAAGCAGATGTTTTTTCCTACAGTGCTGTATCAGGATATGGTGGGTGAGCAAGACAACAGTAGAAGGGCAAAAGCCTGAGTGGGAACCAGCCCAGCCCACTGCCATTACTCTGCCTCAGATGCACAGTAATCTGCACTCCCCCGCCAAATGCCGTGTGTAGGAGAGACAGGGATGCTTTTAAAATAACTTTAATTGCAGTTACAGATATGATGTGTCAGTCCAGAGTTTATGATTTACCATTTCCCAGACAAGTCATGGTTGGTATCTGGGACATAAAATCATGTAGAAAGCAGAGGTGGGACAAATGTGGCAGGCTTTTGCCAGGCAGTGCAGGCAGGACTTGCTGGGATATGTGAAGGAGAGACTCTGAGTCACATGGAGAAGAAATCTGGAGTGAGAGAAACCACCGTTGGCTGAATAAACAAATCTAACATGCTGTAAAGCATCCTGGTCACCTGCTCTAACTAAACAAACAAAAAAAGCACCCTAAAAAACCTAATCAAATACAACCCTGTTGTACCTAATTGAGATATTGCACCTAAAATTCAACAGCATCTTCTAAAAGTGCATACTTACTTTCCTGGTGTTTTTTTGCATATATTGATATGTTTAAGATAACATTTGTCTTTTTTATGGCTTGTTCGCTGCAGTTGCCTTCTAGTCAGCCAGCCTTTCAGTCATTTTCTTCAGAAATGCTCTCTGCTGACAGCAAAATCTTTGGTTAATTGAACCTTGAATCACATCCTTTTTATTCAGATGCTCTAATTCCTCTCTGCATTAGCAGGAAATTCTTAAATCAGCAGCCACATCAGAGCGCCTCCCTTATAAAACCTTGACTTTCAATGCAGGCTCCATTTATGACCCAAGTTTTGCCAGTTCTCTGTAGCAGTTCTTCTGTTAGTCCCCTTCTCCAACTCACCTAACAATTGCCTATGTAGCCCCCTTTCATATACTTCACTTAAATATGGCCATGCATAATTCATTTAATTTTATTTGACCAAGGAAAGGTCACTTAAGTCTAGTGTGCTGCATTTCTTCATTTGCCTGTTAGCCTATGGAAGCTAAATTCTGACAGTGCCTGTACAGATTACAGGCCGCACAGCTTCTCAGGCTGGCCCTGAGAGAGTAGTCTGGGAAAGACATAAGAAAGAATTAAAACAATCCTCAGGGACACAAAACAACCTTGCAGGTGTTGTTTTATGTTCCTTGTTTTCCTTGCAGGAGAAAGTCAGGGGGGTGGTGACCCCACTGACCAATGATGGTAATGTAGCAGTTTACTAACCAATAAGAGTTTCCTTTCTGTACTTTCCATGTATCTGTCTATAAAGCAGGCCTGCAAGCAATAAACTGAAGGATCCTCTTGTTCTGACTCCCTGAGAGTCTGTGTCGTTCTTTACGGCCGTTCCCAATTAGAACGACATTAGCCACATTATTTTATTTCATTCTAAGGACCTGTGATTGGTTGAGATGAGATGATCAAGCCTGTGTATTTCCATGTCACATTTTTTACATTTCTAAAACATAGATATTACCTTTGCTGTTCTCCATTTCTGTAATATCATCCCTAAACTGTGAATTTCATTAAAAAATTTGTTACCAAACCTGGCATTATTTGCTGGTTTTTTCAAAGCCCAGTGAGAAGTTATCCATTCATGAATTCATCAACACTTGAGAGCCATGTAGTAAACTCCATTTGTATAAACCACTGTCTTTCTCCCCAAGCCCTCGAAAACAAAAGCAACACATTCACATATATTTTGGAAACAAAGTTACAATATCTTTAATGTTCACGCCATAATGCTCAACTTTCCTGCTTCTCCAGTTTTTGTATAACCAGTGAAGTGTCATCTTTTCTCACAAGTCTAAAATTCACTTGGGGTTTGCAAAATCTTGCTTTTACCTCTATAAATTTTAAGATAATTTCCTTGCTTTCATTTTCTTATTTTTCTCTCTCTCCGTTTCCTAATTGTTTCTACGATTTTTCGTTTTGGATTATTCATTATATGAATAGCAAGTTCATATAATCAGTTATGATAGCAATCCTTATCTGCTGGATTTTTCTCTCTTCTTTCTTGGAATAGAAGTTTAAGGTATCTTCTACAGTTGATTTGAAAGTCACACACACATTCAAACCGTGAGATTATCTGTCTGATAATTATCTCCTTCAGTCTGCCAAGGCTTCTTCCTTTTAAATAAATTATTAAAAAATCTTACTTAGAAGCTTTTCTTTGCTTATGCTGCCTTTTAACTGAAAGGTAACTGAGTCATAATCCACCCCTCCACAAATATTTGCCATGGACACCTGTTTCCCAAGATCCCATACAACTCCTCCATTCCTGTTTTTTTCACTGTCTTCCTCCTCTCCTCATTCACTCCTCCATAGAAATACCATCTCACTGGAAGCCTCTGCTTCCAAGAGCAGAAATTCCTTACCCAGTTAATGGGTGCTCTGAGCTGCCCCCTCAGAGCCTTGCAACCCAAGTTGAGCACGTGCACCCACATTCATCCAAGGGACAAGGCATTTGGATGCATATATGGGAAGTGTGTCTCAGAGCTCCTGACTCTGCCAGCAGCTCCTGTGGCTCAATAACACCAGGCTCTGCTGTCAGCAGAGTCTGCAGAGCTGTATCAGAGCTGTTGGGAAGACAGGCACGGGTGACGTGAATAGCTCTGTGATCCTTGCTCTGACTCTGTTAGCAAAGCACAGGCCTCCAGACACCCCTGAGGACCCCACCTATGTTTGAGATGCTTTTCCAGAAAGGTGTGGTGATCTTGTGTTGTATCTACAAGCTTAATGAAGATGTCTTAGATGACCTCTGGTCTCATAAATAGCATCAGACAGCTACACTTTAGACGTTGAATCGAGCTCTAACTTTCCAATAAATATTTAGGGAGCTTTGTCACCTTTTGCTCATGAGGACATACATTCCTATGCCTAAACTTTTATGTCTGGAATCTGGAGAAGACTGAAACAGGTTCAGGAAGTTCTTAGAAGTTTCTTTTACTTGACTTCAAATATTGTTCCTGGTAAGAGGAAATTTAAACTAAGAGGTGAAAGGAAGACTTAAAGTGTCTCTCCTACACATCAATTTGTGCAGACAGCAAGAAGAAAGAAAAGGAAAGGAAGATACAGCAATGGCAAGGGAAACAAGGCAAAGAAAGATACAGCAACAGAGAAAGAAACATCAGTGGTAGGACAAATTCCCAGATGAGATGAAAAGTACAAGTATTTCTGAGAAAGTGGGTAAAGTACTTACTGATGTGAGTCTGTTGAGTCATGCTATAGACCAGAGTGCAATGGTGAGATGTCTTTTGTAAGAAAGATCTAGAGGACTTTACCTAGATCAGTGTGAAGTCTGGAAAGGCTATATAACTGATGTTCATGTATTTTTAACCAGTGAGGAGGGGGAAGGGCCAAACACAAGAGAGAGAGAGAGAGAAAGAGAGAGAAAGAGAGAGAACAGAACTACTACAGGGAGTCCTGGGATAAGAATAAGTAAGTCAATAAAATGCAGACTGGAAATGAAAGAGATGTCCTTGCTTATTACAGCTGTGAAGTTGAAAATGGTGGGTTCCAGAAAACCCTACTGACTTTGCAAAACAGAACGTGACCAGCTCAGGAGCAGCAGTGTAGGATGTGATGGCAGAAGGCTTTCCTTTGGCAACAATTAGGGAGCATTTTATAAGCCCCCACATCAGTCCCCCCTCTGGGCAGCATGGAGGTGAAATAAGGCTTTTTGTCTTGCCTGCTTTGCACAGAGATGCAGCCCAGAGTCTGCCCAGGCTGGCAAGCAGTGGTGCTGCTGGCACCTTCCCTTTCACTGACAGAGGAAAAGAATCATGAACAGCATCACTGATGACCCATCAGGCCACAGACTAATGTTTATTTGCTTTTTCCATTTACAGTACTCAATAAGGAATGTTAATGGAAAGTTGTTTAAGCTTAACAGGCAAAATTAAACCCTTATTCACGGGGTTTTGGAACATTTTTGTTTGAAACTTCCTTCTTGTTCCTCTCACCCCCTCCACCTCTCCCTTTCTTTCCTATTAAACTGAAGTCAATTTCCCTTATAAAGTCCAAGGCTTTTAAACCCAGCTTAACGTTCATGATTGCTATCTTTCACTGAATAAACATAATACTTTATAACTTCTGTCGGAGGCACAGACTTCTTTTATTTGCAGGGCAGAGTGTAAGCAACATTTTAAACACTGCTTTGTGCGCAGTGGCCGATTAAAGCTGGAAACTGTGAGAACTGGGCTGCTCAATCCCCATCCTTTATCAGGAACTGAGGACATAATGAAACCTGACATATCTGGCTTCTTTCCTTGATCAGCTCCTGATTTCAGGGCTGCACAAAGAGGAGCCAAACAAAGGCAAAATGGGACCTGTCCATAAGCCCAGGGACTGATCCTGAAAAACCTCAGGTAGCTCCTTGGTGCTTTATATAGGACCAGGTCCTAAGTGCCACTGCCAATAACCAAGAGATAACCCATTCAGATAGGTAGCCAGGAGCCCTGGGCAGTGCAGAAAACTTGTCCCATGAGTAGATATGGGAATGTGACTCTGACAGATAGAATATCCACAGAGCACTGCTGAGAAAGACAGACATTCCTCATTAAGTATTGCCCTGACATCAAATGCTCCCCTAGAGATGAACCCCCTTTTCACAAGTCACTTGGAAGTGTCCTAAAGGGAGGGGATGCTATCCTAGGTTGCCATTTGGGGCGATTTAGCCAGAACAAAATAGTCCCTTTGAACCTGTAAGCCCAGTGTTTGCTCTGACACTGATACACATTCCTGAAGCCCATTGAAGAAAAGAGAGAAACACAAGAGAGCCAGAGCTCCTTATTGAAAGGTCTCCTTTGTCCTGTTAAATCGAAATAAAACAGGGCAGAAAAAATGCACACTAACTGAGATGTAGGAGTTTAATGGGCCCTTCTAGCACACATGTTTCCAATGTATTTTATAACAGCCACAACAAAATGCAATTACTCAGTGTGGGCAGGCAGGCCTCTGGATAGCTCAGTAAAATTCCAGACAGGCTGTGCAGAGCAAGGCTGGGGCAAGGCTCTCTGTCCCCCTTCCCATTTGTGGGGTTGTGCCCTCGTGTGTTGTAACTGATATGGGGCTGGTGCAGGGATGGGATAAGAAAATGGAGAGACCTGGAGGTGATGGAGAACAGATCACACAGCTCCTTGCTTTCCCACCTGGCACCTTCACCAGGTCACAGCTGCTGCTCTGCAGAGGCATGGCAACGAGTAAAGAGCATTTGGGTTTTGGTGGTGATGTGTAAGGGCTCAACTGCATTATTGGGCCAGCCCAACTAACAGAGTTGTCTCTTTCCTACACTAGGAAATGACCATTCACAGAAGAAACAAAGACTGTGCTTAAGTCTTTCAGGCATCAAGCAATTGTTCTGACAATCTCACCTTCATTATCCAGTAAACTGAGCTTGTGAGTCTAAACAGGTCCTGACCACTGCAGTAAAATCAAGTATTTGTCCAGATGATGGGACAAGGATGATGGGTTTGGAAAGGAATCTGAAGATGACCTGTGAATTTCCCTGTCTGTGGCTGAAGAAAGTAAAGGATTTCCTTTTCTCTCTTCTGGACATAATGCTTACTTCTAATCAAAGTGCAGATTAGCCAAAATTAAGGGAGTACAGCAAGCAGCAGATTTTATGATATCTGCACACTATATTACATTGCACTTTCAGTGTCATACTCTGATATAATACAGAACCCCGTTTCCTAGAAAAATCAGATGCAATCCCAGGTCATGCTGACTTTCCAAATGTTCACAAGTACAAAGAAGTTATGATGTGCAGTCCTGAATCACGTTCTATTTACAGTGCTCATAAAAGGCAAACCCCTCAACAATCTGAAGATTAAAAGCCCTTGCACCCCTTAGATAAAAGTTCTATTCAGCCAATATCCAACAGACTGATTTCCAAGGCCTGCTTGTTGAAATTAGGCTTGCGGGACAGGACTTGCCTAGGACATTGCTTATCTTCTTGGCTCTACTTGAAGACTTGGGCACTACCTTTTATTTCAATATTTAAGTGCTGCTTTTATAAATATGCCTCCTGAGAAAATTCTAGTCAATAAAATCTCTTGTGTTTTTCTGCTAACTAGATACTGAAAATCCAGCTGCAGTCAGATGTTTGCCTCCTAACTGAGCTGTGTTTTTTGAGTGATACTTGGTGTTAGATAGCCTCTGTGCACCTCTGCCTTTTTAAAAATTCATTTGGGTGCATCATTCAGCATCTCAATTCCAGCCAGCTCTGGGTAATAATAATCATTCATTTCATCGATCTCTGCTGCATTTCTACTCAGGGTAAATAATAAGACAGCATTGTGTCATGGATTCAAACTGGGACTCCAGCTCTAACAATGATTGAAAGCCCCCACGGGGGTGTCAGAGACAACAGGACATCAATTATGAAGCCCTGCACTTTATCTACTGCTGGCAAAAGAAAAGGTTAATTATCTAAAAATAAAGTAGCTGTATGCTGGTGTAGAAGGGTGAACTGAGAGGAGGGCTCTGGAACAAGAAAGATAAGGTTGTGACCTACAGCATTAGAAAACTGAGACTGAATAAGGAACTGTCCTGTATAACCTGTCACCCCCAGGCAAATCAAATTGCATGGCTGAAAACCCCTGACTAAAATAAATGGACTACATCATGTCTTTTAATAAGCCTTCTCTGGTTCTGACAGTGAAACCAACAGGTGCCCAGGAGCCACAGACACTCTCATGTCCACCCACTCAGTTACTCCAAGGCTGTACATGTTACAGTGACTATTGCACCACAGCAAGCCAGAGACCTAGGGAGTGAGTTCACAGCTGCATTTCCTTGGTGTTTCTGCTGCCAGTTACTTTTCAGAAATATGAATTTGAACAGTTCTCCAAAGCACTGTTAAATTTAGTGGTTTTCTCTCCATGAGCATCCATGATTCACTGAATTTCCAGGGAGTGGAAGAGGAACCAAAAAAGTTTGGAGTGAGTTTCACCACTGCAGATGCAAAGACAGAGGCAGCTGTCAGCTTTCGGTGTTTGTTAGACTGCTGTAGTAGAGAAAAACTCAGTAAACACCAGTGGCTCTGCCATGGGAATCCAAACAGGAAATGCTACACAAGAAGACTGAGAAAGAAGCTACACTCCTCTAGTTTGCCTGCCTTATTTTAAAGGCCTGCCAGGCAGCCAAGGATCTCACAAGTTCCAGCTACATATTTATGGCAAAGAGGAACGAACAGCAACTCTTCCAGCCTGAGATAATATCTGAAAGTGTATGAGGCATGTGGAGTCAATCTCACTGAGTGAAAAGAAAAATCACTAATAATATCAATAGGATTTTAATAGAGTCTTTAATATAGACATTAAATACATCTTAGAGCTTAGAACATGCTCTCCTTAATGTTATTTTTTAATAAGTTCTTGCTTCCATTGAAACAAAATTTTGTGGCTCCATTAATACAGTGGGTTTTATAGCAGCTAAAATCATTGAAGATCATTACAGGTGTTTGCTGCATTCTGTGCAACTCCCTTCATGGAAGGAAGGGGAAAATACCATCCCTTTATGAATAAAAGACCTGTGGCACTAAGATGCTAAAATAACTCAGTTAATTGCACATCAATCTATGGGGCTGGCAAATTTCTCATCCCTTATCTCTGAGCAGCTCCCTTAATCACATAACAATTCATTTGGGTTGAAGAAGCTGATCTACAAAATGAAAACAACCCCAAAACAACATGTAAAAAAATTATGACTTTGAATTAGGTTTTAAGGTCACTGTATTAAATACTCCCACAGACAGTATTAGATTTACATCACTTCAGTTTAACTGAACTGAACATGAATCCCATTCTGTTCCTCATATGTTTGGTCTTGACAAATACACATGGGCATAGGTGTGTGCTCAGGAATTCTTGTGGGGTCACAAGAACAGGTCTGCAGAAGCGAATGGCTCACAGTCACATCATTCCCCTGGCAGCCTTATCAGCACAAGCGACTACTCATCCTGTTGTCATGAGGAGAAGTCAGTGGGTAATACAGTCCTACAGAGACAGTCTTGCTCCACTGAACAGAGGATGGAAGAACTCTCTCCCTCATATATTTGGTTTAATTTTTAAAGAACGTTTAGTTGTCTTTATGAGTCCAGACTTTTTCCAGTCACTCATCTGAGATTATGACAAAAAACCACACTCAGTTGTCTGGGACCAAATGCACCATAGCTGGTGCGGTGGGCTGACCTTGCCTGGATGCCAAATGCACACCCAGCTGCTCTTTCATTCCCCCTCCTTAGCAGGACACAGGGAGAAAATAAGATGAAGAAACTCATGGGTCAAGATACAGACAGTCAAATGAAAAAAAACCAAAAAGCGAGCCAAGATTATGTGCAGAAGCAGAGCAAAAGCAAAAGAGATGTATGTTCTACTTCCAGTCAGCAGGCAATGTCCAGACACTTCCTGGGAAGTAGGGCTCCAGTGTTCAAAGTGGCTGCTTCAGAAGACAAACACCTCGGTAATGAATCATCCCCCCAGCCTATTTTCTATTACCTTTTATTGCTAAGCACAGTGTCATATGGTATGGAATATTCCTATGGAATATTCCCATGGAATTCCTACCGGCCCTTGGGGGTGTTGGAAAGACAGCTTTGGTGCTGTGTGGGTGCTGCTCACAGCAGGCAACACGTGGTGTGTTACCAACACCCTCCTAAACACAAGTGCAGAGCACAGCACTTCCAGGGGAACATTAACCCCATCCCAGCCAGAGCCACTACCTGGGTGTCAGTGGTCACATCATGTGGGATATCTTCATCTGATATGTGCTGATGTGTCCCTGACAAAAGAGGAGGAAAGGAGCTAGGATTAGTTCAAAGTTTTGGCTGGCTGGGATCACTGTAATACCATCCTGTGTGCATGGATAAACTCGCAGTACGGGTATGATCCGCTGTATTTTTTCAGATGCATTTCCCTGAGAGCTGTATGTACTCATAATGTCTGCAAATGAGAGCCTTTTTATATAAAGACATCCTTACAGGCTTAGGAAAACATGTCCACCTTAAAGATGTTGACATACATGTGATGCAATAAACCATGGCAACATGCAGGATTCTTGTATGCAAAATTCCTATAGGGAAAGAATATCATCTGATCCTAAACTTCTGCATGATAACTCATTTCATTGGAGTCTTGTTACTTGAAATGCAATATTATTTGCTAACGTGTTACTAAAACCCCGGGGGTGTGAACACTCTCCTACTGTTTTGCTGGGGAGTTATGTCCTTTCCCAACTAACACAGGTCTCTGGAAAGGTCCAGACAGATACTCCTCCTTCTCGTTCCCTAATATATATGCCCTGCACTTGTGTGCAGAGCACCTCTTTTTCCACCTAAACACCCACAGAAATGAATTCAGCACGCAGCTGGGGCACTGAGTGTTTAAGGTTAAGGATTGCAACAGCCATGCAACAGGGAATAGCTTTGCTGTTTGCCGGGTGCCTCAGACACATTCTCCTCTCCTTAACACCAGTCTAACACACAGCGGGCACTTGTGCCTATTTACAGAGCCTAAATGCAAACAACACCCTGAAAAGACCTAGAGACACGGGGAGAACACGAAAGCTCAAGCACTTATTTGCTTATCAGCCATCAGCTCCCAAAACTTCTTTCACTTTCACCTAATGAGCCATATCCAAGGACCCACTTTTTACCTAAGATTCATGTCTTTAATACTCTTTCCTGACAGAAAACCTCAGTTCTTTTACGTCCCCTTCCTTGGGGACTCAGACTTCTCTTTAAGTCACTTCTCACTCCCGGGATTATTGGTGTTAATTTATTCGGGAAACGTTTTCCACAGCGCTGCCCCAAGGCTAGTGTCTGCCTTCAGCTGTCTAAGGATGCTGATGGCTTTTTTGGTGGTCAGGAGTCATCCTTTCCCAGCCTGGCAGCAGCCAGATATCGCTGATAATGACCTGGCTGAACTGCCAGCAAGTCATTAACCTTTGTTAGGGTAAAATGCTTTCCCACCTGGGGAAGTTATACTCCAACCCCACACTGCAATTTGCTCAGTGAGTAAGTCATTTCCTGCAACACACGCTGACAAGAATGCTTCATACAAAGAAATACAAACAGAGCCAACAGATATTTCTCATTACCTGCACTAAACATGACAATAATAACTATTTTGGGGTCTTTATGGTGATCCCATTCTCAGCCATGATGAGACTGGTCTCATCTAGGTCAGGAAATTTACGGGATTTTTGAGTTTGACCCTTCTCCCTGTTGGAAGACCTCAGCATCTGCCTGTGCGCTGGCCAAGCATCTGCTGACAAGGGAGTTGTTTGTTCCTAAAAGAGTTTCTTTAGGGGAGCTGTTGATTAAGAAGCCAGTGACAACCCATCAGGAACTTTCTGAGGGATGGCTAATCTTCAGAGGCACAGCTGCTGATTTAATACTCTACCTGGAGGTGAGAGTAAATCCACGACAACTTGGGGCCACTTGAGCTACTTGTATGTAGTGATATTTGTGGTGTTTGCAGTGGTGCTGGAGAGGGGTGGTGACATGAGGAAAAATATCCCTTTTTTACTCTGTATATTTTAACTAGACTTGCCTTAATGTGGTATATAGTGAGCATTGAACTTACAAACACAACAGTCCATATGTTCCAGCTATGTGAGCTAAATGTTTATGTACAAGGGAGGGTGTATTCATCTCACTGAAATGTGACCATTTTAAGTCAGGTGTTGGCTCTGTCATATTCCCCCTAAGACAGGGCCCTGTAGAGAGTGGTTCACTCTGCTGTTCCTATACACTAAGATAAGGTGGGGTGCACTGCTCTTTGGGGGATCCCTGTGAGTTGTAGAAAGGGTCTCACTTGACGAGGTTAAAGGGACAGATGCTCACAGACGTGTGTGCCTTTTGCCTCCCTTGCAGGGTACCAACAGGAGTGATCACAACCCAACATTTCATGCCTGCTAGAATGGATTTTCTTTACAGAGGATTTCATCAGATATCTCCCTCTTTTTTTTAATTATTATTATTTTTTCATAATTACTAAGACCAATGGCCTTAATCACAGGCTTGCCAGGAAAAAGTGGGTCCCTGAAACAGCCTCTCTGCTGTGGCACAAAGCATTTGCAAAGAGAAATGTCCCATGAGTGTGCCTCGTCCCAGCTGTTCCGGTGCCCATTGGCAATGCCAGCTGCTCAGGCTTGCTAAAGCTACTGAGAGCAGCAAGGCAGGGATTTTCCAGAGAGCTACCCAGGAATTAAGTGTCTGGATTCCTTTCACATTCCACAGGTGCTAGTCCAATGAGTTGTGCCTCCAGGTTCACTTTCCAGCTCAGCTCGGGTACTGGAAAATCGCTCCA
Organism: Parus major; assembly: GCF_001522545.3. Lineage (NCBI taxonomy): Eukaryota > Metazoa > Chordata > Aves > Passeriformes > Paridae > Parus > Parus major. Next base: position 59,808,166 of record NC_031768.1, on the reverse strand, counting down.
TTGAGAGGAATATACCCACTTGCCAGCCGGTCGGAGGGTGCCAGGAACAACTTCAGCAGGGTTTATCAGACAGACAGCCAGGGCACTGGCACAGAACTATCTCAGGAATCTCAGCACTCTTACCACAAACCTATCTTGAGTTTTGATTTCGAAAATATGTTCTTCTTATGCAGAAGAAACATCAGATAAGTTATGCAGTCCTGCCTCTCCCAGGAGTGAGCCAACAGCTACAATAGCTAAAGGTACCTCTTGGCTAAGTTTTTCATATTTCAGGGTGGTAACAGCTGAGCACTCAAATGCACAACTGAAAAGAGCTGGGGAATTAAATGAAAATGCCTCCTGATGGTCTGTTGTGTTACATGGCCTTGCCATGGCCACGGAAGGGAATCAGTGGCACCAGGTGCTGTGCATACCATGTGGTAGCTAGAGGCACCTAAAATTTTAGGAGGCTACTAAGGTGCCATGCCTCTCCTTACCTCTGAGGAGCCCTTCTAGCCTGGTGGGGCACCATCCAGCAGCAAACAGGATTCAGGGCACTTACAGGCTCTTGTCCTGCCTGATGCATGAAAGATGGAATCAGACAACCTCTTGAGCAAAAAGACTCCAAACAATACAGTTTCAGGCAGCAGCTAAGGCCCTGTAGCTGGGGCCATACTTCTCATCTCCTCTTCATTGGAAGGAAGGTACATGCAGCATCTGTCCTGCTGTGTTTTACATTTGTAATGCAGGGAACAAGGCATATTAAGAGCAAGGGAATGGAAATGCAAGCAGGAGAGGATGAACCAAAACACTGCAGATATACCTGTTTTTCTCCATTAACTCTAAGAAAACTCACTGGTGGCTCCAGACATCAGAAATCATGTGAGGTAAGTCCTACTCCAGCTGTTGTGGGAAGTGAAATACATAAGCAAAGCTCAGCTTGAAGCTGGTCATTGAAAAGCAATGATTCAAAATTAGTGGGAAGCCAAGGATAAAGAAGAGTCAGGCTTTTCACAATTTTTGGCTTGGTCTCATAAAAGTATTGTATAGTTAGATACACCATAGATACAAAGTCTTGAAATATGGTTTGCATTAAGTCTGCTTCCTCATGAGGATGACTTGCATGTGCAATCCAAGACAGATGGGCAGGCTTCAGTGCTAGGCTATGGTAATTTCAGATGGGATATAGGAAATGAGCTTAACCTTTCTGTGTTGGAATGCAAGGTGCTACAGGGTTGATGATCAGCCACAAATAATAATTAAAAAAAAGTCAGTTTAACGAGTTGTGAACTTCCCATACTTTTTAATGGAATGAATCACTAAAGGGTTTTGGTTGGAAGGGACCTTTTAAAGGTCTTCTAGTCCAGCCCCTCTGTGATGAGACTCTTCCAGTAAACCAGGTTGCTCAGAGCTCCATCTGACCTGACCTTGAATATTTCTGGGGGTGGGGAATAAATAGAGTCAGGTAAGTACATTAGCCAATTCCATTAAACGTTTGCTCAAGTTTTATCAGGCCGATAGTTAGGCCACACTCCTGCTCTGTTCTATTTGTCATCCCCATGCTCTTCTCTCCCAGAAGCTAAAGAGAAAAAACTAAATTAAATTTTTTTATAGATTTTAAGCGAAAAAGCCAGGATAAAAATTGCTTAGGATCTTGTGACATCATCTAAGCTTATGTGGGTAATGGTAGCAATTGAATGGTAGGAAATTGGAAATGGCTGCTATGAAATACACTCACATAATTCATGTACATGCACCTAACTCATATCCTAATTAAATAAGAACTTAAAACCCCTGTAGGTGTTGTGCTCAGAGCTCATTTTTCCTGAGCTATGCAACAAATCATTTCTTTGCAAATCAATGTGAGACACTAACTTCTAGAATGTAAGGGGTTTTATTCATAGTTTATTTACATTCTAAATATTTAATAATATTTTGACTACAGAATAATTTGTATTCTAAGTAAGAATTAGTTTTCCACAAAAACTTCACGGAATTAGAATATGTAAAAAACCTCATGTAAGAATCTAAAATTAAATAACAAGTGTTAAAATTAAATTCACTTGGGAATCTGGTAAATTGATTAGGCAATTTTCAAATGCATATTCAAAATGCTCCTATAGTACACACTTCTCCAATCTTTAATGTTTAGGGGTTGAGGTTTTCTTGTGACATATTTACAAAGGAAAAAAAGATTTATTTTACTGAGTGAGAACAAAAAAAGAAAAGGTTAAAATGTGCATCCCTCCTAGGACTGGAAATCTCAGCTGTGGAGGAGAGAGATTGAAATAGACTGTGTGATAGTTATTATTGGATTATTCAGTGTCTGTCTTTGGGGAGACCGAGTGTCATGCACTGATATTTGTCCTTGTTTTGCACTCTGTGTGGGCAAAACTTGTGTATCTCCTGTTTTAAGTCGACAGAAATGTAAACACAACTAAAGTCCAGGCACCAGCTCCATGGACTCCAGATCCTAGTAAAGAGCATGTAACCTGATCCCCTTTAATTTTGGGGATGGAGGTGGGAATCAGTCTGGAAATTTGATTTTCCTCAAATCAGCCATAAAGCATGAAAAAGCACATAATTTACACATCCTCAAAACTGCAGGCATTTCTAACATAATTTCTGCCCTTTATTCAGCGATGACAAGTCCTGAGGGGTGAAGGAGTAGGATGAAGCAGTGACTCTTGGTGCACTCTCTGGCCTAATTATCACTTAATCAACCCTAGCAGTGTCAAAAAAGAAACACAGAAATGTCAATCTATTTTCAACTCTTGGCTCCCTTGTGCCTCAGAAAGCACCTTTGTTTTAAGAATTTTAAAAACAATTTCTGTGACTCTGAGATTTTTCTTTTTACTATTTTTCATGTCTTTCAACTACTACTACTACTGCTACTACTAGATTTTGTCCTTCAAAACTTTTTTGACACATTCCAGACATTTTGACACATTTTGACACACTGGGCTTTAACAACCTGTTAAAGCCCAGTGCTGCTTCTGAGTCATTTTCCAGACTGTTTGTCTCCTGACTGGGGCAAAATAGGAATATTAAGCATGATGAGCAATGAAAATAATTGAGCAGAGTGAACAGATCTTTATTTCTTTTGAGATAAAGAGGGGACAAAATAGACTTGGATCTACTGGATCATAAGAGATGAAGAAAACAGAATGGTGTGCTTATCCCAGAGATGAACTTCATCACAGCTTCAAATCTTCTGACTTTGCAGAAGTTTTTACTTTCTGATGAATTTGCTTTTTTGCTGGACTACAGCAGAAGGTTCTAGCCAACCCTCTGACTTCTCTGGGAAGGCTTTCTATTCCTCACACCTGCAGCGCTGATTCAACATGTTTAAAATGTGTAGCTAGCATGCTTCATGGCTCCCTTGCCATGGCTGTGCAGAGAGAAGTCTCTGCACTTGGAGACAGCAAGGACTGAGATGTGCAAAGGAAGCTACAGCAGCGTTACATCTTTAATGGTACAGGCAGAAACAGAAGGGTGACAGGTTAACCACACTTCTCTTGGACAGAGCTGAGGGAAGAGGAGTGGCCAAAAGGAGTACCCACATTGATTTTGGCCAGAATGTCCAAGGGGATCCCTGTAAAAAAAGTCTGTATGCAGAAGTTGTGAACAGCAGGAGCCAGGCATTAACAAGGTGTTTCTATTATGTAAAATTATAGGCTGCCCTGCCACTTGCCAGCCTTTCAATGCCCACATGTGTTGCTTTGCATACCTACATTCTACAGTGAATTAAGAGTTGCACCAGGTGAGTTGAATGTGAGCTGGTAGGGTGTTCACACTGTGGTATGGAAACTAGAGAGCAGCTGTGAGCAGTGCCACAGGGAGCTCCTTCAACCTCTCATCATCCTCCATCGCTGCTCTGGAGGCTCCAGGGTCCTTCAAAACTTCACACAAAGCCCTTGCACGTACATGTACATCACTTCAACATGAGGTGAAGGCTTAAAATGTTATCTTGCCTTGAAACAGACACGAAGAAAACCAAGATCCTGTTGATTCTTGTTTGGATGTGGCCAATGCTCCTGGCTGCTGCTGCTAGCAGGAGACTTCTTGGCAGGAATACAAGGAGATAGTGCTGGATGCCATTCAGCACAGAGCTGTGAAGCTGGGGAATGATGCCTACCTGGACTGCTCTGAGCCTCCAGGATGAATTATTCTGCCTTTGCTTTAATCCCAGAGTTTCCCAAAGAAGTAACAGCATTAAGTGGCTGCTGACCCTCTCCATCCTCATTAGACCCTGAATCAAACTCTCCTTAAATCCTAGTTCCTGTAAATTAATGATTATTATAGAATTAGAATTGCAAATTCTCATTACCAAAAAAAGATAAGAATCCAGAACTTCAGTGGGTTATTGAAGACCCAGATAAATGGCCAAACAAGCCAGCAAAGCTTTAAAATGAGATGGTAAATATGATATTTACTTGGAACAAAACCCTTTACTATGTCTTTTCCCTTACTTTGTAGGTATGTCTCATGGCTGTTTGGGTGATTGGAACAGCACCCACCAGATCCATTAATTGCATCAAATCCAGGTGCTTGCTTGAAGCCAACATTTAACTATGCAAATTACCATTTTTGTGTTCAAGGTAAATTCCAGCAGCTACTCACACTCCAGCAGCTGCAAGTGCTCTTTGTTTTCACCCAAACAAGTTTTTGCATGTGCATCCATTGTGCCTGTTTATGAAAATGTTGTTTATAAATATTCATTTTATATTTTAATATCTTCTATTTACATCCCTCAAGAAGACCAAATAACCACTGCAGTAACTGGCTCAACACTAACAAATACTTAGGCTGAGATAGAACCAATGCTTCTCTGCAGTGAATGCCAGCTTAAGCTATTCCTACCCCCTGCCTCTTCTAGAAGCATCTGTGTCAGTACTATCATCTTATCAGTTCTTTTTCTTCTCTAGCCAAGTAAACATCTTTAATTAGATTCAGTTAATGTGGATTGTGCCTTACACAGAAGCCTGAATTTGGATCACATCCCAACAATTTCAATTTTCCTATAATTTTATCGTAGTTATCATTAATGCCTGGATCTGTATATTGGTGTTGGTAAAGCTTAGATTATTTCTCAGATTCATACTACAGGGACAAAAAAAATAAGATAAAATTGCTACCTCAATCACTTTTAAAAACCCCCATCTTTCTGAAGTTCTAGTCAAGAGTAATGGCCTTAGCAGTCCCACCATTGACCCAGAGGCTATTTTGATGTTTTGTTAGCCAAGATGCCCTTAGCTTGTCAATTCATCTTTCCTGATAGATCAGTGAAACACAGAGGGATCCACATTTTCCAAGGGTTTTCTTCAGAGTAAAAAATAGCTAGGGCCAGCTCCAGCTATGCCAGATGGTGCTGTGCACGAACATCCCTCTCTCACTGGTTATCTGCAGGGGCTCTGCTACCCTGCCACTGTTCAGGTCAGTCTGAAGCAATTACAGGTTTGTACCCTGTTTGTTGAGACTTGCCACGGGGCACAGTTCCACCCCACAGCCTGCTGCACACATTTCACTCAGTGTTCAGGTGGGAACAATTCAAAGCCCTCAGTGCTTTATCTGTAGCCATGACTGCCCACCTCCAACAGGCTCGAGGTTGTACGCAGGGTTTGTGAAGTGAACTCAAGTGAAAACCTTGGTTAGGAGAGCAACAGAGGTGGCAGATTTACACAAAACATGTATGTTTTATTATACTGATAGCAATTCTCATTTCCAAATCATGTGGGCTTTTGTGGTAACTCACTTCAGTCAACTGCACAGTTACTTTTGGGAGCTTCTAGGACATAGCCTGTTGTCATCTTTTCAGAAGCCAATTTTTCCACCACCTCATGGTGGGTTAAAGGCTTTCCAGGTAGATTAATTTTTATCCTGAAGATGTTGTATCTGCAAGCTCCCCTTAGCACAAAGAGTACTTTTACTGCTTGAAGTAACCAGAGATTTTTGGTCTTTGGGGAACTCTGTAAGTGTGGCTCTTCATTGAAACAGGCTGGCACATGAAACTGAAGGTTATTTGAAAGGCTTGAGTACTGCTATGTTGTGTTTGAGAGTTGATATCACTAAGATTCTTCTCCTGGTTTGGTTGTTCTGCTATTTTAAATAGCATCAGTGACTCCCAGGGGAGAGGATGGACTTCGTTCTCCCTGTTAATAATTGCCACTAATAAATACCAAGTGTCAAACAGCAGCTAGATTGGAGGATACTCTGCCCTCCTGCAGACTGTGATATTCCCCAGAGATGCCACCACTGCCCACTAAAGTAGAAATATCATTCATTGCTGAAAAGAGCAAGCTCCAGCTGTTCTGGGCTACCCTACATAGGTGCAGAGCAGCTGGACCAAGAGCAGAGTGGGCTCCTAGCAGTGAGCCTGTGAAGAGGGGATGGCTGTTGCAGATATTGGGAAGTCACCAAGGTCCAATTGGGTGCTGGGATTTCACAGCCAGAAGAGAGCACAGAGCTGTGCACTGCACTGGGTAAACAGAAATAAGCTAGTCTGTAAGGAATGCATGACGATACAGCGAGTCAGATTAGTTCCTAGAAAGAAAACCAGGGCAAAAATCTATTTTTTAATTTCTCCTTAAGTAGGTAGAATTGCATTGCGGAAAGCAATGATGCCAGTTCTGGGCTCTTCTGGTGTCTCCACAAGAAATCGGAGTGAACAAAGACAAGCTTCCCTCTCCCCTGCCTCTCTGCAGAGCCTCAGCATTGCTCCCCTGATGCTGGAAATAAAAACACCACCTGCGGGAGCTGAGCTGCCTGGAGACACCATCGACTCCGCTTCATTTGTTTGCTGGCTCGCAGGCGATCTGGCAGAGCCCGTCCACCTGCCAGACCTCGGGGGCTCATTGTGTGGTGCCAGCAGTGCCTTGAGAGCTGCCAGCACCCCCCTGCTGCTGACCCAGCAGAGCAGCCCCTGGTGTGGACGTGCCGCAGCCTCCCACTGCCCACGCTGCTGAGGCTCTCCCCGCGGCCAGAAGTGGGACCTGCCTTAAACTCCCTGCCGGCCACCTCAGGGCTGGGCACTGCTTGTCTGGTGAACGTGGAAATTAAAAGAACACTTCCTACCAGCCCCCTCTGCAGCTCCCCCATCTGCAGGTGATAGCATCACTCTGGGAGCTGCCACTCCTGCTGACAGGGAATGACCAGGGACAGGTGTGTTTGCCTCTGAGCACATGCCTGTGCACGTGTTGGCTTTCTTTGCTCCAAAATCCAAATGTGACAGCTCCAGCCGGGTCTGTGGAAATCCCTCAGGTTGCAAGTTGGAGCACCAAAAGAGCAAATGATTAATATAAATATTATTTTGTCTAATTTGTTAACTGCTCTCATCTCCACAGGTGAAGCTGAAGGAGCAGCCTCGCTTGCTTTGGAGCTGCTGCTGCAGCCTGGTTCTTCAGCAGCTTCTTCACAGTGAGAAGGTATCTTGAGTGCTGTGGGATTTTACCTCACAGATGAGCAGACAGTTGATCTCCCATGGAGAAAAGGGAAGAAAGATGGAGAATTCAGTGGTTTCATCAAATCAGATTGATATCTGCCTCAGCTCTTGGGCTCCTCTGCAGAAAACCATCACCTGAAAATCTCACCTGGGGACTATCTGAGCAAAACCTTGTTTGACAAGGAATTTGATAAGGAAATTGAAATATTTCAGGGTCTCTGAAAGGCAGAATGGGAAGTTTTGTAGCCTTCTGGCACAGAAGGCTACAAAATGTTAGAAGTATTTGAAAGCAATATAAAATTCACCAAACTTCAGAGCAGCTGACAACACAAAAGCCTAATGTTTCTGACCAGTCTCTGATCAGACAGCCAGTAGATGTTGGCTCCAAAAGCAAGATTGACTCTAGGCAGCTTTGGGAAACCTGCCTTTCCTCTCTTGCCTCTCTGTCCCCCCAAACACACTGTGTCTCATCTCTCTTGACTCTCTGTGTTCCCCAGGGCAGAGGTGCTCTCTTACCCATCCTAATACAGCCTCCAAAACTGCACTGATTGCAGTTTCTTGCTACTACTTACTGAAAACAAGTCAGAGAAAACAGGGTGGGAAGAGACCTTGAGAGGTCACCAGGTCCATCTGCCTGTTCCAGCAGCGTCAGATATGGATCTAATCTGGTCTGGACTTCTGCCACCTCCTGCTCTGGCAGCTTGATGAAGGCTACACTATTTCCCTCAATAAACTGTTCCATGGCTGCACTGTCATCTTTACCGTGAGTAAGCTTTCCCTAGTACCCAAGCAAAATTTCTGTATTGATAATTTAAGCCCCTCCCATTTTGTATTATTCTCCAAGGACATAGAGAGCATGCCCTTTTCCTAGCTTGCAATATTTATCCTATTTGAAAACTGGTACTTCTTCATTTTGAAAACTGGTACAAAACTGCTATTTCTTTTGCAGACTAAACGATCCCAGAGACCTCCCTCACATGTATCAGTGCCAAAAGCAGCAAGGTCTTGACAATAATTTTAGTCTCACTAAAGGGAACTTTTGAATACGAGCAGACAGTGAATTTTCCAGCAGTGGAATACCCAACCTGGCAAGCAAGAGTGATGAGACATATCCCTTCTGCACATTTGCTGGTGCCCACCACTGTCTGGCTCCACATTAGCCTGAAACCCAAAGTGAAACTCAGCCTCTCAGACCTCACAGAAAGTTTGCACAGATGTATGCAAATCTTCTGGCTTTGTGCTGTGTTGCTTAGTGGCAGCTGGATGTGGGCATGATGTCTGGCTAGGAAAGGTGAGGGAACAGCAGCCACATTGCACCTGGACAGGGTGAGACTATCTGCCCCAAGCATTGGTTGGCAGGGATGAGGTGGGATGGACTGGGATACAGGAAGGTCTGAAGGGCAAGGAAGTAGCAACATGAGGAAAGCCAAGAGCTGCAGATGTCTGCGCAGGCCATCAGGTTGTGAAGGAAAGTGAGCGCTGCTCTTGTTGTCTAACAGCTGTGGTGCTTGGCTGAGCAAAGGGCCCCATTTCACTTCTTCCTCTAGTGTATGTGCTGCTTGCACTGCCTTTTTACTCCTGCTCTGGAGATGGAACCAAGGTGCAGCATGCCAAGGACTATGACAATTCTCTGTGACTTCCCTCTCCTACCTTCCTTGACAGCCCAGACTCAGTGCCTGGTAAAGGTCTGGGAGAAAACAGGAATAAAGCAAAACAATCCTGCTGCCAAGTCAGGGGAAATGAAGCCAAAGACTGATGTAACATTCAAAGAGTACATAAATGACACCATAAAAATGCCCTTCTGTACCTTATCTGAAGATGCAGAAGCTGCAAGACATTGTCTGGAATTTGAGGAAAACATTTTTAAGCAAGACTGGCAGTGACTAATAGCATATTAATTCACAATTAGAGATGGGTATCAGACCTAGTGAACAGCAAGCTTTGAAAGGGCCAGGTAATCTCCTGGACACCAACTGCATCCAAAGGGATCTTGGGTCTCCTCAGGACACATAGCAAACTACCTACAGGAACGTTTCTCTGCCATTTAAATGATTTCAAACCAGTGTTAGAAACTGGCCAACAACAAATAAAATACAAATGTTCTGAGTTAATGTGCAAGGCTCATACTCCTTTTTCGTGGCATTTACTCTCCTTTTTACCCTGAATACACCAGGGTGAGTCCTGAGATACCCTTAGTGTATTCACCACAACTTTCAATAGAAAGTCCTTTTACTGTCTGTGTTTTATAGTTCTTATCTAAGCCTTATATCTAATACAGCTGGAACAAAACTGCCCCGTGAAAATCATGTGCTAAGCAGAAGTCCAAGCATCCAGTTTCTTTCAGAGCCATAACCACTTCTGACCTTTTCTCCATGTGACTTTAGGTTGCTCTGGGCTCTCAGGTTAAAAACCCTGTACCAGCAGAGAAACTCCAGACGGAAGACTGTTTTCACCTTCCTCTGAACGTCCTGTCAAGAAATTTGCTACTATTAAAAATCCAGGCAGACAAGATAGTTGCACACACAAATCCTGTTTGTGCTGTTGGGCTTCTTTACCTTAAATATCGCTGGGTGGAGGAGCCCTGGCCAATAACACAGTGGAGTCCTCTGCTTATCTGCACCATGGCCTTGGCATCTGCAGAGGCAGTAAGCCATTTTCCTTGAGATGTTTGACCAGACACAGATTTTAGGGGTATAAAGCTGAGCAAGCAGTCAAAAACATCACTTGTGCTTCTCTTGCAGTCAGTGTAAAGAGGGAGGGACTCTATGAAGGGGGTGCATCCCATCTTTTCTGGACACCTTTTTAAGGATGGTGGTGACTCCCATCTTAGTGACATTTTTTGATCTGGCTGCTCCTGCTGTGGCAGGGAGACTTTCCATCTCTCATTGGCTGAAGGATGATGGAACCATGCTCTTTCACTGCAAATTCTCATCTCGCTCACTCCATTTGAAACCTGGAAGCTCTCCATGAAAATTAAATAAGGCTCAATTTCATAAGGCTCTTACAGCTACTCAACAAAAACCCTCCTTCAACTGGCTAGTGGAGATGGGTTTACAGCAGCCTGGTAAAGTGATGCATACTAATGTGGCTTTGACTGAGTGGACCAAAATTTTTTTTTTTTTTTCATAATAACATAAAGTTTTCCCTTAGGAAGCTCGTTCTCCTGGTGTCTTAAGAAGTTTGGATATGAGCATGTCTTGGCTTTGAAATCACTCAGTGACTCAACTCCTCAACAGAGACCAGTAGCGAGGGAGAGGTTTGGGTGGGTTTTTGTTGGGTGGGGTTGTTCTTTGGTTGGTTGGTTTGGGGTTTGTTTCTTGTTTCTCTGTTCTTTACTTGCATTCTATACTTTGACTCTATCCCAGCAAGGGGAAAGCCAGGCAGAGGTGGCTGAATTTTCAGCTCTCTCTGTGTCCTCCAGAGAGGCTCAAATCCCAAAGCCACACAAACAGACCAACAGTGTGAGAATGGAAATCCTGTTCAGGTCTCAGTGAGGCTCATTCTGCAATGTTTTCTCTGCTAGATCTTAGCAGGGTTTGTCACAATCGTCAGATTTTTGTCTTTTAACAAACATGACGTATCTTGGCTCCATTTCCTCCTTTGCTTATCACTATTTTGTTAGCTTGAAGATAACTTCCAGGAGATTTGCTCTCACCTTAAAGTCTGATCAAAGCAAATTCCTGGGGCTTTTTGAAAGAAATTATAGGGGAAAAGGGTGGGTGTCTTTCTGTCTGGTAACAGTTTATTTTAATCTGCCTGTTTTCTCCTTTTGTAATCCATAAGCACTTGTGTGTTTAGAAGGCTTGCCAGTTATGATAGGTTTCCTTGACATTACTGTAACAGGCAAGGCTAAACACAGCTGTCTGGTGCCTGGAATCCTTAGGAGTCCTGCAGGACCTCAGTCGGAAAAAATAAACTGAACTTTAGACATACTCAAGCTAAAGGGCTTTTTCAGCCAACTCCTTTGTAAATAGTCAAAAATCCTAAGTAGATATGGTGGGAAAAATTTGTGTCTGGGGTCACTTCAGTAGCTGTTCTGGCACTCTGCTCAGAATTCATTTGCTGCAGTTCATCCTCTACAAAAATCCTTGTGCTAGGAACAGGCAGTACATAAATCAGAAACCAAGGCTCAACTTTGCAACTTTTATGTTCATGGAAATGAATAGAGAAGAACTACTAATAGAGAAGGCATGCATCTAAATGTCAATATAATACTGCATTTGATGAGTTTTCATTAACTGCCAGAGCTGAAACAAACATTTCGGGATAATATGTGCCAAAACACTTTGAAATATTCAGAGAGCATATGAAGATGCATGCTGTGAAAAGGAGATAGATGCCATCCTGCATCATTTTTGATTTTCAGTCTAGATTTTGATTGTTCATCCAAATTCTAGAGTAGACTGATAGGCTTCTGAGTCATAGTCTGGAAGGGCAAACCAGACATTGATTATTATCCCAGAATAACCCAAATGGAAAGTGTGTCCAAACCTCCAGCAAATCATAATGCCCTACTTCTCCCCATGGGTAGTTTGTGGTGGGTTGCTATTATTTGTACCCTACTTCCAAGCTTAATTTGCAGTGCAGAAAGAGAGTTTCCCTCAGATGGATATTCAAAAGAGGAGCTGAATTCACCCTACATTTGTACCTATCTTGCTGCACCTGAGCACAGTTCCAAGCTCCTCATCTGGAGGCATGCAGCGGACATGTCCTAGTCCAGGTGCTCACTGAGCTTTTCTGTCACACAGCTTTCCACAGAGAGGCAACCCAAACCAGGTGGTGAGAACAGTCTGCTCTGAGCAGGTCCCAGGGAGAGAGGTGGGTGGTTCAGATTGAATCCCATGCACGAGTGGACAAGACTGGCCTCAGCGCTGGTCTCTGGAACAGCCTCTCCTCCTTCTCCCATAGGAAAGGGCATCCTGAGGACACTGTGCTCCTATGTGCTAATGGCAGGTGATGCAAATACTCCCTCTGTGCATCCCCTTGGCACAAATGTAATTGGCCATCTGAAACCCTGCAAGGGGCCTGGGATGCAATGTGTCACTTAAACCCTGCATGAATTCAGGGAGGACAGCTGCAGAAAAGCGTTGCAACACAATGACAAATCAGGGAGTGAACTCAGAGGCATTAAAGAAGGGCAAATAGTGAATTGGAAAAGCTTTTGGAATTTTCCCAAGCACCATGCTTTATTTCATTTTCAAATGTACCACACCATAGGAAAGAGGCATGGCTCTCTAATATTTCTCCAGGAGAAACTGGAATTGAATGTTATTTTTAGGAATAGTATGTGCAGGTGTTCACCAGATATTAACAAATGTTTAAGTATTAATTGCATGAGAAGTAATTTCTTTTGCAAACACTTTAACTTCTGATTTATACAGCAGCTCTCCTGTTGCCTCTCCACCTTTAAAAAAATGAATATGTCAGTAATGCCAAAACCATACTGTGCACAACTTATACAAGTGAACATTCTTCCAAAATAGCAACACCTGTTGTACATGTGCTTCTCCCAAAAGCCCCTAGATGACTTGGAGAAGTCCTCAGCAGGGAGTAGATATGTAACCATGAGGTTAAGTGTTGAGTGCAGGTATTAATTTGTAAATCAGCAAATACTCAAAGCAATAATCATAGTAAAAACTAGGAGAAATCTGCAAGATGAATTATGTTCCCAACACCAGCCAGTGAGTCACCCTGAACATCACAAAGAGGACTGGCTAAATTAATCAGAAACTGGTCTCTGTGTACAGCTTTCAGCAACCTCTCATAGTAAACAGCAGACCAGGTTGATGTCAGACCCATAATTGCACGAACCCCATGGACATTCACATACATGCTTCCTTCCCACAAATGGAAGTCACATTCATACTAAATATTGGGATTTTGGGGGGTTTTATACCTATCTTCAGTGCTACTGTGTTACCTTTTAGAGCCAGGAGAATTCAGCAGAAAATACCATGGCAATATTTTGAAGGGCCATACTGTGTTTCGAAAAAGCGTTTCTTCATTAAAAATGCATTAAAAACCACTGAAACCTGAGGTACGTATCAATATTATAGTAGGCACTTGAGGTTTACTTTCCTTAGATTGATCTCACTCCTGTGTAAAGTCTACTTCAGTAAATGCCAGCTGTTTGGTTTTTGTTGTTTTCTTTGAAATTGCTGTGCCCACACTGAAAAAATCTGCTGAAGAATATCACAGTGAAAGCAACACTCTTCTGTAGGAACCAATCTGTCTCCTAGCATGTAGAAAAAAGAATCAAAGCTTGACATTATTCTTCCATGTTCAAAGGCATGTCTTTAATCAATAAATTTATCTGATTCACTGCTGTTTTGACACCACTGAAACAGTAGAGGAGTTGCACACTTTATATATGACTTGAATTTGTTCCTAAACATAAATATGAATAAGCAGAGCATCTGCAGCTACTCTGGATGCACTGAAATGACAAGGACTATCAATCCTCCTGCTTCAGGGTACATAGTCTGATAACCAGCTGAGGTCAGGGAGAAATATCCCCCACTGGTATAATATTGACTAATTGGATTCATTATAAGCCTTTTATGTCTTTCTCTAAAAAATCTTACGTTAGCCACTAGATGGACCAGTGGCCTGTTCTGTCATGGCAATTCCTGCATATCTAATCCACAAAACAGTTGGCAATGGGTGTTGCTCCTGAATCAGCAGCACACCAGCTGGAAGGGACTCAGCCTGCATCCCCACCATGGCATGGAGCACTCCAGATTAGTCAGGAGGTGGGAAAGAGGAGGAGGCTTTTTGCCATGGTGAGCACATTTATGGAATATCTGACTTACAGACATCTGATATATCTGATGTACAGCATCTGAAGTACACATCACCTGACCTGGAATCCAGACAAGGGCAAGAAGAATAGAATAGAATAGAATAGAATAGAATAGAATAGAATAGAATAGAATAGAATAGAATAGAATAGAATAGAATAGAATAGAATAGAATAGAATAATGTAATGTAGCATAACAGAGCACAGCATAGCATCGAACACATCTGAAGGTTGTATGCAGGAACAAGAATCCTGGAACTGGAGGTGAGCCAGTGCTTGTCTGTGAAGCCCTAGCTAATCAGATGCCAACCTACTTCTTTACTTCCACTGCAGAGAGGGAGAACAGATGGGGGGGCTGGAATGAAATACAAAATAAAAAGCAGGTGCCTATGGTCAACTGTACCCAAAGGATGATAAAACCCTACATTATATAACAGAAAGACAAAGTACGTTAATACTTCTTTAATGGCACTTCCCACAGAAGCAAAATCTGCATTTGCTTGTTAGCCACAAGGTGCTTGGGTGATTATCAGTGAAAGGGAGCAGAAGGCTGTATGTGATGCAATTAGGAAGGTTGCTTGGAGAGCAGTTTCACTGCTGAGATGAGGTCCACGCTATCAGAAACAAAGATTCTCCTAGGCTGTAAAAATTAGAAGACAGAGAGAGAGAGAGAGGTTTCTGTTATGCAGTTAGCTGAGTCATAGGTCAAGGTAAATTTTCCATCCAAGGCCATTCTTTCTAATATGTCACAGTTCAATGACACTTGAGACTCAAAATGGAGCAATCTTTTTTGTCTGGCTGCTTGCCAGGATAGCTGGAAACTTCTGGGCTGTGCACTGACAATGTTTTACTCAACTAAAAGCAACTGTGCTCTCTTTCTGTCCTCAGGAGGAGAGCAGGTTACAAAACAGCATCTTCATGTCCGTTTATGTGAGAAACACACTACTCAAAAAGGAAAAAAAAAATAGTACGCTTGGTTTCCTTTTACATTTATCATCACCAGTGAATGTATCATTTGGAATGAGTTTCCAGCTTCTCAAAGAAGCTCTCAGTAGATAAGCTTATCTCTCATGAATCACATACACAGGCTGCCCCATAACCAACAAAATAAACACTGCCACAGTCGTCTCTAAGGAACAGCCCTGATGACAGTTGTCTTGCCATTGCAATGCACAGCAATATTCAGGTAGCTGAGGTAGCCCCAGGAGGTTGGGGTTTTTCTAAAACTTTGTGTATTCCCAATTTGACCTATTTACTCATATTGGTAAAAGTGTTAAGGAATTTCTTCTAGAAAAATGGGACTCTGGTCTTGTTTAGATTAAATTCTATTTCTTATCTGTTAGATGGTTAGCAGGTGAGGTTGGTTCCCAAGCAGCTAACACCTTCCTCCTGCGCCAAGCATGTTATATATAAATACCTCCACCCCATGCTGGGTCTTCTGCATCTCTCATGGTCAAGAAAAAGAGCCAGAAAATCCAGCATCTCTGTCTCTTACCTGCAAAACCCCATTGTGTCAAAAAGCAAATAGGACATCTACCTTTCCCTTCCTGTGGACTTTTCAGGGCATGTATGTGGTGATCTACAACTCTCGATCATTTGGGAGAATTTCGGTATTCCAGCTGTAGGAAGGTGAAGCATCCTCAATAAACTGGTTGGAGTAAACTGGCCTTTGTATATCTGGGACTCAGATCAACTTAGCAACACATTGTGGACAGAAGGGACGCCACAGCACTCGTGCCCACACAGATCTATGAAGGTGGACTATGAAGCAGCTACAATGGTTCAGACCATCAGCAGATGTGAAAGGGCTGCACAGCCAGTCTCTAACACTGCAGGAGATGCCCTGACCTGTGGCCTCAGGGCAAAGGAGGTGACACAGAGACAGTAGCAGGCATGTGGGTAATGTTGACAGGGATGAGTAATTACTGACTCACCACTTTTCATTGTTTTTCAGTTTGGTTTTGGCAGGGTGTTTGTCTGCCAGGTGGAGAGCATGGGAGATTCAAATCCCACTTTTCTGCATGGGGACTGGGAATGAAGGTGCTGGCATATTTAGTTTCACTCCTGAAGTCATCCCCCCAAACTGAAAGGGACCACCAAGAGAGAAACTCACAGTTGCCAAGGTGTCAAAGCTGACACTACTGCATTTCGCCCCATTTCTGATTCAAGGGGGGGTTTCGATTTCAAAAAATCTTAGTTCTCAGGCACAAGAAAGTGACATTTGAAGCTTTCTAAAAATAAATATGCAGTTAAAATGAATCTGGTACAATTTGTCTCTTAGCTCTGGAGGGCATGTAGAAGAGGGGGATGAAAGGAGAGGACAATGAATTTATAATCTGGCTTGTAGCAAGGTGTAAATTTACCACCCAGACTGCCACCCATTACACCACAGACAGGAAACCAGCTGGTGGAGGGTGCAGTGAGTTTGTTGTTCCTACTCACACAATGACTATGTGTGTTATTGATTTCACAGGCCTAACCATGACTGGTATATTTTTTAGATCTTGCCTGTTGCCTTTTTATGTTTTCGGATCAGCTATGCATTTCATCAGCCTCCTGCCCACCAGCAATCACAAAATATGAGCCTTTGTGGGAAAGCAGAGATGTAGAAAGAGTTTCTTATGAAACGGTGGCTGGGATTGTTCCAGACACCTCCAGCCAGCTGCTCTCCAGGCAGCAGCTTTGTGATACAAGAGACAGTAAACACCAGCTTCAGAAAGTCAGACAGTTGGGCCCTTTGGCTGCAGGCCCACTGAGCAAGTTCTCCTGACTACTGAGGCATGGCTTGGAAAATAAAAGGGCTCTTTAGTGCTGATATCTTTGGACGCCACTGTGCAATATAGCTGGAACCAGTCCAGAGTATTCCTACTTGCTTTGCATCTTAGGCTATAAAACAAATCCAAACACATCAGTCCTTTCCTGGTGCTTGGTTTTCATTGAAGTATCTCCTGCTGTTAATCCTGCCCAGTGCAACCTTGGGCAATGCAATGTCACTGGTGCTGCATGGCCAGTGGAAACTAGAAATAGATTATATAACTGGTGGAGTGGCATTATCTCTTTTCCAGTGCACAATGCAGAAACTGTACTCCTTTGCATAAATTCTGCAGCTTGTCCCCTCCTCCTGACTGTCTGTAATGTCAGCTGTGTCAGATGAAGGCAGCACTGAAAGGCACTTTTTACAGATGAGGCAGGACTCTCTCATGTTCTTGAGGGCCTTACAGTCGAACTGTAGGAAAGACATAGATGAAAACCAAAGGCTGATCAGCTCCTGTATATGGGAAAAGTAAATAGCCTGGGACTCTCCAGCAGGGAAAAGAAAATTACATGGAATGTAAAATCCTGCAGCTTTCCAGATAGGTCAGAAAGTGTGTAATTGCTCACTGCAGGGGAGGAGCTGGGGACACCGAATTAAATGATCAGGCAGAACACTTCAAAGAAACTAAAAGGAACACTCTTTCACACAAAACATAATTCAGAAAGGCGAGTCACTGCCATAAATTTTTTACTGCCATAAATTCACCACCATAAACTTTTGGAATACCAAAAGTACAAGCAGGTCAATAAAAGAGATTGTGAGCATCGGGCCTTAAAAGGTAAGGTGGAGAATAGCTCCAGAAGTCCCTAATGCATGGATTTTATTAGAGGTGAGGTAGGTCCCCTTTCCCTGACCTCTTTCTTTTATTCTTTTTCAGTAGCTGCTACCAATAACTGTTAAAGACATGATAGTGTCTTGATGGGCTTTTGATTTGACTCAGTGCAGACACTCTTAGGAGGTTTAATGGACCAGCTCCTCTTTGGAACAATTCCAACATCTTCAATGAATATGAAGCAGAAATGATTTCCTACATGTCTGACAATTTCTGCTTTGTTTCCATTTCAGCATTTCCTAAGGCTTAAAAGCAGCTCTTAGCCTCTGAACTTTTCCTTTGAGTTCATGTCTTGGTTCTCTCAGTTATGCTCAACATTACATTAAGACAAGCATAAAAAAAGAAAAAATACAGTACTGTTTTATTAAATTGTCATAACAAATAGTGCCAAATGAGGGACTGAAACTCACATATGTCCTGGTGATTGGATAAGATGTACTACATTAGTGCCACTCTGGACCTGAGCAATTTGAAGTACTCGTCAAGAGGGGGCAGGTAAGCGGTAAAGGGCAGATCCCTGATGCAGATATGGGAAACCCCTTGAAGCACTGGTACAAGGTCTGGATATGGCTGAGTGACCACAGCCAGCTGGGTGAGGTCCCAGCCCCCTGAGGCAGCTCCCTCAGCCCCTGGCTGTTTCTGTAGAAGAAGGAAGATCAGGGGTGTACATGTGTGGGGGGTGTGTGTACTTACATACACAATCTCCTAATTAATATCATGTTTCTGTTTTGGTATGTTGTAGAACACAGGCAGTGTTTCAAACCTTAAAAAGTTGCAGACAAATGGTACAGCTTGTTGTGGAACTAATTGATTCTAACAGTTTTGGTGTAGCCATAGGATGGCTCCATTTTAAGACAGCACTAAAAGAAATTAAAGATTTATACGATTTTTTTTGCTTTTTAATTTTATTTCTTTGCTCTTCTTTTAATTTCAGGGCTTCAGAATATATTCACCACCTCCTGGGACACTTTTGTGGGTTGTCAGTTCTGCAATTTGTCTAGGTACAAATCAGTTTGCTTTGCAGGTTTGTAGCTTGAACCAGAACTGCCAGTGGGAAACGCAAATGAATGAAATGAAAGAGACCCTCCAGGCACCACATGAATTTATAGCACAGATTGCCAGTGCCACCTAGAAAACAGAATGAGATCAAACACTAATTCATCTATGTCTGCAGGATGCTCTAGAATACAGCATGGCCAAAAATGGACACATCAGCCTTTTTTTAAATATGAGTTACAGTTCTCATAAATCAGCAGAACAGAAGGATACAGACTGGCCCTCTCAAGGCATTGTGAGACTCATATATATATGCTTGCATATATTTACTGCATACATGTTTCTGTAGGCAGGGTTTTTCCTTAATGCAAATTGCTTTAAAATGGTCTCAGCCTACATTTATCAACAGATATTCCTGTGCAATGCAGTTTTGTGTGTGAGACCCATCGGTGACCTCCCCTTGCAAACCAAGATGCAATGAATGCGGTGAAAGCTGTACACTTTTCTATGATCCCAGTCAGTAGATTTATGATTTAATAATCAGCAAAAAAATCAGTTAAAGAAAACCCTCCAGCTCTGTCAACCTGCTAAGAGCACCTGATTGCTCCAGAGCTCAGAAAGAAGTCACAGTTTAATAAACTCAACCTGGCGTTGCCTCACTGATGCTGCTTTGTACATCTCTATTGCCCAGGAAGTCTGAGGTTGGTTTTATTGTTCTGAGCCTTTTGATTATGCTCAAGCTATAATGAGGGATTGCACATTCCAATTTGTGGTGACCCTGTCTTCTGAAAGGGCCTTGCTATGAGTAAAATAGAAATGAGGCTCATGACCCTGTTTTAAATCATTTATTGTCACTACAGCGTATACTCTTGATTTTGCAAAGCTTCTCTACTTGCACACTTAAACCAATGAGACCATTTGTTTTATCCAAACAGAACCATGTATTTTAATCTATATCTATAAATAGGAGCTTGGCTCAATGAAGTTGTAAAGCAAAATGCGATAACTGAGGTTTCACAGCAAGCCAGAATGAAGCTGTGACACAGTCCTAAACAATATGCAAATGGTGACATACATCACAGCTAATGTCATAGGAGGAAAGGAACATTTCTGGCACAGGGAAAAGATCGACACTGACAGCTAGTGTGGGGAAAATACAAAAATCATAAGTCACACCAACAACACACAAAAGTTGAAGCTGTCGTCATGCTAAGGTCTCTAGAAAATAAAATACAAAACTCTCTGTCTGTCTAGCCAACAACTGAAAATGAAGCAAAAGCGTGAAACCAAAGAGGAGTATAAAGTCACTCCAATTGCTCCCAGATGCCCCAATCAGGGAAGGGGGAGAAATTAAATCAGCAATTAAATTAAATTAAAATTAAATTGAGAGGGAATCCAGTACATCCAAAGCAGAGCAGGACATAAGCGAATTGAAGCCCACATTAGTGCTACTGAAAAATGGACAGTATTTTTCTAAGAAGAATATGATCTGAGTACAAGTAAAATGAGTTCTCTCTTAGATTTGATTTAAGAAAAAGAAAAAAGTTCATGGACAGACCACAGGAAGAAAAATCCTGATTTAATTTTAACAAACTACAGTGAATGATGCAGAGAGAACACAGAGAGGGAGAGCTAAGTGGATGAGAGGTTAGTGTATATTCCACAAAAAAAGAGCCTTTTCAATCATTTCATTAAACCTAACACAGCACCTGCCACTGGTTGAACTATTTGTTTTCTCCTCTTTGTCAGCTTCATATTTTTTCTTGGATGATATTAAGTTTTGTGTATACAGATGCTACAGAACTTGAAGAAAATTAGGAGAAATATGTCAGAAGTCATCATTTGGTTCTTCAGCCAAAAGCATCCAAGAAGTGCTGGATATCCTATTTCTTCAAATGTTTACTACCCCAGACACAGAACAGACAGCTGTGTATGAGCTTGTCCTGGCAAAGGAGTGGAGAGGGTGGCCTCATCTACCCTTTCAGTCTCTGAGCTTTGATGATTCATATTTTGCAAGAGCTGCTTTGCTTATAAATAAGAGCAGGTTTAGCAAGTGAAACCAGTTAGCCTTAAACAATAAATGCATGCTTCCTAACAAAAGGCAGAGCTTGAACCCAAAGAGCAAACCCCTCTTGCTGTGGAATGCTTTCCAGAGTTTAATTTCACATGTAGAACCAGTAGCACTCACAGCAGGAAGGCAGAATTAGTCATGTGGGGATATTGGGAACTGGGATGAGAAAGCATTGCAAAAGTACTCCTAACATAAATTGCTTATCACTCCATACTGTTCTTCAAACAGAGATGATTTTGACACTGTATGCTGTTTCAAGGAAAGAGGAAAACCAGGAGGGTGCTAGACTGAAGGCTAATCCCACCAGCACTCTTACCATCCTGAACGGCAGCACAGTTGTTTCTCATGCAATGCTGTAAGAGAAGATAAAATCAAGAAAATAACAGATTTAGAAAGTGGGACTGCTGATTTGTTGCCTTGTTACTGTATGGACTGATTTATTTCAGAAAGGATGAAAGAAAAAAAAACATTGTTCTGGCTTGACAGAGTCCCTGCCTGTTTTCAGAGTCCTTTACACTATTTTACATGATAAAGTACAAGGCAAAGGATGTTCAAATATCCTGGCAGTTACAGAAACTAAGGAAGCCTCCATCCAATTTATCTCCAGCTTGGTACTCCCTTCTCCCTTATCATTTATATCACTGCCAGTTCAACTGAGATAAAGGGAGCCTCCTTCTGAGGAAGAAGGGATTTTGCCCATCTCAGGGCAAGAGTACACATCCTGAAATCAGCTTGCACTGGCTGCCATTTCACAGGGGCTTTTTTTCCTGAGAACCACCTTCCCAAGTGACTCCAGTTCACCAACCTTGTAGGGAAAAAAACTTGATATTCTTCCCACCACATTTCTCTGTATTGGATGGTTGAAATGATGCCTTTGGGGAAAAGTAGAGTAGTTATGCTTAGGAAATAGGTACAACGATCAATTCCAGCTG
Organism: Parus major; assembly: GCF_001522545.3. NCBI lineage: Eukaryota > Metazoa > Chordata > Aves > Passeriformes > Paridae > Parus > Parus major. Next base: position 59,786,300 of record NC_031768.1, on the reverse strand, counting down.
GGTTTTTTTTGGGGGGTTTTTGGTGGTTTGTTTTTTTTTTTTGTGTGTGGTTTTTTTTTTGGTTTTTTTTTTTTGTGCATGCTCCTACCAATGGATTTTGTCATATCCTTTTTTTTTCTTTTTTTTTTTTTTTCTATTTGAGAGTGGATGGAAATGTAGACATCAGTATGCTTTCTAAAAAGTGCCTGTTTTAAACAAGGTTCTAGGTACCAAATGCTGATTCACCAATCAAAGTCCAACCTTCCTCTCCGTGCTACCTCAGCACAGATCCTGATACACCATATACCATATACTGTATACCATAGTGTCAGATTGGCTTCTTCAAGGAAAGAGAAAGTGATTTTCCTACTGATGTGATAGGTAACTCACCCTGTTGTGAATCAGTGAAATCAGGGCAATCCAGTCTCTACCAGCAAAGCTTATCCTGCTCCTTCGATAAGGTGTTCTCCATGTCTGCCATTGCTGCATCCTGTGAAGTAATTATGCTTGGCCAAAATCTTCCCTGATTCAAAGTAAAAAGCATATTGCCAAACTCTGGGAAACATGGAGGTGTTTCATTAAGGTGGAGGTCAGCCATTTCACTTTGTATATATGAACATAGTCCAGTGTTTTGTTCCTCTGGCAGAGAGCACAGACAGCTGCAAGAGCACTGCAAAAGCTCAAGGGGCCTTTTCTTCTCCTCTTAACCCCTGTGGAAGTCATCCTCCCCGGGACAAAATGGGCTAAAGACATTCCCACCATGATCCATGTGCTGGGATGGGTGGATTGCCTCCATGGGGACCTGAGAACTGAGGCCAAAAGAAAACCCTTGGCAAATGTGTTCAAATAGACACTCTCCTAGCCATGAGATATACAAACAACCAAGATTTCTATGACATTTGGCTTTTTCATTTAGTTTGAGTATTTCAAAATGGGTGCCATGAACCTGTTTGCCTTGATGCCCTTTCCACTGTGGCATGGGGGCAGTAGCCTAGTGGCATCTCCTTTTGCTTTTGCCTGTCCACAGCAAGCTCCTGAGGAACTGAACAAAACAAGAGTTTTGCCTGGCTGGCTTGGGGCTGTGCAAGTCACTTGCTTGGGGAATGTGACTGTCACATGTGGGGACTTTCTGCTTTCACAAATCACAGACAAGGAAGAAGAGCTGATCACTGGTACAGTGCTCCATGGCAGTCTTGGGAATCCAGAAATGGAGAAATAAAGGGATATGGTTCTCTAATTCAGAGCAGATTGAAAAAAACAATGTTGGAAAATAGGTCTGTATTTATAGACATACTACAGGACACAAAGATCACTTCATTCAGCAGCTGGAGATTCAGGAACATCCATATCCTAGGTTTAGGTTTGCTAATTGTGCTTTTAGTATGGTATTTAGCTTATTAACTTCTGGCATACATATGTGAGCCAAAGAGATTCTGCTTCCTAAATTATAGTCAATGGAAGGAAAGAGTCAGTTCCAAGCCATTGTTCACCCTATCTACTGTAAAAGGCTTCTGAGTACAAATTGCACTTGCACTGTCTTTCACCTGCAGTAATTGTTCTCTGAAGGTTCTTTCAATCTTCACAAAGTAAAGCATATAACAGACCCATAGTGAACCTCCAATAAATGCAATCTAGAAGTGTCTCAGTAAAGGTAATTTTTTATTTCATTAGACAGCTTCTTTCACTGAGCAAAACTTTCTATATAATCCCTTGAACATTACCTGTCCCGCACCACAAATTAGCACTAAAGGAGCCTGCTGCCAGGGTCATGTGTCTATAAATGAGACATTTATATACGATTATCCTGCCCAAACCCCCATCTGCATTGCTATCACTGTCCAGAAGCACTGCAGGGGCAGTCAACTCTGCCTACCAAAGTGCCTAAATGTGCTTGTCCATCAGCCTGGCACCTGACCCACCTCAAAGTCTGACTTGTTATATATCTTAATTTCAGAAAGCTGAGAAAGCATCACAGCCCATCTCCTCCTGATAGCACAGGATGATGAGGAGCTCCAAATGCTCCTGAGGATCACATGCACCCTAGGAGGTCTTCTTTGAGGAGGGAACAGTGGGGACACTGCACAGTGCCTGCACAACCTGCCTTTCCTACTCCAGCTGCCAGCAGATCAGAAGATCCCGTGAATAGCGATACCGACGTGGCACATCCTGGGGTGGCAGAGACAACACCACTCTGCATTGTAAATGCATTAAGCAAAGATGGATAGTGAGGGAGCCAGGTGGGACCTTCATGCTAAAACACACAGGACCTGGCAGGTCTGAGGACTGCAGCTGATGGTTTCAGGGAGGAGTTGTGTTTAACAATTCTGAGCTGGAAGGACAGGTTAGTCATGCACATGGCCTAAAGCAAGGAAGGCAAAGAAATGAAAGCTGGGGAATCCCAAAGAGATGAGAGGTGCAGCTACACACACCCCAGTAAAGAAAACCCCAAACTTCATTTTGGGAAGGGCAGCTTGCTCTGGTGTAAGAAGAAGCACACAACCTTGAGTGCTTGTCCAAGCGAGCATCTGCAGATGGTGTATTTACATTCTTCCCCATATTAACAGTAGACACGGTTTTTCTTCTGCTTAACCATGTGAGCAGCTGCTTACATCTGATACAAACTGATGCAGGGGTGAGCTTTGCCATGGCAAACAGCCTTTGCTCTGTTATCCTCAATGCTCTTGTATTTGTGCATGTGTGTACAAGGCACATCCCACAGATTTTTGTCCTGAAAGGTTAGAGGTGATGGCTCACAAACTGAGCAGATTGAAATAATACCTATTATTAATTTTCTTATTGTATGGAAAGCCTGAAGGTTACTGGCAATCTGCTGGTCCTAACCTTTAGAAGCCACTCCTAGAGGAGTCCTCTCTAGGTGATCAGGGAAGAAGTTATCATTTGTGCAAGAGAACAAGCAGGGCTATTATCACCCAAGTGATCTAAAATGAGGTGAGTTCAACTAAGTCAAAGCAGAGCTCTGTCTCTAACCCATGCCTAGTCATGTAAATTAATCTTAACTTCATTACATATGTACAAACGAGGGGGTGGCACTGTCACCCGTGGTACTCTTCTGGGTGCTTTCTCTTACTCATAACTGCACACAAGACTGTCTGAGAGCAAGAAATTGCTGATTGTGCCTTGGAGTAACTGAGGCACACCCTGAGACAAGGCAGCTCAAACGCAATAATATGTTGCTTAGAAAAAACTTACTTGTCAACCTACATCCCTACATTGTAGCAAAGTTTTGGGTTCTACATGCTAGGTAGACAAACAAGAGGAGATTGAACGTTTGGGCTGGATTTGTAGTAAAGATCTGTCCTACTCATGCAAAAATGTTATCCAAATCACAGAGGACCAGGAAAACCAACTACAGGCTCTCCAAATTTCTGTATGAAGCAATCACAGTTGCACAACTCATAATTGAGTTTACTGCACTTAACTCTCTGTTCTTTATTACAGTGTTGACTAATGAAGTCTTACTTTAGAATAAAACCCTGCTTCTGGTAACATTGTGGTGCTAATATAATTATTCATTGTCTGTATGTTGTGTTTGTGCCAGTGCTGAAGAGCAGATGTTACGAGTGAAATCTGAAGAGTTTATTATAAGCAAAAATAATTAGCTTCCTGTTCTGTAGGAACAAGTCTGTTGTCCACCAGACTAATTAGAGCTTCAGTCAGTCTTGTGTCATGTTGCAACCAAATCTCTGAAATGTTATTTTTTAAGGTTCAGAGATTTGACAGTGAGGCAACTCATCTGGATATCATATGAAAAGGCTGACTATTTTAATTTATCTCTGTATCACCTTATTCACTGAAGTCATTATACAGCTAAGAGGCTTCTATAATTATTTTTGTCTTTATTTCTGTTATGTAACAAAATTTCTTTTTATTTCTGTTGGGTCTACAAGTTCCTGTGTGCATGGGCAGAAAAACAATTTTTTAAAATCCAGGTAAACTTGAAGTCAAAAGTGACAAAAGCAGGCAGAGTCCACTTAAGGAAAGATGTTAATCAATTCTAGAGTCATCAAGTAGACCAGTGAGAATGATCAAACATCTGTGAAGGGGCAGGGTAACCTTTTCCAAGCACATAAAAGATTGTTCCAAACAAAGGAATTAATCTCCCCTCCAAGCATTTGTGTTAGGACAGGAATTAACCTGCAGCAATGTAGATTTCTCTGAAACATAAGGAAAAAGCTCTCTAATTGCAAGGACAGTGAAGAAGTGCAACAGACTTTCTAAAAAGACTGCAAATAAAATTTTCTTTAAGGAAGTTAGACATCTATCATCACTATGCATGCTGCTGTGGGATAAGATTATATGACCCTTGAATATTCCTTCTGCTTTGTGACTGTATGGGATAGCTGGGCAGGCTGTCAAGGCAGAAAAGTAGACACACTCTGAGATGGGTGAGGGTCAGAACAACAGTAGAGTGTCTAGGGTCACTAGGACAGGCACTGCCAGGAGGCTTAGTCATGACATGTGAGGAGAGGAGCTGCTTTAGGACCAGATTTGGGGCTTGTGGGGGTCTAAAATGCAGTTTTAAAGAATCTATGTTGTAAAACAATTTGAATCCATATGCAGTGTTAGAAAAGCATGTCTTACTATGGTGCCATGCAAACACAAAAAAGGAAGATAGTCACTGCCAAAGAAGGGTCCACATACAAACTTGTCAGAGCCAATTTGCTGAGAGCCAATCAGCCTCGTGCAAAGCTTTATATGCAAAGCACAAGGGTTAGTGGATAATGGTGACTTATTTTTCTAAGCAAAAAATACCTGATCACCACAGTTCACAAGTTAAAACTCAGCCTAAAATCCTGAGGGTTTTTAGGCTGAGTTTTAACTTGTCACTGTCAAGTGACAAGTTGCAGGATCTGTCACTGCAAGATGCTCTGTGTTAAGGAGGGGAGTGGGGCCAGACACCCAGATATTTTGAGATGCAGTCCTCTCTCCAGAGAGCTGCCAGGTGTTAGACTGAGACATCACCAAATCTTTTACTATATCTGCTCAGAAAGGCAGGCCAAAAGTGCCAGGATCAGTTCATATGAATCTCTCCTCAGGTCTCTGTTGTGCAATGCTGGTTTCTGTTCCTCTTCTTGCAATAATAAAGCTGCAACTGCTGCTTCAGGGATTCTACAAAGGATGCAGCTTATGTAATATCCATTTAGAAATGACAAAGCTTTCTTTTTTGGGCCTTTCATGTAGTAGTCCACCCACATGCAGGCGGTGCACACAAATGACGTATCACCCGGAGGCCGAGACTTGCTGCAGAAATTGATAGTAAGCTGTTGTTATTCTAATTATGTGGCTGTCTTCCTTAATTAAAGCTATGCCACAGGTCATTTACCCTGGTGCACAGTCCATGAACATTAATCCTGGCTGTGTTTTGGAATCAGAGAGTTCTCATTAGCATAGGATTGGCTGTGAGGGAAGTATAATCATCTGAAACCCTTTACAAAGGAATGTAAATTAGCATCCATGCCTCCCATGTACTATTGACATAGTGAATTATTTTACTGGCTAGAAATGAAAATGAGCACGGAGCAATGGCTCCCATAACTGCAGCTCAGGCTGTACTGTGTTTGCAGTGGGGATTTGTGTGTGTGTGTGTGTCTCCCCACAGCCAGAAACTCCAATTATCATCTCTGATGGCTCACCAGCTCTTGAAGCTCATGCTCCTGCAATCTGTTTACACTGAAGTAATAACTAAGAATAAAAAATAGACTTTAGAATGCCTTATTAATCTTGGTGTTCTTCCCTCAGAAGCATGGAGTCACATATTAGGAGTGGATTTAGGTTTGGAAATCTGAACCACACTGTAACAACAGGAATAATTCTTCTTGTCTAATCAAACAATGTTCAAACTTTTTTTTGGTCACAAATCATTCTTCAAGACAGATCTTTAGTTTTGCAAAGCTTGAAACAGGCCCCAGGTAGAGGGGAAAAAAAATAAAAAATAAAATCTTTTTATCAAGCAATGATTCCACAAAACAGCAAGAACCTCACCAATAGCTAATGAAAAAACTATTCCTCCAAGGAGGCAAGCAAACAGTGATGGCCCATGCTAGAGCTGAAGAGAGGGACACCACACTCAGGGAGAGAAGACAGATGTTCTGACTGCTGATCCATTTCTCCATCTATCCCACACCATCCTTTTTGCATTCTGTGATTATAGCAAGGTAGAAATAATAGGTGCAGTTCTACAATAGGAATTGTTCTACAGAGTCAAGTTCTTCTTTACTTAGAATAATTGCTTCCCTGGCACACTTCCCATCCTGCTCAAAAGCCAAGCGATGGCCATGGCTAATAGCCAACTATGGCCAAGTGTACTGTAGCTATAATTTTGGAAATTCATTTTCAACACAAAGAATTATGCTCCTGATAGTAAAGTATAGCCAGAACATCGAGCTGTGATATAAAGGCATATAATATTTCACCAGCATGTGTTAAAATGCCATATTATTCTACATGGGTATAATTTCAGAGTAGTTCTTACAGTGAAAAAAAAGTTAGGAAGTGGCAGGATAAGTCCTGTTTTCCTCAAAGTTAAAGAAACCAGTTCTAAGGTGTGACACTTCTGGCGATGTTTGCTGGAAGAAGAAAAAAAAAAACACCCTAAAAATAGGAAATAGTACGTTAAAAGTGAGCAAAAACACCTACTGATCTTAAGGGTTGCATTTAGACAATGGTAAAGCAGTCTGGAGTAAATCAATTCAATTTCTATTTAACTTATGCTATGATATTGATAGGATCACCAGTAGCACAGTATCCAAGTAGTTCACAACACAGAGGTGCTATTACCAACATCATAATTTTACAGATGAAGAAATGAAAGTCCAAATTCTCAAAGCTATTAAAGTTTATAGATAAGATATCTTGAAAAAGTGACTTGCGCTATGGCTGGTCAGAAATCAAGTTCAGGTTTCTTACTCCCTCAGCAGCACTCACATAACTGGCTCAAGGTTTGCTTTCCATGGGATGGCTTTGATTTTTTTACAATATAAAATAATTTTAGCCAAGACCATATGGTGTTACTGAGTTCTATTCTGTGAATTTAAGAATTGTTCAGTCTTACCTGCACTCTGAAGAAAGTAACTTGTATTCTTCTGAGTGTTCAAAGTGGTCTTGTGTGTGTGCGTGTTGTTTGTTAACAACTCACAACTGGTTTATTTTCCCAGGCATATCTCTGCTTTTAGCAGCCATTTGCTCCTGGTCTCCAGTCATCATCACATGGTAATTCGAAACCAGCCTACTGTCATCAGAATTTATTCAGTCTTCAGGCTGAGAGAACAATGATGGTTGTGGACACTTCTACAGAGTATCTGAATGTCACAACAGAAGACGGGGAGCTGACGAAGAGGCTTCTTACTCAAACAGAGGTTCAGTTGTTCTGAGGCATTTAATGTTTTTTCTGTGTTTTGCTAGAGGTAAAAAAAAAAAAGTTGGAACATCAGTTAACAAAAATGAAGACAAGGCCATAGAGTAGTTTAGGGAAGGAAAAATTCAAACCATCTCAACTACTGTCTACAGTCAAACTTTTGCTCCTGATTAGATATCAAAAATGTCTGGGGTGGATAAGCAGTAGTTTCTGATTTTGTTCTATGGCATTTACGAATGTGGCAAAGTTGGGGCAGCAGAGCCTTTGACAAAGGTGATCACCTAAATAAATCAGACATGCCTAAATCCACAGGACAAGATGTGATTAATAATATGGGGCTCAGAGGGGTGGTGAATGTCACTGCAAGTGCAATCCCTGTCATCCTTGAGAGGCTGTGGTAATCAGTCAAGATTCCCATGACTGGAAAAAAGGCAAAAGTCTCAAATGTGTTCTTGAAGAAAACCAAGAAAGAAGAGCCTTCTTGAGAAGGTGAGACTTTGTTGAGAGGTGAGACCTTCTGCCCTACAAGCCAATACTTCTTACTTTCTGGTCCCTGTAAATGTCATAGAGAATATTTCCAGGCACGCAAAGGACAGTAGGGTGATTTGGATCAGCCAGCATGGATTTTCTGAGGACAGATCATGTCTCACTTACCTGGTTTTCCTCTATGATCAGATGACCAGCTCAGGGGACAATGGGAGAAGAGATGATGTTAATTTTGAAAGATCTTGGATGCAGTCTCCCAAAGTATCCTCCCAACTAAATTGTTGAGGCATTGACTGTCTAAGTGGACAGTAATTTGGACTAAAATTTGGCTGGACCTTTGGGTTCAAAGGCCTGTTATGAGCAGCATGAAATTCAGGTGGCATCCAGGTCATGGAACAAGGGTGCCTATCTGTTCAATGTCTTTATCCATGACCTAAATGATAGGACAGAACTCACTCTCAACAAATTCATGGTACCAAATTAGACAGAACAGTTGATAAACTGGAGAGCTGAGGTATTGTTTGGAAGGAAAACAGCAGGCTGGAGATATGAGCTGGCAAGAACTTCAAAAAGTGCGAAGTGCTGCATCTGGGACACAGTCATTCCATGCCACAGTATGGGCTGGGTTGTGAGCTGGAGAGAAAAAAACTTTGCAGGGAAGGATTGGAGTGATATTGTGGAGAACAGGTTTAATATGAGCCAACAGCTTGTATTTTGAGAAGATAGCAAGTCCTAACCTGAAAATTTAAGAAGACAGAAAAGCCATTTCTACTATTACAGCTGGGTTTCAGCCACAGTGATAGAAATGAGCTCTTCCTCCCCTCTCAAATTGCCTTCTCAGTTGTGATATCTTTAAGAAAAAATGACTGCACAGAAATCAGAAACAACCAAGTTTTTTACATATTTATTTAGGTTTATTTACATAACACCCCTGCCAAAAAGGCAGATGATCATTTCAGTGTGCTTTATTAGATATGCTGTCTAGGATCTCATCAATTTGGATCTCTTGTCATTATCTCCTGGGAGGGTCCTCAGGACACATCTAACTTTTTTATGAGGTGCTGGCACAGTCCCTAATATAGCCTCAAATGGACCCTCCAGTGATCATAGAAAGACAAATGCAAAGATATCCTAAAACAACGCAGTACACACAAAGGCCTTTTACTCTCCCAAGTAATTTTGAACAGACAGCTAGGTTATTCCCTCACTCTCTATTTTTATGTGGGTAGAAGCCCTTAAAATGCTGACTACAAGGGTAGAATGGACAAATATAATTCCCAGAAAGCTGTTTGGCTGTGGGAGGTGAGTCCTCAGTTTCCCTGCAGAGCGCTGGAACATGAGGAGGGCAGGGAGCCTTAGCGGGGGAATATAGCTGGCTGTCCCTCCCCAGCTTTGCACCAGGATCCAAGTATGTGAAACTTTTGCAGCCAGTTGCTGTTTTCATACCTGCACCACAGCATGCAACAATGTTGGTCCTTGTGTATATATGGCTCAGACCACACAGGGAAAAAGGCAGCTGTTCCCCTAAAAGAAGCATTGGGGGGCTGCATCTATGCTGCTCAGCAGATCTTTTTGAATTTTTGTTCCCTGCCTTCAGTCTCCACCCAGCAATTCACAGCAGATGAGTGCTGTTGGTAGGCACAGTGCTGTTTCAGAGGCCGGGTGATGCGTCTGATGTCTCCACTCAGATGTCAAGCTCAAGGCTGATCAGAAGTTAGACAAGGCTGCATTGGGCTTTTCTGAGAGTGGGCTGCAGCTGATGGGTCTGTTTCTGGCACAGAAAGGGGTGGTAGGGGATGGCTGCTCCTTCGTGCTCCATAGGGCATGAAGGGCTGTGGGAAGAGAGGCTGCCTCTTCTCTTCCAGGTGCAAGCACAGCCCTCCTTGCCTCAGCCTTGGCCTTGGCTGCCATGGGCCACCTGGCCCTGCAGCCAGGACAAAGTGGTGATGGGCCATTTTGCAGGTCTGCCAACCAACTTCCCTCAGCAGCTGCTCTGTTTACCTGTGCTTTGTTTACTGTGGAAGAAAATGCCTGGGACCAAGGCAAGCATCCAAACCCAAGCTGACACAGCTCATTTAGGCTTGGCAGGGAGTAGCCCTTCTGGATTCAAAGCCAGTGAAAGGATGGGACTGGCAGAAGGACACTTCGCTGCCTACAATTCTTTAGAAAAGCTTTGTTTGTTGTGCTACCACTCTTGGGAAAAGGGCCCAAGAAGCGCAGAACTACAAGAATTTGACTCTGATCTTAAAAGGAGAGGGAAAGCAGGTCATATTCTATTTGTGTGGGTTTGTTTGGGTTTTGTCTTAAAAAACAAAGGACAGAGAAAACAATGGACATTATTCTACAGCAGGGATGTGCAGACATGGATTCCCATACACGTCCATGGGGTGTCCTTTCAGCTCATTACTTTTGGGGCCAGCCTGGCCTGATCTACCTTGAACATGCTGAAACAGAGAGCAAAGACAACAAAAACATTGCAGTTGCACTTCATGCAAGGTCCACACAGATAACATAGGAATACTGACTTCCGTGGGATTTAGGGACCCTATATCACTTTGGGAAACTGGACTTGAGGGTCTCCCCAGGTGCTGAGTCCCTCCTCCAAGCATGGTGTCTGACTTTAGACTATTGATTACTGGCTCTATGTGTGTGTGTGTGTGTGTGTGAGATGTATTAAATCATCTGACAAACAAAAACTAAACATTCCTCAGCTGTCAACCACAGAAGCATCTTCTTTAAATGTATGTAAACGAAACCAATTTCATTACCAAAATGCTGGCAAACCTTCTGTCCTGCTTGAAGCTGTTAAAGTCTTTGGTTTCCAAATGCACTAGTGGTGAGCAAAAGCATCAGGCTGCAGGAGGAAGCCTGCTCTCCAAAACGGCAGACAGTCATGTCCAAATGACTCCTCCAAAACACACAGAGAAATAACAACAGAAGTTTCAGTTCTGGGCTGGGAAAGATGAAGGAGGGAAGTGGCTCTGCCAGGCATAGCAGACAGACTGGCCACACAGAAATTGGTATGTGTGAAAGACTCCCAGTTCCTGAAGTAGGACTCACATCATGACCAGGGGGAGATGGTAGAGCACCCCTGAAGTCATTCTTGTCACCTCAGTCTCCTACAGAAAGGAGATGTGGCATCCTGCATGTGTCCCTAGTCTTCATGATGTGGAGGCTGGGACTCGTGGCAGATCTTCCTACGTAGCCCCAGGTAGCCCCACATTAGCCACAGCAGTGCTCAAATAAGGACTGGGAGAACTACTGGGATGATGTCTGGTCAAAAACTGAAGGAACTGAATTAATGGAAAATGCAGAAGAGACTTCTGTTTGATAGGATTTGAGATGTTTCTTTTCTTGCCTGCTTGTTTTTATATCCTTCTTAAGAATTATTCAACTGGCTTAAAAACATAACAGCTAATCATTAAATATCCAGATCTCCAAGTTAAAAAAAAAATCCATTATTTTCAGAAAGTGAAAATAGACATGATATAGATACAAACACAAACAAAAGAAAAACATTGCTTGGAATTTTTTAATATTGAATCATTTGAGCATCTGGAAGCACAAATGTAATCTGAAAACCAAAAGCAAGACAGGAGGGGAAAACCAAACCAAACAAACTCTTCCTACCAATCCAAATGTTGTAAATGATGAAAAACTCCTGTGTTTGGATGCAAACCTGGACGGTTTAGCAACATTTTGAGTTACCAACTCACCCTTCACAGAAACCCGCGACGCAAGCACTCGTGTTTGATGGACCTATGTGGGTAACCCCGAGGCTTGGGGGCTGTCATTACTCGGAAATGCTCATTTTTGGTATGGTACGTGCCCGGCGCGGCGGGAGGCGGAGGGCCCGCCTGTCTCTGGGAGCAGCGCAGCGATTTCTGCGCTCGGAGGCGGTGCGGTGCCGGCGCGGCCGCGGCTCGGGGGCCGAGCGGCGCTGGGTGCCGAGCCCGGGCGGGCCGCGTGTCCGGGCGGACGGCGCCGCTCGGCGGTGCCCCCCGGCACTGCAGCCTCCCCGCACCCGCACAAAGGGAAGGGGAAAGGCTGCGGGGGGCAGCGACATCCCGGGGAGGGGGTTCCAGCAGGGCTGTTTCTGACCGCAGTCGCCCAAGCTGCCAAGGGCTGGCCAGCCGGGAGTGGGCTTCTTTTCCTAAATCACGGGCTCAGCGTGATGGGGCTAAACTCCGCCTAAAAGGGTTCCTTGTGGGAAGCAATGAGCTGACAAAAAAATACTCTCCTGAGGAGCGAGAATACAGATAGGCTAAGAATCAAGTAAAATTAAGGGGAAATTCCTCCTTGTGGTTTTTGGTTTTGCTTTGTTTTTTTTTTCTTTTTTTTTTTTTCCCCTTTAATCTGTTCAGATCATTCAAGGATTCAGGATGAGGATGTTTATAAAAAGCCTTGTTTTGTAAATCAGGGACTTGCAGACCCTTGTGTTGTGCTGCAGCTGCTATTTACAGTGGATACTTAAGGAGGTATTTCAGTAAAAGACCAAGAGGAGCCAGAAACAGGAAAATGTAGTTCAAGGCCCTGTTCCCAGCCTGCCAAAGGGATTGGGGTAGACAGCCCCTCTCCAGCCCCTTGTGTCTCTTACCTGCCTCTGTTTTGCCCCTCTGCTGTTCCTGACACAGTGAAACAGTGCCTAGCACAGAGGGACATCCATCTAGGAGCTGCCATGACGCAGATGACATCAGGAATAACGCTAACAGATGGCAGGTCTGAAGAGGAGCCGCTGCCACCAATGCAGGCTGGCAGGCAAACATTCCTGCTCTGGCAGCTGGAACAACGGTAGCGCAAATGAAACATGAACAATTTCCTCCCTGCCAGCAAAGAAAATAGCTCCAGGGAAAACCCAGGGAGAATAATTGTCAGCCTCCTCTAGGTATCATGGGAACACAGGCCATTCAGTAATCCCCTAGTAAGCAACTGCGTCTTATTTTTAATTTGGAATAAAACCCCAAGAATCTAAGAGCAGGTTCTGCACAATTGCTGAATTAGCTGCACCAGTGCCCCCCTCCTTCTGACCTTTCACTGAAAATCATTGAAGTGAGGCATGCAGGTGTTCTACTGTAAAAAAAATGGGTTCGTAACTGAGGGTGAATCTCCTGTCACAGAACGATGCAGATAGGACAAATATTTAACATTCTTCTTGCTCCTGTCTTTGAAGAAGATGCTGATCATTAGACCAGTGAAATTCCTCCTTTCTCAACCAGGTCACTCTGTCTTCAGATGCCTTTTTTCTTTTATCTTTTTATTTTTATTTTCCTTTAGTCATCGTTAAAATATGCTGCAGCCTTACAGCATGTACTGCAAGCTGGCTGGTGTGCCCCCAGAAACTTTCAGCAGCAGCAAGCAGGGGCAGGGTTGATGCTGGCATTCACAATGAACATGGCTTATCCTCACTGATATTTGAAGAGCTACAACAATGCAGAAATCCTGTAAGCCTCAATAAAGTCAAAATCCTGTAAATAGTTGTCAGTAATTCACAATAATATACTAATAACTGGTGCTATTGGGTTCAGTGGGACTACCCCTCACAGAGGGAACTGTGTCAGACTACCAGAATATCTGCACTCGGGCTTTCCAGCAGCAGCTAGTTATGGATACAAAGGGAATAATTAAAGAATAAGGTAGACATCCCTGATGTATTTTCCCAGTTTGCAGTAACTTCCTATGCTACTGGCACAGTACCTGATTTTTTGGCCCCTGTTATAGGGAATATTCTTCTGTCTCTTGTGAAATTCAGCACACACATCTGTTGTCATCCCAGTAGGTACCAGGATTCCCTCCAAGCAGGGGTCTCAATTATGATCATTTTATGCCATGGGCTCCACTTCTATTTGCAGATTAGCCTGTTTAAGAGATTTCTCTGAAATAAAGGACTTGTGTAAGGATAATGCAGTATGTACATGACTACCAGCTTTTCCTATCTGCAGGAACCCACTGAGCAGCATACCTCTGGCTCTGGTATAAGAAAACTGATGAATACAAAACTGCCATGAACACACATTGTAATGAGCACAGCTGCTGTTTAAAAAAGTAAAACGGCAAGCTATTTCTAAATCCAGGGCTTGGAGAGCAATCACTCTTCATACCCTGCAGCCTGGAAAAGGCACAGACCAAAAAAAGATAACGAGAGGCCTGCTCAGTCCTTATCACAATTTTTCTTTTGCTTTTTTTTTCCTTGGTCCTCACTCTCCCTTGCCTTCACTGGTAAAACCCTGCTCTCATTTCCTCAGACATGGATGCAGCAGAAATAACATGGGTAGGAAGCATGTTTTCCTCTGCTAGATTACTGGCATGCAGGAGCCCCATTCCAAAATTAATTCTCCAGACGGTATCTCTCATCCAGCCTCAGGAGTGGAAAAAGCCACAGAGACAGACATGAATCACAGGTGATGCCTCTAAACCTCTTTTTATCCTCCCTTCAATCTTATTCAAGGGGGGAGCAAAAAACCCCAGCACATTCCCGTAGTGGCAAATAATAACTAGAAAGCCTCTGGCATTTCTTGGAGAAAGACCTGGATATATTTTGCCAGGATGGTTGGTTGAAAACTGCTGCAGCTCTATAACCCTTCATTTCTGTACACAAAGCCTCGAAACCATTAAGGTCTTAGGAGAGAGCAAAGAGGTAGGAAATGGGGGGGGCGGGGGTCCTGGCTTATTATGTGAGCAGCAGCCAGGCTGGCCAGGACTTTGGCACAGCTCCTCCCTGTGATGGGGAGGATTTGGTTTCCATAGCAGCAGCAGCAGCACGATTTCCCCCACTCTTCCTCTCCGGGACCTGTATTCCACAAATGCATGGGAGTTATATTTCCCCCCAAGGCTTTCATTTTCCTGCTGCACGGTTTTGCCATGCTCTAGCAGGTCTGCCTTTTTCCGCCTTTTTCCATCTTTTTCTGACACTGGATTGAGGAGTGAGAGGGGGCCATGGGGATGCCGTGCAAGCATCACTCTCGCCTCCCTCTCCCTCTTAACACCGCTCCACAAAAGACGCAGTGTTCCCTGTCCCCAACTGACTCATCTTCTCTGAGGTCCCGCTTTTCCTTGCCTGTCTCCAGTGATCAGCTCACGCATGCCTGGCTTTCCATAACAGAGTAGGGCTGTGTGCAAGTGCCAGGCGCTCGCACAAAGCTGGAGCGCTGCCTGCAGAGGAAATGTCAATACAGGAACACCAGACTATTTACAAAACCCCTCTTTATCCTGTGACAGAGATGCACGTATCTGTAAAACAGTCATACCTGCATATACTCTCCTTTTGATTTTACCCACATGAAGCACATGAAGACTCTTGTTTCTCTTGATGAAGAGGACTTTTTTTTTTTTGTCAGTACAAAAGAGAGGAAGACATGCTCAGAAATAGGATGGCATAACTGCAAACCACACCAAGTATTCTGGGGACTCGTAGGAAGATCTGAAAAGCAAAGCCAATTCATTTTTTGCAGCTGATCTGCCTTCAAAACAAGTGTTCCTTTAGTTGTACACATTTGACATTTGTCTGCCTCAGGACCAAGGAACTGAGCTGTGTTCTTGTTAGTACCATAAAATATTTTCTTCTTCAGTGTGGAGTCAATACAGGGAAGAGGCCAAATTCTCCCCAGTTTTAGCAGGCTTCCCAAGATATGGGTGCACAGTATGTTGTGCATGCATACCAGTGTTTTCTGTGCTCTGGAACATCCCAACCCACATATCCAGGGCAAATGCACACCAGGGAGCCCTACTGGCAGCTGGGACGGGGGAGCTGGGGCTCAGCACTGGGCAGAAGCAATCCTCAGCTTTTAGGTCACAGCTGGCACTGGTCCTACCAACACAGAGGCTGCCAGGCTGAGCCTGCTTTTGGTGCAGGCTCACCATATAGGGTGGAAAGGTTACAGAGCATGGCACAGCTTGGTGACTTGATGTCTCATGGAGCTCTCAGCCCATCCACCAGTGGGAAGTGCAGGGCTTGGCATCCACCCACACTCAAATATTTCTCAAGACTATTCCCAGTGCTCCTACCAGATTGTTCCCACACTTTGGGCAAGTCAGTATCTCTTCATCTAGGAGAAAGAGAGTTCACTTATTGGCATAAAGATGCTTTTTCACTACCCAGTTGTTATTAATAGTCACTAATGTTCCTAAGGACCTTCAAAGAAGTGGTTTCATCATTGCTTTATTGCTTTTAGTAATAACATTGGACTTACAGGATGAAAGAGCCCCAAAGACTGCACTCAGGATTCAAGACCTCCTCGTAGAAAGCGATGCTGAGATAAATTTGACCACAAAAATCCCATTAATTTCCATATGTCACTGAATTCTCCAGTCATCTTGGAAGAGCCTTTTGCTGGAGAGCAACATCTGTTCTGGCTCAGAAAGATGGTAGTAAACATCACATCTTAATTAAAACTCTGTGTACAGTTTTGGGAGACATACTGGTACCTCCTAGGAAAAAAAAAATAGATGTGTATAAGAGACAGATTTTGGGAGACATACTGGTACCTCCTAGGAAAAAAAAAAGAATCTTAATGGCTTTGCTCCCATGTGCTGACAAAAAACGCCTGTTACTGTCCTTGTTTTGGCAAATGCCAAGTCCCTATTTGTCAGAGTCAGAACGGAGTTCAGAGGAAAGGCAGCAAAAAGACTCTGACTCCTCTTGGCAAAGTGTCCCTTGGCTGAGAAAACAGCTTTACTTTTCACAACCACATTGGTAAGAAGGCCTCTCCAGATGAGCTTCCAGAGCTCACAGATGCAGGTCACAGGTTTAGCCTTGGATTTGTTAGGTACACTCTACCTTTTCTTCCACTGCACTTAAATATATTTCTAAATGTGTTTTCTTCAACCCGCACAATGCAGGGTGACCCTGATACACCAGCTGTTACTTTATCAGTCAGGTAAACAAATTGACTGCAATGCAAATATTTCTTATTCTTGGTTTCCCTTTCTTGCAGATTTGCAACAGGACTAGCATAATTATAGTCTCATTCAACATGAATACAAGAGCTTCAAAAATCTTTTTTCAGCATTCAACCCTTATTTGGGCCCTGCAAATTTCCAAAAAAAGTAAAATTTCATGAGAATTCTGTTCTAAAACTTTTTTTGTTTGAATAAGCCTGGAATAAAACTGGAAATTCCCCAAAGGATGCACCAGTGCATACAAATGATTGAAACATTTATTTTAGTTGAATTCATTCAATAAAAGGACCATTGCAGAGCCCTTCAGGATCTATCATGATATAGAAATAAAAATATTTGGAATATATAAGTGTGAATATGGGTTTCACCAACCATCTGCTGAAGACTTTCGTGGCTCCCACTTCCCATCAAGTTCCTCTGAGGTCAAGCAGCCTGTGAGTTCTGGATCCCCATTGCCCAAACATCTCCACAGAAGGTAAAATATGTTGGTCTTATCTAAATGCCATGGAGGTGCACAAACCCGAGCTAACTACCTTTTGTAGTCAGCGTTGCAACCTATCAGACCTAGATAGCACAGTATGAAAATGAACCACACCAAGTTTTTCTCTCCTGGCTATAAGGGAGATCTTGATTGACTAAATCAAGTGTAAATATCAGTGTTTCATCTGTCTGAAGTCAAAGAGTCACAGAATGATTTAATGAAATCTGGAGCTCCAAGCCCTACTAAGAGCAGGGCTAACTTCAAAGTTAGACATGAAAAGCTGAAGTCCTTGTCTAGCTGAGATTTTAAATTTCCATGGCTGCACATATCATTACCTTGCTGAGTAATGCCCTCACTGGGAAGGAAAAACCCCCAACTTCCATGCAATCAGAATTTCCCTTGACATAACTGCTAACTGCTCCTTTTTCCATCAATATGCAGCACGAGATCCTTTCACTCAGGATTAGTCTGACCCTGACTTTCTCTAAAATCCTCCATTAAAGAGGGTTGTAAAGGTGTGAGCAAATCCCATCCTTGGTTCCCCAGCCATGGGGCAAAAGTCAGCTGTGTAGTCTTTCAAAATGCAGGAAGCCCCAAAATGTTTCAGATTAAGGAGTGCATGTTCAAATGCTGGGATGTCCCAGAAAAGCTTTTTTGTCCATCAGAATTTATATCCAGCACTAGTGCTGAAGTGGGAAGATTTATGCTAGGCTACTAATTTATTTTCTATTTTGGGTTCATCCTTCCTTTGATAGCTGAGCTGGATTTTCACCTCTTGGCATAATCTGATGTTGGTACAAACATGCATTTTGCCTTTAGAGGCATAGCACAAAGGCTGTTCCACAATCCAGGCTATAACTCTTTCCCTGTAGGTCTTTCAATCTATATAAAGCACAGTGTAGCTGAGTACAAAGCAGATAGAAAGAGCACATAGGTCACAACTGCATGACTGTGACTGCAATGAATCCTGTGACTGTACTTTAATTGTAACCTGCAGTCTGTTTTGATTAGTTACATTTCTCTTTTTTTTTTTTTCTTTTACCAGTGACCTGCTTGTTTTTTTTAAGAAAATTTATAAATAAATCAAAGCAATCCAAAATCCATCTTAATCTATTTCTGTTTCTGTTAAGTAATTTAGTATGATAGTACAGTAAGTCAGCTCTACAATTTAAATATAAAAAAGCTGATATTCATCAATTTTTGTTTAGTTATGGATGGTGTTGACATAAATGCTGACCACAATTATGAGCTTATTCTGGAGCCATTCATTGGAAACAAATGAATGATGGCATAGCCTCACTTTCAGGAATGCCTAGAACTGCAAAAATGAAGTGGATAGAATTAATTAAAAAAATCAGAAGCTTAGTGATTTGTGTCCTTGTGAAAGCCTAGGCAGATAACTTCATAGATTTTTATTTTAAAAAGAAAATAGGAGCTGCATAAACATGTAAATGAGCCATCCAAGAATGAGCAAGCAGGAGAAATATTATTGCTATTTGGCTGGCTGGCATGATATATATATATATTAACAAAAACATGCTCAGAGTCATACATGGCTCTTGTGTGCATTTTTAAACACAGATGCATAGCTGAAATTGTGTGCCTATGCATGCAAATAAGTGATAAAAATATGGATGGAAGCATATGCATTCAAATGAGTTGGCACCTCTATTCAAATGGCAGAGAAATCTGTATGTGTCAGGATTTCCTCTAAATTCCAAGAATCTTTCTTCCTGGACTTGTCTGCATGTTCTCAAGCACAAAACAATCTCTTCTGAGATACTGGAGACCTTCAACTTCATTGCTACGTTTCACATTTTCTGCCAACAACTCTGTGATCATGGTCAAAATATTTTCTATATATGAATTTCATATATTGATCCTACCACCATATTCTTTCTCAAAAGTACTCATGCTTGTTTTCATTCTGGAGTAATTTCTTAGTTAATCAGTATGGAGTAGAGTTTGGCCTCTTTAAGATGTCCCCCTACAGACTGATGAAAGCATATGTTTTCCAGGTCCAGCTCACAGAGAGTCCTTCAAAACCCAGGTCTAGTTCCCAGAGTGGTAGGCTTGAACAGCACTGTCATCATCACCACCAGAAAACAGTATCATCTCAGTTTATATCCAATATGATGAAAAAAAATTAGACGCTAATACTAGATAACGGAGAAAGAAGACTATAATGCACATCATTAAATGAATTAAATGAAACAAGAGAGAGGCCATGGCAGATTGGCTTTTGGCTAACAACACTCCATCCTCCTGTATTTTTTTGGAGATGTTGTGCTCCCTATAAACAAAGCAAATTTTCCGCTCCAAACTATCTGGGATTGTTCACTTCAATATTTAAACACACTCTCTTTGGTAGCGATTTTACAGTTCACATTCTTGTTTTCACAAGTTTTATTCATTTTTTGCTGGCACTTATGAAGCCTATCATGAGGACTTTGGACTTGTGTCCATAAAACACACTTTCAGTTCCCAAGCAGCTATACCTGAGGGAAAGTGATTCACACTCCTCCAGTCAAAGGACTAATCAGATTAATCACAGCTGATCAGTAATTTAAAACACAAACATAACATCCACAAAACATTTTCTCGTGATAAGTCCTCAAAGCTGAAAATTTTAAATATCATCCAATTCAAAACACACCTATGAAATCTGCAATCTGCAAATGGAAGTAAAAATGCTACAGCAATTTCAAATGTTACCTCTGGTCACTACAAAATAAACAAGAATTAAAACGTTGCCTCCCACAACCGTTCAGATTTTCCTGAGTTGGTCTGTAGAAACTGCATATTCAAAATTTGAGAATTCTGATATCCCTACCACTTAGAAAAGCATTCACTTTCACACAGTGGGCCTTCTAACAGCATCCATAGCCAGTCTAAAATTGTGGAAGAACATTACAGCATCCAAAAGTAGACAGTTATGACTTTTGAGAGCATGAGGGTCACAGCACAGTGCCAAAACTAGCTCTGTCTCCAAAAACTCATGAAAAGGCACTGTTTTTTCATTGTAGATGCTGTGCATTTGGGGTGCTCCATGACAAATGCAAACCTTGCTGCAGATGCCCACGAAACACATAGTAGGAAAAGCCATGGGATTTCCATTCTTTGAGCATCTCCTAGAAATCTCCCCTTCTCCTTCCTCAGATCTGAGAGCTTCTGGTATATGTCTCCTGGCTCTGAAATTTTGGGATGGTGTTTTCAGGGCCTGGAAGTGTGGCACAATCCTACATGCCTCTTGGTCTGTAGATCTTAAATATCTAGACCCTTGAGATCTCTGTGCACTATCTGCAGAGTTGCTCATCTTGTGAGCTGTGCTGCTGGCATTGCTGTCTCTGGCAGTGGCATTGTCCAGGAAGGAGAATAAAACCACCATAAATTCACAGATTACAAGTTTCTCTTTAAGGTTTTCTTATGAGAAGTGTGGATTACATATTAAACTGACCACTCAAAATCTTGAACCTACTACTACCAATATGGCTGAGCTAGGCAGGATCAAGAACAGACAAAAGACACAGAAATGTTTATTGCTTCAAAGCCAGTAGTGCTCAGGATGGTACTTTGGTAACTTTGTACTGCACAAACTGAAGCAAAATATACAGTGGATAGGGTACAAAAAATCTACCTTGCCAATTCCACATGTTTCTATCAGAACCCAAGATAAGTGGGTTATTTCTCTTCATGATCTACCTTTTCTCAGGCCTGAAGCCTTGCCCAAAGTCTTAAGTGGCTGCCATGCAAGTAAGGAGTAGTTTCACAGTATTTATCCCCCTTGTCCTCTCTGCCTTTCTAGGACCGATCAGGAGGTCGATCTGCCTTGTCCATTGTGAAATAACTTCTGCCACAGTAATTAATAGAGCTGAGATTAGAAATGTTAGCAAGTATTCACACAAGAGAGTACTTGCCTCCTTTACTCAAGATGTTCAGATGGGGCCTCATAGCAGCAGGGTGTCTGGACTTCTAAGCAATAAGTTTAGGATTTGTTCCATAACAAACAAGAAAAGATTCTTCAAAATTTAGACTCTCATCTCTTGAGCCAAACATACATTATGCCATTTATTCTTACTTCAGAGAAACATGATAGAAAATCTTCCAAGTCTGCCAAATTGGGCTGTTAGCCAAGCTGACTGAAATATCAGAAAGCAGCTTCTCTTCCACATTTTCAGTTCAGAAATACAGCTGCAGTGGGCAAGGGCAGATTTGCCCTTCATTGCAATTATTCTGGCCCCAGCAAGGTCCCAGAGTCCTGCATGCAGATCATACAGACAGTTATCTTAATCTGCCTCCCACAATTAACTGTGGTCCTCTCCCTGCCTGCATGGATTGGAAGCTTGTGAGTGCATGGTATGCCTGTAGCAGGGTTTGAATTAGGGAGGAAAAAAGAGGAGAACTGAAATAAATCTATAAGAATTCAATACTCCAACCCTTCCAGGTTCTGGGGAAGAATTCTACCACACAAAGAAGCCTCAATAGCTTTAGCAACTGTGGTGAATAGCTACCCACAGGAAGATGCTTGGCAGAACCACTCTCTGCTCAGACAATAAGGTAGGGGCCATGTTTCCACATCGATAAATTCTTCTTGCACTAAATCTTTAATAGGCAGGTGTAGAAATGTCTTTATCATCATGATGCTGTCTTTTTTCTGCTTCTTGTATCCAAGAGTGTCTCACCATGGATATCTGTTTCAGGCTAGCTGCATCCCAAATGAGATTTTTGTTCCCTGCTTCTGTTTGTGTATAACTGAGACTGCTGCAGAGCCAGGGAGTGACTGGCTGCTTTTTCAGTCTCAGATATTGGCTCCATAGAAAGTGGTTCATCATTAGCCAGTGCACTCTTTAACTCACTTGCTAAAAGGATTGCTGCTGTATACCTCTTTTCTCCTATAATTTATTAGAGTGGGAAAACAACATCATTCTTTCCTTCTAGCCTCTTCCCAGTTTGCTAGGGATAAATGAGTATGTATAAAGGCATCCAGTCCTGATGTGAATATAATTCAAGGAATGAATTTTCGCACGTATGGATATTTTTTCTCCCTGCAAAACTGTGAAGTTATTTCCATATTATTTTAGTTTCCTAGTATCAGCTTTTCAACCTCAGATACTTAAAAAGTTTTTGCTTAAGTTATAAATGCTCTCCTACCATAAATTCCACGTCAGCCTCAAAAATAACAACTATTTTTCACTTTCTGGGTTGAGCCTCCTTCATGAAGATTGTTTCTGGAACAATGTGATGAATTATGAGTTATAGCTGGGAAGCCTAAAATAAATCCAAATTGAAGTGCAATAGGTTATGACTCTTTTGGAAAATAGGGAAGAGAGGGAAGCCAAGGTCATTCAATTAAGCTTTTTTTTTTTTTTTGTATCTAAAAGCACCACTTTGAAAGCCTATCAGAAAAAAACCACAACAAGTCTCTGTACAAAGTTCAAATGTCACTCTCCTTCTAAAAGTGCATGTAAGTGAAAACTGATGAACACCTAATTGACATTAATAAGGCAGAATCTGGAGAGCTAAGAGCTGAAGGGTCATCTTAGGAAGGACTAATGGAGCTAAATGTTGTATGTAAAACTTAGCTAAACATTTATTGAAGGGAATATAACAATCTACAATCTATGAAGGAAATATTTATTGAAGAAATAAGAGGACTGGTTCATGCAGATAAATATACATAAATAATAAGATGAGCTCTGTGGAAGACGGGCTTTTTTCAGCATAAATTGAGATTTTAATATTTGTTTTAATTTGCAATGGCACTTCTTCAATTTTAAAGTTTATTTCAGATTACTCCTAATATTCAAAGTAAGAAATAAGAGCTGCTTCAAAAGTTGTATTGAAATCTGTCATCCTGAAGATGTTGAAACTAGCTTTGTCTAAATCTTTTTCTCCTAAAAGAACATTTAGTTTGAGCAGTCCAACTTTCCCATTTTGTTGTGCCTGTATTTTCTAACAGACTTTTATGTTAAATAGTAATATAAACTAATGAAGAGGGGTCAGCTGAAGTTTGCACTTCTTAACCAATATACACACAGTCAGTCCCTTCTCAAGAAGCCATTATTAAAGGAAATTAGAGAAATACAATTGTACATGGGACAAGACTCTAAAACCCAAGCTATGTCACTCTGATGAACACATCTACTAGATAAGGAGAATGCAGAATTATCTTGAACTTTCCCAGTCTCATTAAAAGCAAAAAATCGCTGCTAACCTAGCCCCTAAAACATTAAGTGAATGCAGGGTTGCTCAGGAGATTTTTCTCAAAATATCTCACCATCATCACACCATATTTTTGTTGCAATGTCATTTATGTCAGCAACACATAGTTTGAACAAAAGCTACAACATAAACATCAGTATCGACTCTGAATCTGTATGTCTGCCATGGCTAGCATGGAGTTATGTGAGCCAGAATGTGTCAGTGCTGAGGGAACCCATGGATCCAAGTTGCAGCATAATTGAGGGAACTGAGTAAGATCCAAGTATCAAATGCAGCAATAAACATCCACAAAACTAAAGGAGCCTCTCTAAGGAGTTTTTTTGATTGACTCACATTTTATGTCCTGCAGCTTTTTATGGGGATGATATAAAGAAGAAAGCACAGAGTCAAAATAAAATCATCTGCATGACCCAGTTTTCTTTAATGATAGTTTTATGAAGCACTTACTAAAAGCACATATTAAAACTGACTGAAAGTGTTTGAGTTACCTGTCACAATTTTGTTTTCACAGCTGAGTTTTTTTGTGATTCATTCTTGTGTAGAAAAATCATGTTCACCTATTTCTAAGAAAGCTAACCAAAGCAGAACAGAAATGCTTTCCTTTAGCTGCAACATATGCTTCAATATTGCTTTAGGATAGTGCTCAGTGCCTCAAAGGGAAATGATAAGGTATTTATTTCAGACAGCTGTTGTTGGAAAAATCACTTTCAATTGACCAGAACTATGATTCACTGCTTAAAAATATTGCAAAAAATTATACATTTTGAAATATGAACACTGTTTTCAGGCTCCCTTACAAAATGCATACTCAGTTTTATGGTAGGCTCACTCCTCATTTTTATGTTGCAACCTATTTATTTCAGTTTGTTTGGGCCTTTGCTATATGTAGAAGGGGAAAGATCAACAAAACAAACACAGTACTTAGCAGTTCTGAATTACATTTGCACAAGAATAGAGAAAATGAACCTTTATATAAAATTAACTGTAAAAAGAACTCTCTTATTTTAGTGACATATTGATTTTTGTCTCAGATCTCTTTTCAGTTGCAGGAATCAAATAGAATATCCATGCCATGTCCTTGCTCCCATGACTGTCAGAATTCAGGTTGCCCTGGAGACATGATGCTGCATTCGTAAAAGGATAAGAGAGAGAACTCAGTCCTGCTGTCCTTTGGAGATCATGCCCCCAAAATTCTTCTGTGGATCTCCTCTCAGCCCTGAGAGCTTGCAGACAAAGACAGACAGACAAGTATTTGTAATGTGAGATGCTACTATAAATTAAACGCTTACTAATGAAAGATCAGAGGGATCACTTAAAAAAGCTAGCTTCTTATTTCTCTGCATGCCTTTGGGAAATACATAATCATGCTTTTTAGCAGCACAGCCACAGGCACTCTATATTTAAAGGAAGCACAACAGCAAAATCTCTGTATCTTATGAAAAGGCATTACACTGGGTAATGATTAATAGCACCATGGATATAAGAATATATTCAACCAGGACAGTTTTTAAATCCACATACATATCTATTCAAGTCATTCACCTTTAAGCACTGGATAGTACCTGCTGGAAATGGAAAGTGGAACAAGCCAGCCTCACAGGCAGAGCTTGCTGTCTTTGGAGGTATGTAAATCCCTCAGCAGGTCAATACACTATTTCCTCTGTCACATATAGGATTTACTACTCATGACACTGCACTGTCCTGTTAATATTGTTGCACAAGAGGCCTGAGTTCAGGAAGGACTTTGGTACTCAGAGAACAAAAGCTTCACACAAATGACATCAAGGCAAGTGCACACGCGCAGCCCCTCTGGGCCTCGGGACAAATGAGCACAGCTCATCTCCCTCTTTGCATTGCCCAGCAGCAAATTGAACATGGAGTGGAAATGAGGACAGCAGTGAGGGAATCTAGGAATATTGACTTGTTTGCCATGTAAGCTGAAAAGTGGTAGCTCTTTTGGAAACCTATAAAATAGGAATGGTTTGGAGGATAGTGATAAAGACACTGTGCCAAGAACAAGAAGTCTCATGCTGCTGCTAAAAGGAAAAAAAGCACAAGTATACAAAAGAAAGCAGCACTGGTGCTGTTCTGAGCAGAATGGCACCTGTGTCTTCCAGCTGCTTGTGACCACATTCACACCTCACAGGGCAATTGTGAGTGGTGCTGGACAGAAATACAGTGATGCACAAGAGATAAGCATGAGGAAGACGAGCACTTTGCAAATCCATGTTACTGCTGGGAAAGGAGATGCTTTCCTGTAACTGAATGCTTGTAATTTGGGAGGGATTACATACTTTCTGCGAGTCAAGATGTGCCCAAATGCTCTGCTGAACATCCAGGCCCATGGCTTCTGAATTTGTAGCCAATCACACAGGCAGCTGTCAAATTCAAAACTGCCTTGCTCCCATCCTGTCTCCTCAGGTTGTCAGTAGACAGAGACCAGCAGTCACTGATGGAACTGACCTCTACAAATGCATTAAAAACATTTTTAATCTCATTTCTTTAATAGTTTTCCACTTTGCCATACCTGTCGCAATAATTGGCATGATTTGGATAAACATTTCACTAATTACCTCAGGCTTCGATCTGTGCCTCTGAAATTTCACCCTGCTTCCCCAGGCAGAATGCCTTGCTAGAAATGCCCTCTTTTACTGGAACAGTGAATAAAGTCTTTCTCAGACATGTTTTAGTACACTTCATTCAAGTATATAATGTAAATAAAGAGGCCCATATTGAGAATCTACAATAGTAACAAATGTTAATTGCACAGTAACAACTAGCAAAACCAATATTCAATGTGATCATGTCGTGTGCTGTCCTCAGGGCACACCATTATCATAATTAATGTTATTTAATAACAAGAATAGGGAAAATGCAGCTTATAAATTCAATGGATATTAGGGTAATAAATGGGACCTGATAATTAGTTAGGTACACTTGAACAATCTATGAAGCATTTTGAGAGCTTCTCTAGAGGCCCTGAATCATGGGTGATGTGCTTGCCTCCTTCAGTGAGCAACAAGAATGAAAAGTAAATAAACAGATACGTGAAACAGCCTAGTCTCCTTCTTATCATACCCTTCCTCAAAACATTTTTTGTTAATACCAGGATTACCATGCCTTTGTAGCAAGGGCTTTTGAAAGAAGCTATGATTCTGAGCCTAGCCTGATATGAGACTGAACTTTA
Source organism: Parus major (assembly GCF_001522545.3). Classification (NCBI taxonomy): domain Eukaryota; kingdom Metazoa; phylum Chordata; class Aves; order Passeriformes; family Paridae; genus Parus; species Parus major. The sequence goes on along the minus strand of NC_031768.1, from coordinate 59,759,675 downwards.
CAATATTTTCTTATCGGCTGTGGACTTTTCCACCTCAGTCATCCATGTGCAAAAGACTGTTTCCTATCTCGAAAGGTTGACAGTCTAGGTAATTAATGTAAAAGGAAAAAAAAGAACAATTGTGGTAATGATTTGTCTTCCAAAAGGTGAAGCCTTTGGTGTTTCTGCTCATTCTGATGTTCTCTCCAGCTTGCATAGGCCTACCATGACCTGTAAATGGTATTTTTCTAGATACAAAATCTCTATTGTAATCCTTGAGCAGAGAAGAACAAGAAAGGGCTTACTATCAGTAGCATATTAATGTGACCTAATATACTGTTGGGCATTTGAACTGTGGTAAGGAGCATGACTGCAAGATCTTTCTACTTACTGCAAAGATAAATGAATTAGTTTAAAACCATCTTTGAGGTGAAATGGGATAACAGCAGGCACATGGGCCCCTATGATGCTTCAGCTGTCAAGTACCTTGCAGAACCAAGTAGCTCAGCTGTTTTTGATGGCATACCCTTAATCCACAAGGGAAGAGGGTTAGGTGAAGGGCACCACTGACAGACATGCTTTGGCTGAGCTTCAGATGCAGGGACTGGAAGCTGTGTAGTGCTACTGCCCCTATAGCTTCAAGAAGGGTAACTTACCTCATTGTTATGTCAATCAGTTTCCATAAAGTGGTACAGAAATCAGAGCAAAGGGACAGAACTACAAGGTGAAGGTAGGCTCTTGGGTTGGTGTTTTTAACTAGTGCAGCAAGATAAGGCTGTCAGTGTCCATATAATTATCCTATCCTATATTTAACTATCCTATATTTAGAACAAGTCAATAATACATGCAATACATACCATGCACACCTGGTGTGCAGCAATGTGCTTGGCAACTCTAAACAGAGTAGTGTGAGTGTTGCCCCTGTTGGATCCCGAGCCTCTGGTTTGAAGCCAGCTGAATGAATGGTAGAAGCAATGGAAGGGTTTTAAAAATGCAACTGAAAATTGTCAGTGACTGCAGGGCTACAGCAGCAGAAAAATATTATTTCTGAAGAAGTAAGATAGTTGGCAGAAGCATATTTTTTTCATAGACAGTTACAGTCAGAGAAAATACTCAGAGAAGTATGTTTTCTAAAAGAAGTCAGAGAAGAGCCAGGCTCTTCTCTGAGAAGTATCATTCACAGGTAAAAGGAAGTTATTAAGAAAATGTCTGTTCTTCCAGAAAACAAGGAAAGATCTAATTCAGTCAGCTCCAAATCAAAGTGAAAAAAGATTATTCCAGAAGCACACAGATATTAGAGTAACTTGGCAGATGATTGTAGAAGCAAAAGTAACAGCATGTGCTGTGTGGTGCTTTGCAAACCACATGGTTTGGACAT